>NC_069398.1:26826363-27129393 GCF_027475565.1 Acinonyx jubatus
TTGGGGATCATGGGGCAGGAGTGCCCCCCATGTGAAAACATTAAGTTACAGTTTTTAAAAAACACCGTGTGAGCCAAACAAAACAAGGCCAGAAGAGAATCCAGCCTCCAGGACGCCAGTCTGCATGCTGCATTCCCTGTCAATACGCTTTTCCCTTCTTTTCTCCTCAGCCCCACCTCTTTGTCCTCTGAAGCCCTCCTGCCCCTGGAAGCCTTCCTGGCTTGTCCAGTCTGCCCAGAACTTCTCTCCTCTTCTCCAGGGCCGTCAGCTTTAGAATCAGTGCCAGCCACGGTGTGGCCCTGAGTTCTTTCATAAGCGACTTGAGACTGGTCATCCTGACTTCCTGGGCTCTTTCCCACCCACTTTGGCATCTTCTGCTTCTGCGGTTAGCGGACTGGAGTGACCGTTCAGCCCACATTCTTCCTTCGGTCTAGGAGGAACTTGAACTCGGCAAGCAAGTCTGATTCATTCCAGACTCCTAGCACGGCAGGCACTTAGGAAACCTTCTGTGCTGAAGGATGTATGCTTTTGGGGCAGGTAGGCGTGTCAACTAACTTACTTCCTCAGAACCCCCGACAGGACTTTTGGAGAACGCGCCAAACCGGACAATGGGATGCCTGCCCTCAAGGGATGTGGCAGACGCTTCCATGAGGGCCGGATCTGGTTTTTACACCTGACACAGAGCGAGCCCTCAAAAATAGGTTTGATGGTGGGCCTTCACGGAGCTTACCATCCAGTCACCCGAAAAACAGCCACAGCAGAGACCAGAGCCAACATGTGAAGAAAGCCAACAAGAAAATGCACGGGACACAGTGAGGAAAGTCTCCTAGGGCTCCACGGTCCTGGAAGGGGGCACCCACGCAGCCACTCGCTGAGAGGTGAATGCCTTTACTCCTAAATGAAAAGGATCGATGCTCCCTCTCCCGAGACGATGAGAACATCCACGTCACATCCTCACAACATCTCGACCACGCACGGCTGTCCTGCTTTTAGAGGTGAGGAAATGGAGACTGGGGGAAAGGACGTGACTTGCCCAAGATCACACGGGGAATATGCCTTGCGGCCAGAATCGAACACGGATCTTTGACTCTGCCTCAGGTGGGTTCTTTCCTGACATTCCCGGTAGGAATTCTGGAGAGAGGCGGCAGGGGTTTGAGTGATCTCATCTACCAAGGAGAAGCCTCAGGTTCATTTCTATCCCACTGCACTGGGCAGGAGGCCAAGAGTCAATAGTAAATAAGACATATTTAAAAAAAATTTTTTTTAATGTTTATTTATTTTTGAGAGAGAGAGAGAACGAGAACAAGCTGGGAAGGGGCAGGGAGAGAGAATCCCAAGCAGTCTCTACACTGTCAGGGCAGAGCCCGACACAGGGCTCAATCCCACGAACCGTGAGATCATGACCTGAGCCGAAATCAAGAGGCAGGCACCTAACCGACTGAGCCACCCAGGTGCCCCAAATAAGACAGATTCTTCTAGTGCTCATGGAGCTCACTCCAGCTTTGGGGGGCAGGGGGTGGATAATGATGTAATCCCCTCGCCAAAATGACAAGACGATTCTACTCAGTGATAGGTGCCATGAAGAAAACACAAAGAAGTAATACAACAGAGAGTTGGGATATAACTTAGTGTTTTGGGGGAGTATCAGAAGAAGCCCCTTTAAAGAGGCAGCAATTTGGGGGCACCTGGGTGGCTCACTCGGTTGAGCATCTGACTTCAGCTGAGGTCATGACCTCGTGGTTCACGAGTCTGAACCCCGCATCGGGCTCTGTGCCTGCAGCTCAGAGCCTGGAACCTGCTTCGGATTCTGTGTCTCCCTCACTCTCTGCCCCTCCCCCACTTGCATTCTTTCTCTCTCAAAAATAAAGAAAAACATTAAAAAAATTAAAAAGAAAGAAAAAAGAGGCCGCAGTTGGGCAGAGAACATACGAAGCAGACGCAGAGCTTCCAAGACAGGAGCAAGATGGGCAGAAATACCACGAGGCTGAAGACCAGGGGGCACGAGGCCAGTGAGGATGTGAGGGACAGCACAGAGAGGATGTCATAGCTCACTTCATGAAGGCAGGTTTTATTTTAAGCAATCAGGAAGCCACTAGAAGGTTTTAAGCAGGCAGTGAAAGAATCAGACTTATGTGTTGTTTTTTTCGGGGGGGGGAGGAGGGTTTTCTTAAAGATCTCTCTGGCTGTTTTGCAGAAGATGAATAGTAGGGGACTAACGCTTGGGGAAAGACAGCAGCTGTCATACATAAGATCTTTCTCACATAATATGTAGAAATGCTGGGGAAAAAAACCTTAAAAATATTAAAACAAGTTTTTAATGTTTATTTTTGAGACATAGAAAGAGACAGCGTGAGTGGGGGAGGGGCAGAGAGAGAGAGGGAGACACAGAATCTGAAGCAGGCTCCAGGCTCTGAGCTGTCAGCACAGAGCCCAATATGGGGCTCAAACCCACAAACTGTGAGATCATGACCTGAGCCGAAGTCGGATGCTCAACTGACTGAGTCACCCAGGCGGCCCCTTAAAAATGTTATTAACATGTAGATGAACATGAACATGTAGATGCAGGTACCAGAAGGCTACTGCAGATGAGATCTGAATACACATGCTATGGAATAAACAAACCAGGTATATGTTATAAGAGACCAAAGTTGAGACCCCTGACTGTGTGTGCATCAGGGATCTGGAACTGAATTCCTGGACAAAGCTGTAAGGCATAGACTCTTGGTGGGGAGCCTAGAGAGAAGCCAGAATCTCTGACCTGGGTTGCAAATTCCCTTTTCCTTACTACTCATGTAGTGTGGAAGCCCTGCCCCCAGAAAATCATGTAAAACTGGACTTGGAACCAATGAGCCCTGTAGGGCCTAGAAGAGACAACCATACAACTTTCCCAAGGGACACTTCCATAATACAAGGCACATGCAAGACCCCACAGAATATAATCTGATCTCACAGACAAAAATGACAAAAGATACAGGGAAAATCAAATGCTATACAAAAAGCAGATTCAACAGAGAATAAAGTACCTTGGAACTATAAATACTGGTTCCCCAAAAGGGACTTTAAAATGTTCAACAAGGGGCACCTGGCTGGCTCAGTCGGTGGAGTGTGTGACTCTTGATCTCAGAGTTGTGAGTTCAAACCTCATGCTAGGTGTGGAGACTGCTTAAAAATAAAATCTTAAAAACAAATAAATAAAATAAAATGTTCAATAAGATAAAGGAAGGAATAGAAACCACAGAACAAAAACAAGACATTACAGAAAAGGAGCAAGTGAGTTTTAAAAAGAACCAAATGAGATATTCTAGAAGTCAAAGAGTAGATTAGACACAACCAAAGAGAGAATTCATGAATAGGAAGATGAATCTGAGGAAATCACTTAGAAAATGCAGAAAGAAAACTGGACAGGAAATTATGAAAGACATTAAATAAAATGGAATAAATAAAATGAGAAGTTCCACAATACACTTAACAGAAATTGCAAAAGAGAGAATAAAGAAATCAAAGGCAATAATCAGACAAAGGCTCAGAATTTTCCAAAATTAGAGTAAAAGCCAAAACAAGT
Organism: Acinonyx jubatus; assembly: GCF_027475565.1. Taxonomy (NCBI): domain Eukaryota; kingdom Metazoa; phylum Chordata; class Mammalia; order Carnivora; family Felidae; genus Acinonyx; species Acinonyx jubatus. The sequence continues at coordinate 26,829,926 of NC_069398.1, forward strand.
TCCCCAAATAAAGTAAAACACCCAGTGTCCACGGTACACCACAGTAAAAGAAGAGAAAAGAAAAACTATCAGAGAGAAAGGTAGATTATCCATAAGGGATTGACAATTAGATGAATTAAGTGCCTCAAGACAACAGAAGAGCTTAAAAGCAAGGAAGAAAAAGACCCAACAGTGTGGTGAGAAGGAAGCAGTATCCTAATCCTGTTCCTTCTGCTCTTCTACCTCCACCTTGTATCCCAGAAGTTCAGGTGGCAGGAGGGTGAGTGTCCAGGTTGCTGGCTTTTGGAAGGTTCTTACCATGGTACCATAGGCACCTAGCACTGCCACCCTGTCCCACTGCATCCATAGTTACTGCTTGCAGCCAAGATGACAAGAAGGAAAGTGTCAATTCTGCTCAGTGGGCACTAAAGAGAAACCCCCAAGAATACCAGCATATAGTAATCTAATCTGGCCTTGAAAAAAATGGAACCTTGGGCCCCCAAAGACAATAGGAAAGGATAAATCTTCTGACCAAAAAAGTCTCAACAAAAGGGGCGAAATGAAACAAATGCAAATGGGCAGAGGAGGATCATCAAACAGAGACTAAAGAAGATTTAACAGCAGAACCAGAATCTAAAAATGAAGGTATTTCAGGCCCAAATGCTGTGGGAGACAAAGCGGTCTTAGACCAATCTCAGTGGTGGTTCTTACATACTCTCTCTCCTACAGTTCTAAGAGGCAGCTTTATCAACATTTTGGGAATGCAAGTTTTCTGTAATAAACTGAAACATATTTTTATTTTATTTATTGTTATTTGGGGGGGAGATAAAAAGCATGAGTGGGGGCCTAGGGGCAGAGAGAGGGAGAGGGAGAGAGAGAATCTTAAGCAGGCTCCAAGCCCAGTGTGGAGACTGACATGGGGCTCTATCTCACGACCCTGAGATCATGACCTGAGCCAAAATCAAGAGTCAGAGGCTTAACGAACCGAGCCACCCAGGTGCCCCCAGAAACATATTTTTAAAGAAGCATGGACTCCCACAACATCCCATGTTTTAATACATCTTTAAATAAGTACAATGACTTTTTATTTACTTGTTTACTTTTAACTTTTTAAAAGGTATTTATTGTTAGAGAAAGACACAGAGCGTGAGTGGGCATGTTTTAATACATCTTTAAATAAGTACAATGACTTTTTATTTATTTTTTTTTCATTTTTTTTTAATGTTTACTGTTGAGAGAGAGACACACACACAGAGCATGAGTGAGGGAGGGCAGAGAGAAGAGGGAGACACAGAATCTGAAACAGGCTCCGGGTTCTGAGCTGCAGCACAGAGCCCGACGTGGGGCTAGAATTCACGCACCATGAGATTATGACTTGAGCTGAAGTCTGACACTTAACCGACTGAGCCACCCAGCACCCCTTATTTATTTACTTTTTAATGTTTATTTATTTTTGAGAGAGAGAGAGAGAGAGCGAGCGCACAAGTGGGGGAGGGGCAGAAAGAGAGAGAGAGACAGAGAGAGAGAAACACAGAATCTGAAGCAGGCTCCAGGTCCTGAGATGTCAGCGCAGAGCCCAATGCAGGGCTCGAACCCACAAACTGTGAGATCATGGCCTGAGCCAAAGTTGGACACTTAACCGACTGAGCTACCCAGATGCCCCAGTACAATGACTTTTTAAGAGATAAAATGTGCTAGTTAATTTTAGAAAAAGCAGAAAATAGTGGAATGTTGGACTAAGAAAGGCTTTGTCTGATGTAAACTTAACATTCCATCCACTTTGAAGGGCATTATAAAAAAAAAATCCTCTAAAATACACATCACCCAAGTGACAGAGTCATTTTAAATGACCCACCTTCCATATTTGTGTTTTTCTCCTACTATTGTTGTCTCTGTGTCTTCTGTGTGTTCTTTTGTCTCCTTATCAGAATTGCACACTATCTGGGCTAGGGAAGGAAGGTCCAGAATTTCCCCAAACCTGTTAATGGGCCGTGGATATAATGTGTAAGATATCACATTCCGTGTTATCAGGACAGTCCCAATAAAAGGCTTGAGAGTTACAAATATTTGAAGATTCCGAGCTCTGGTGACCTCTACTTGTGGATAAAATGTCTCCAAAGTTTAAGCTGGAACACTGATTAAGTAACTCTTTAGCAAAGTATCGCAATTACACTGCGTAGACTTTTTAATACCAGCATTAACTCATGATGTCCGAGTACCAATCAACAAACAAGTACCAATAAAATCTTGGTTATGACAGGGTTGGGGGGGTGGGGTGAAAGAGTGATATATGTAGACATCTTCAGACAAAGACTAAGATAGTTCACTGCAGTTTCTTACAGAAAACAGCCATGAAGTTTCTCTCCCAAAGAGATCATAAATTCAGCCCCAAAGAAAGTTCTGAAGAAGTCCTAAAATAGTCTTATTTATATGCTAGAAGGAATATTTGAGAAATAAAAACATCATCTCCAAGGTTTTATACTCTCTTGATATTACCCTGACCATGCAATGAGCTCAAGGTGAAAGCCAGAGGAGAGTCAGTGGGAAGCCATCAGCCCCCATGAAAGCCACCCCCCTCCCCCACATCATGGTGGCCAGCATGAGTGGAATTTCAGGCCTCTCTCTGAGGCATGAACTGTTTCCTGGCTTCTGCACCCACTGCTCACTTTTCAGTAAAGATCTCTGGACGCCATCCACTCATGCCTTTGTCACCTGCTGCCAGCACTTGGGAGAGGATAATGTGGGGTGGGTCCCACTCCACCCCCGTCTGGTCCCGGAGCTGGGGGAGGGCAGCTCTCCTGGGCTTGGCGGGGAGGGCACACTCGTCGGAGGTCACTCTCCAGGGCAGGAGTCATTTTTAAATAGAGATAAGGAGGAATTATCAAAAAATGCCTGGCACCAGAAACCTAAACTCCGAGGCCCAAGCCGGCGATCCCATAACTAAGACATTGACACCAAACCCTCAGTCTGTTCCTTGCAGACCCATAGAAATGCTGGTGTAACTTCATGCTTCTTTCCAGAAAAAAAAAAAAAAAAAATTTCTTCCCCTTCGTCTCTGTTCAGACATAACATCATCAACGCAGCTCTTTAAATATCTGTGCTGGGAGGCTATATTTAGTGACTATTTGGCCCTTAAAATGAGACTGATTTCCTGTGGCAAAAAGTTCTCAGCAGCAAGGAGAGAGGCCTGGAGAATTCTGAACTACTAACACACAGCTTCAAGGCTTGAGAGGTTCGGTGTAAGAAAAGGAGGTAATTGCTTTTTCTGGATAGGTGACTGGCACCCAAGATAGGGGGAGAAAAATCATAATAAAATGGTGTGCTTGGTCTGAACACTTCGAAAGGCATCCTCGAGAATGGCCTGCCACGGGGCAACTATGTGAGCCAGTGATCATATACAGTACACAGCCCTCCTTCAGAGAGGCAGGAGGGGCATCGCTACTCCTTCATTCATTCGTTTGTTCACTCATTCATTCACTCACTCATTCAAGTACTCACTCGTTCACTCCTTTACTCACTCCTTCACTCACTCACTCATCCATTTATTCACTCACTCATTCACTTATTCATTCATTCCCTCATTCATTCATTCATTCTCTCCCTCATTCATCACTCACCCATTCACTCATTCATGTACTCATTCGCCCCTTCACTCTTTTACTCATTCCTTCACTTACTCATTCATTTATTCGCTCACTCATTCATTCATTCACTCATTTATCACTCACTCATTCATTCACTCCCTCATTCACTCATTCATTCACTCACTTGTTCATTCGCCCACTCAGTACATTTGCACATCTTCCTACTTGAAAGCCCAGGGGCCTAGAGGAGCGCTAGGTCATGTGGCAAACAGGATGCACAAGCCATGGACCCTAGGAGGCCATCCCTAGAAAGGGCTCTCGGGGGAGCACAAAGTGAGTGCTGTGGGGAACCCAGAGGGTGGGGGGGGGCACTTCTGCTGGTGCCATCTGGGAAAGGAAACAACCCTCAGCACTGGCTACTGCTCTGGACCCTCTCCTTGAACCCACTCATTGAGCCCAGATGCCAGTACGTTATCTCCGACCACAGATGAGTAAGTTCCCCAAAGTCCACAGAGATAACAAGTAACAGAGCTGGAGCTGAAACTGAGATTGTCTGACTGCAAAGGGCTTGACCACTCTTTGCAGCGACAGGTGGAGGCTGACGGAGCGCGTCCCCCAGACCGCACACGCGGGTCCCACTCCGATTCTGCCGGAAGACCTGGGACGGTCAGGGAAGCTCCTCGCGGCTCAGGCACAGGACCTCTCCCTCCCCCGATGCAGCCTGGATTAGTCACGCTTTCCCTCCTCACAAACCACCGATAGGCCCCCCTGCGTGATCGGCCCCCCTGCGTATGTGCGTCTCCAATGTCCCCCGGATGACCCAAGGGAGCCAGGGAATGCACGTTTACTTAGCCCTGACTAAGCTCGGCCAAGCAACATGCCATTCCTTTTTTTTTTTTTTTTTTTTTTTAACATTTTAGTTTGAGATAATTTTAGACTTTAAGAAGAATTGCAAAAATAGTTCAGAGTTCCCGTACATCTTTGCTCAGCTTCCCCTTACACTAACTAACATGTTACATAAGCGTAGGAAAATCATCAAAGCTAAGAAGCTCACCTGGGTGCAATACTACCAACTATGTACTACAGAATTCATTTGGATTGCTTCCTGTGTTCCCACTATTGTCCTCCTTCTGCTCCAGGACCCAATCTGGATCCCACTTCGTACTGTCTCGTCTCCGGTCTGTGGCAGCTCCTTAGTCTTTCCTGGTCTTTTAAGACCTTGACATTTTGTTGTTTAATGTGTATATTTGAGAGAGAGAGAGAGAGAGAGAGAGAGAGAGACAGAGCACGACTGGGGGAGGGGCAGAGAGAGGGAGACACAAAATCCGAAGCAGGCTCCGGGCTCCAAGCTGTCAGCACCGAGCCTGACGTGGGGCTTGAACCCATGAACCATGAGATCATGACCTGAGCTGAAGTCGGTCGCTTAATCAACTGAGCCACCCAGGCGTCCCAAGACCTTGACGTTTTTGAAGAACCGCTAGTCCGTTATTTTGTAGAACATCCCTCACTGGCTTTGTCTGATGTTTCTCATGATAAGATTGGGGCTATGCACTTTTGGCAAGAAAACCACTCGGGTGATGTGCCCAGTTCAGCGTATCTGGCAGGAGCCATTCATTTTCACATACCCGTTTCTTGGGTTTCTCTGGATACTCAAGGCAGCCCCATGAGACAGGTATTATTATCCCCGTTACACAGATGGGAATATTGAGGCAAAGAAATTAAGGCATTTGCCCGAGGTCACTGGGGTGACAAGCAGCAGAGACAGGATTTGCACCCAGTTCTTTCTAGTACACGCCAAGCTGCCATTTCACTTCTTTCCAATTCAAACTCGTTCATATGACCTTGACTGATCGGAAGAAATTGGACTTGAATGGTTAACCTAATTATTCCTAGTCTCACAGATAGGATTCTAAAACCGATGACTCCTAACAGCTAACATATATTAAGCGCCTACTATTTGCCGGGCATAAGGCTTCATGTTTCATCCCTAAAGTATCTTGCTCAAAACCTTGCCACAACACAGTGGAGTTGGTGCTGCAGGGGCCTGATCCCTTATCCCAAACTTCTGGGGTCATGTGTGTCTGGGGAGTTAGAACTTGAGGGTTTGGGCAACACCCTCTGATCAAACACGGTCATCTTTGCAGCATATCGTAGGACCTTCCATTCTAAGACGGGCACATAACAAAGTCTACAAACAGGCCCAGACAAGTACAGGTCGGGTACCACACTCTGAAATAAACCTGTAGTCTTCCAGACCTTCGGGATCTCAGAACTGCAGACAAGGAATTGTGGGCCTGTACTATTACATAAAGTCATTTGCAAATGAGGAGGCAGAGGCTGGGAGGGTCTCAGGGCCACTCATTACCCAGCCTGCCCCTCACTCTGAGGCCTAAGGCAGAATAGTAGCTGAGAATTTACCCCAGGCATTTAAGACTCTCTCCTACCAATGGGTTTTATTTCCCATTTCCCACGAGAAAAGACATTCTGAATACATTCAATGGCACGGAGAATAAATAGAAAGAAACCCCAGGCTCTGAGCCGTCCCCTGAGCAGGGTGTGAAGGAGATGACCACACCGTCACCAGTCACCATCATCGCTATGACAGTTACTGTTTTTCTAAGGCATTAGAGGAAACTTTTTCTTTCCATAAAAATATCATTAGTGTCATCAGATCAGTCTTGTCCAATCAGCCCCAAGTTCTGCTTCCAACGAGGCCCCCAAAGGGGTCTGTGAGGTCCAGGTCTTTCCCTATGACATAAGGATACCCTTAATTGCTCAGACTTTCCTTCCTAAAACGTCACGGCTAAGTCATCTGTGAGTTGATCCAGACTCTTTATGGCCCTATACGGTTTGGCTGACTTTGCCTCTCGAGTTAGGTGGGCCTTAATCCCCACTGTGCACAGGGAGGCACCCCTTCACTTGCCCTATAATTACTTTCCAGTTAGAGGTTTGGGAAGAAAGTTCCAGACAGCAACAATCATCGCTGGTTGACGTCACCTTCGCGATTGCTGACTTCCCTCCAACCTCCTGCTCATTCGCCTTCTCACTTGACCTAGGATGGGGAAACCGAGGCAACCCCCACCATAATGAGTAAGTGGAGATTTGCATATTAAGGGAGAGCTGTGGATGAATCAGTGGTAAGCACACAGAACCCCAAGCAAGCAAATGAAAACAATTCATTAGTCTGGGAATAACAAAAACTTAGGCAGGAAAGGAAAAGACACCACATATACTCAGCTGCTCCTGGCATTTCCAGGGTCATGATAAAGTTGACACTGAATAGAGAGTTAAAACTCTAGCGGCACAGAGGAGGAAAAGTGTCCTGGGGATGGGGGGAGCATATATGCGGATGAAAGCTAGATCTTTATCTTCCAGAATGGCAGGTTCACAATCATGGCTATAATGAGGTTCACAATAATGGCTATAACGAAAGCAGTTTCAAGAATTAAAAGTGGTGTGCTTCTGGGAAGCAGGAAATAGTTGGGGAGGAGCAAAGTGCTGGACCAGGACATTCCTGGATTGTGGTGACAAGTCTGAGTTGCTATCTGACCCTTGAAACTGTGTACATGCAGACCTTCAACGGAAATAAAATCACACAACTGGTCACAGGCAGAGCCGCAACCCAAACCCCAGTGTTCTGCCCTCCTGTCTGTGCCTTCGCTTCGGCCTTTGTCTTTCCAGACTAGACAATTCCTTCTGCATGCCCTCTGTCATCTTAGCCGACATTTGAGCCAGCCCTGGGACTTAGGACCAGAAAGACAGATTCCTCCAAGCACGCCATCCCTCCCCAGGTCCGGTGCAAAGGCGGGCCAGTGTGTGGGGGGTCATGGTCCAGGCAATCGCCTCCTGAGATCTCCTGGTAACTCTTCCTGTGGTTCTGTGCCCACCCTTGAAAATGTGGGATTTCCTCATCTAGGTGACCCTCAACTCAGGCGTCCTCGGGCAGCAGACCAACAAGGAAGCCAAGATCCATTCATTTACTTATCTCACAGCCATGAGCCTACCCCGTGCCCAGTAGTACACTAGTCCCCCAAATTTAGATGTGCTTAAGTACTAGTAAGAGAACCATAATATCAGCTGATACTTCTTCTTTTTTTTTTTTTTTTAACTTTGTTTATTTTGAGAGAGAGAGAGAAAGCATAAGCAGGGGAGGGACAGAGAGAGAGAGGGAGACAGAATTCCAAGCAGCCTCTGCACAGTCAGCACAGAGCCTGATGAGGGGCTCGAATTCACGAACCACGAGGTCATGACCTGAGCCGAAGTCAGATGCTTAACTGATTGAGCCACCCAAGCACCCCACGAGCTGAAACATCTGAGTGCTCGCTCTATGGATGGCAATGCACTGAGCGTTTTCTTTGCATTATGTCATTTAATGCTTTCAACCGCCTATGAGGTAGGTATTTTCATTACCGTAGATGCTATTCCCATGGCTCTCTGCTTAACTGAGTCAGATCAAGCTATGCCCACCAGCGTCTCTGTAAAGCAGCCTGCCTGGAACCCATGGCAGGTGACCCGCCGGACCTAAAGCCCATGCTCCTAACCTTTACAGAGTCTTGGGGCACAACCTGGACCCAGACACAAGGCTGGGTCTGCCTCAAATCTGGGCAAGGATTTGCAGAATGGACCCTAGGCGAGTTGAAGTTTCTTTTCTAATCCTCACTTTCCTCTGGGAAACTGGACTGGATCAGAGGCCACACCTCAGAAAATGGGAGGCACCAGGGAGGGAAGGTCAACGTGTGAAGCAGGCTGGCAGAAGACAAAATGGCACCCTTTTGGACACCCTGCGTGGCCTTTGAGTCAGCGTCAAAGAGCTTTTCTGGAAAATCATTTTTGTCATGTGCTACCACCTTGGCCTAACGGACTAACCCCGGGAAGCCCAAGATCAGAAGTTGCTCCCAGAGTTTTGCAGTGCTCAGACTATGCAGATGTACCTGGTGGTCCTACAGAAGACTGTGCTTGGGCAGAAGTGACCAACTGCAAAAGACTTCTCACTAGGTAATTTTCCTGTGTGAGTGATTTTGGAAGGCCAGTTCTTGGTGGGCGGGGAGGCACAAGACCATCTCTGACCAATGCAGAAGAAGTTACCCATAGAAGTTAAGTGCAGCCAGGGCTACAGAGGAAGGTCTCACAGAGAAGGAAAGCCAAACAGAATTCCGTGTTCGAAGCTGAGAAACGGGACAGCAAAACTGGAATAACAAGGGCCAGGTGTTGTCAAAAGACAGTCAACTCTCACAGGGCTGCTGCTTTAGTCAATAACTGTGCTTTCACAGAATCACCAAGTCTCTCAACCTTCAGAGTGATCTCAGCCAATCCCCCTCATTTCACGACTGTGACTGAAGACCTGTATGTAGGAGGTAGGGACCACGATGGAGCAGGGGGAACCACAGCCAGGAGAAGCAAGACTTCCTGATTCTTTTCTTTTTTTAAGTTGATTTATTTTGAGAAAGAGAGAGACAGAAAGTGAATGTGGGCAGAGACAGAGGGAGGGAGAGAGAATCCCAAGCAGGCTCCGCCCTATCAGCACAGATGCCCCACACAGAGCTCGAACTCACAAACTACGAGATCATGACCTGAGCTGAAATCAAGAGTCGGACATTTAACCGACTGAGCCACCCAGGCGCCCCTTCCTTTTTTAAAGATTTTATTTTTAAGCAATCTCTACACCCAACATGGGGCTCGAACTCACAACCCAGAGATCAAGCGTTCATGCTCTGCCGACTGAGCCAGCCAGGTGCCCTGAGGGTTCCCAATTCTTAATTCAGTGCTAAGGGAGCTCCTGGCTGCCAGGACTACCCAGGCACACTCCAGACCACCCTGGTGACCCTGAAGAAGGACCAGCACACTGCAGGGCCACCCGGAGGGAAGCTGTTCATTTATCACCACCTCTGATTCCTGATCACAAGTCAGCTCTCTTTCGAGCAAAGACGCCATCATGATCATAGAGAAAACAAAGGGATTTCTCACCCGCCTTTTTTAATAGACAGCACAGGGCTTGATCAAGAAAAAGAAAAAAGTAAGGTTAAGTAAATTATATCTGTGACCCTCACACTTGGAATTGCACCAAAGGACCCCACGGCGCAGCAGGAAAGAATGTTTGAACGGCTGAATTGTTTTCCCAGGATAAGATTTCTGTGAATAGGCACCAAGTGTGGAAACGCAATGTTTTATCTATGGCCACAATAAGCACAGATGAAATAACAAGTGTCCCTCCGGGTTTAAAAAGGGTGGCCTGTCTGTGCAGCGAGGCAAGGGCTCCATGAGGTTTGTTGTCCCAGAGCGTGAGTTACCTGTTATCATCCCGTATCAGCTTCTTATCGCCAAAGTAACAAATTACCACCAATTTAGAAGCTTAAAACAACGCCCGTTTATCAGCTCTCGGTCCTGCGGGTCAGAAGGCTAACTCGGTTTCACTGGGCTAAATTCAAGGTGCTGGTGCAGCTGCGTTCCTTACTGGGAAAAGTTCAGATTACTCTCCCTATCTTAAGGTCCTTAATTACATCTGCAAAGGCCCTTTTCGCCATGTGAATGTGGGGGGAGGGGGCGTATATTGTGTTGCCTACCACATCCTTGTCATCCCACCTGTGGGACACACTTCGGGAATACTGGCTCCCAGCACACCGACTCTTGCATGCACAAGCCTCTTTCTGGAAAGCGTCCCTCCCACTGAATCCTCCACTCCTAAAACAGGCTCTCCTCTCCCCACCACCGTAGCCAAACCTACAGCTTCAGTCCAATGTGACAGAGACCACGTACATTCACCCCAGCATGGGGCACCTGCCTTGGAATGGGATCTGGGCCCTACTCCATTTTCGGTTAGAGCAACAATCAAATACAGTCAGGTCCTCAATACGCATTATGAGTTCACTCAGCAAACATTTGTTGAGGGCCTGCGGGGCCCTGAGCATCATGCTTGGGGTGGGGGCTACAAAGAAGGCTAAGCTACAGGGAAACTCACAGTCCATCATGGACAGTCATCCAGATCAACACGTTGACACAGAAACACGCAGAAATACCATCAAGTAGATGTGCCCAGAAGAGTGGTGGAGGAACTTCCCAGAGAGGGGGCCATTGGACGTGGGACTTCAAGAATGAGGAATTTGGCCAAGTGGAAAAAGTGGGAGCGGCATTCTAGGCCAAAAAGAATGGTGTGCCACCTGGAGACACACAGAGGCGTGAAGCAGTGGGCTGCTGGGATAGAGTAGGGCTGGGGGGGAGGGGGTGTGGGGCGCAAAGTTTGGCTCTGTGCAATGCCCATATGCTTGAGTTTCAGCTTAGAGTGACAAAGAGGCTTTTAAAACATGGAGTTATAGGGGCGCTGGGTGGCTTAGTCAGTTGAGTGTTCGACTTTGGCTCAGGGCATGATCTCGCGGTTCGCGAGTTTGAGCCCCACGCTGGACTTGCTGCTGTCAGCCTGTCAGCGCAGAGCCCATTTTGGATCCTCTGTCCCCCTCGCTCTGCCCCTCCCCGGCTTACGCTCTCCCCAAAATAAATAAATATTAAAAAAAAATTAAAACGTGGAGTGATACAAGCAGGTATGCCTTTTAAAACAGAACTCGTTAAGACAGCCAAAGGGAGGGTAGATCTCACGAGGGGCGACGCTGGATGGCAGGAAGGGCAGCTGGGCTGTGCAAGACGTAGCCCAGGCTCCAGAAAAAGGTCTGAGCTAAGGCAGAAGCAGCGGGTGGCAAAGCAGGAGCGATATGGACAACAATCGAGGAGTCAAGAAGACACAACTGGACTCCATGCCTAGCCGCAGGGGCGCAGAATGCGGGGAGGTCAAAATGGCCGCGAGAATTTCAGCTTCAAGGGTCAGGGATGGTTTATAAACTGGGATTCTCTAGAACTGAGAACAAAGGACCGTGAGCCAGTTTGTGGCAGGAGACAAAGTTCGGGTCTAGGTGTGTTGGGGTAGTTTTGTTTTTTATCAGCAGTAATGGGCTGAAGGCTGTACAGGGAGGTCCCTTCCTGCAATAAGAATCTCAAGAAAACAGGGCACCTCAAGTCACTTCCAAGCATGAGTCAGGGAGCTGACGTTCAAGAGGAAGTCCCTGAGAACCACCCAGAGTTACGTCAGACAGCTGGTCTCTTCAGGGGCCCCGGCTCTTGCTGGCTCCAGTTGTGCTCCCGTGAACCCAGAGTCAGGGTGTACTTCTTAGGGTTCACAGTTCAGAACTGGGACCAAAAATGGCTGACACTCATCAGGGCTTCATTCAAAATATTTCATCCTTCATTCTATGGACCCTTATCAAGAGTCACTCAGGGCCAGATGCTGGGTCAGGAGCCTGAGGCTTCAAAGATGAATAAGGTTCTCAACACAGAGTCTTGGCATGCCTACCAGGTGCCAGGCCCAGAGAGGTAGAGTCCTGGGCTGACCTGTTACTTCAAGGGAAGTTGCCCTGCATCTTGCTCAGAGGCAAAACCACACAGCTCATGCCTGTCAATCTCTTTCTGAAGGATCATGGAAAATGGGAGGGAAGAATATAGCATCGGTCAAGATGGACCCAAGAAAAACCAGAGAAAGCATTAGTTTCCAGATCAATATGGCAGAAGAGCCACATGACAGGCAGTAAGATGTAATCACACACACACACACACACACACACACACCCCAACAACTGTCTAAACTAAGAACTGTCATTGTCATTGTGGGTTGGCCCCAGGGACCATGCAGCAGGACAGGGACCTCACAGAACCACTGTTAGAAGGTCAGCGTTTCGGCCATGTTCCCTCAAGACATCCCCCAAGCTCCCAGGTTCTCACACATTGCTCGTCAAGCAAGACTCGATCTACATCTGTGGAGCACAAGCCAAACGTGGGGTCATGTCTTCCACAAGTCCGCCACCCAGATCTTTTTTTTTTTTAACTAGTTTTACTGTTATTTTTTTAAGTTTGTTTATTTATTTTGAGAGAACAAGCTGGAGAGGGGCAGAGAGGCCGTGGGGCGGGAGGGACAGAAAATCTGAAGTGGGCTCCACTCTGACAGCAGAGAGCCCAATGCGCGGCTTGAACTCACGAACCATGAGATCATGACCTGAACCGAAGTCAGACGCTTAGGCAACTGAGCCACCCAGGTGCCCCCCCCACCCCAGATCTTTGCTTTTATTCAAATATGCTTCTTTTGAGCCTAGACCACACTTTCTTCTCTCATTCTCTCCCTTGAGAACTTTTCATCACCTGATTTATTTTGTACTTCACGGACCTCCCGAGCCTTAGCCAGTGTGTAATTCCCTCTGCTAGACATGGAGTGACTCACTGAAAGACGAGGGAGGACCTGAGGGCCCGTCTGCCGCTGCAGACACAAGACACAAATGAATGGAAGCCGAGGGCAACACGCTCAGTGTGGTCTAATGATAAGTCTCAACTTCACAACTACCTGTTACAGCGGGGCTTGGAACATGATGCTTGGATATTTGTGTGTCTTCAATCAAAAGCTGCATCAGAAGGCTTTTCACAGGGGAGGGGCACCTGGGTGGTTGAGTCGGTTAAGCACCTGACTCCTATTTTTGGCTCAGGTCATGATCTTGTGGTTTGTGGGATCGAGCCCCGTGTTGGGCTCTGCACTAACAGCACAGGCTGCTTTGGGTTCTCTCTCTGCCCCTCCCCTGCTCATGCTCTCTCTCTCTCTCAAAATAAATAAATAAACATTAAAAAAAAAAGAAGGGTTTGGGGTGCCTGGGTGGCTCGGTCAGTTAAGCGTCCAACTTCAGCTCAGGTCATGATATCACAGTTGGTGAGTTCGAGCCCTGTGTCGGGCTCTGTGCCGACAGCTCAGAGCCTGGAGCCTGCTTCAGATTCTGCGTCTCCCTCTCTCTCTGCCCCTCCCATGCCCATGATCTGTCTCTGTCTCTGTCTCTAATAAATAAACATTAAAAATTAAAAAAAAAAAGAAGGGTTTTCACAGGGGAAGCTATATTTGGGGGAGACCTCAAACGGTGGGTGGGCATGTAAGTGGTAAGTTCTTGGCCTCCTCAAGACACTGTCTCTTACTCCCTGGAAGGAGGTTTTTTTTTTAACCTTCTGTATTTTGAAATATAACATAGAGAAAAAGTGCACAAAATAAAATGTACAGCTTAATAAATTATCATAAACTACTACACAGACCAATCAACAGATTGATGGCAGGACCTCAGCCACTCTCCTTGTACATCTTCCCAATCACTAACCTCCCTTGCATCCAAGGACAATATTTATCTGGCCTTTTACGGTGATCGTCCGTCCCCCAATTTCCCCTTATTTCTTTACTGCTTTACCGTCGAAGCAGCACACTTAATACCAGTTTAGCTTTGCCTGTTTTGTGAACTTGATACAAATGGAAGCATACAGAAGGTGTCCTTTTGGCTCTGCCTTTTTTTTTTTTTTCCATTCACCATTCTGTGTGTAAGATTCATCCACGTTGTTGAATGTAACTCCAGCTTCTTCATACTCCGTGTTGTGCAGTATCCCGAGGAGAGACCACATCACGATTCAGTCAGTGATCCATCGACTGTTAAGGACTTTTGGATTATTTCCAGTCTGGAGCTGGTGCAAAAGGTGGTTATGAATATGCTTCCAGAGATCTTTTGGGGCACGTGTGTGCACTGCTGTTGGGTATACAGCTAACAGGAAAAGTGCTGGCCTCTTGAGTCTGTACATCCTTAATTTTAGGATAACACCAGGCTGCTACCCAACGCGGTTGCACGAACATGCAGCCCCGTCAGCAATGCACGAGCGTTTCCATTGCTCTGCACCCTTGCCAATGCTCGGCACCGTCAGTGTTTCTTTTTTTTTCCATTTTTATTTCAGCCATGTTGATGGGTACATAGTCGTATCTCATTGCAATTAAAAAAATTTTTAATTTTTTTTGTGGGTACTCATTGTACCCATAGTACTCATTGCAATTAAAAAAAATTTTTTTTAACATTTATTTATTTTTGAGAGACCGAGAGAGACAGAGTGCAAGTGGGGAAGGGGCAGAGAGAGAGGGAGACACAGAATCCGAAGCAGGCTCCGAGTTCTGAGCTGTCAGCACAGAGCCCGACGCAGGGCTCGAACTCATGAACTGTGAGATCATGACCTGAGCCGAAGTAGGATGGATGCTTAACCGACTGAACCACCCAGGTGCCCCTCATTGCAATTTTAATTTGCATTTCCTTGATTACTAATGAGGTTGCAAGTTTTCATATGTTTATCGGCCATTCATTCTCTTTTGTGACGTTCTTCCTGCCTATTTTTCATTTAGGCGGTCCTTTGATCTCTTTTCGGATTTTTTTTTTTTACACATTCTGGAAGCAGGCCCTCTGATAGTTATGTGTGTTGCAAAAATCTTCTGGGAGGAATTTCAGAAGTCCAAATAAATCAATTGGAAAAGACTTAGAGGAAAAAAAAAATCTGTCATTTTTCTAAGTTACCAGCCCCAGACCAGGTTTCAGCTTTAAAGGGAGATCTAGAAAAAGCACAATTTGAGATAAGACCCACCAGGTTCAAGCCTCTGCGAGCCCATTTCCTGAGTGCTCTCGGGCAAGTCACTTAAGCTCTCTGAGCCTCAGTGACCACACTTGAGAACGGCCCACTATTTGTCACATGGCTGTTCTGTGGCTGAAGGGAGGTTATGTGCAAATGTGCTTTATAAACTGCCTATCAGTTAAAATCAGAAGCAATCGGCCACACTGGCTTCCTGAACGGCCCCAACCAGCTTTCCGACAGCTGTCTTGTAGCGCTAACAGAAGCGGCAGCAGCAACTTTTCAGATCCAAGAAAATCCCCATTCTCCCTTCCACCGTCTCAGCCAGAGGACACCTTCAATCCCCGTCCCTCTGCCCACACTGTGTCAGACTGGACTGCCCACGAGCCAGGAACAGGGCTCCTCCCCGCCTGCCCGGGGAAGGAAAACAGGAAGCAGCCCCCACCCTGCCAGGAGGTGGGGCTGACAAGCTCCCTTTCCTAGGTGGGCACCTCTCCAGGCCATCAACCCTCTGGATGCGGGAGAATCACTGGCCGCTGGCCCACCGCCCCGCCACCCCCTACCCAGGTCTGCTCCGTACTTTGTCCCAAGGTGGTGGAGTGAGTGGGCCGGTGGACAAGGGGTGTAGAACAGTCCTCCTCGGTGCCTTGCTGACATGCCAGGCAAGGAGCCCTTTCAGTGCCCAAGTGGGGCGGGGACTCAGCTCTCCGGCCACGTGGGTGCTCCTCATCCCATTCTAAGCAAGGTTCAGCCCCATCCTTTCATGCGCCCCAGTCTACATACAGGGGGGATGTGGAAGCTTCTCAAGGGAGCAGCCTAGAGCTCCGATCAAGCGCGGGTCCCTATTCCTCAGGGTGGAAACCCGCTTACAGGAATTTTATTAGCCCAAATGGTTGAGAGCTGGAAATCTTGCCCGGCCTCCCCAGTTTGAGCGGAGAAATTCAGTAGCAGAGCCAGATTTGCTCACTCCCCAGGGAGCACTCTCACATTATTCTGCACTCGTGTGCACATCCCTTACTCCAGCAGCAGTACGCAGGCCACTGCCATCAGGTGCCTGGGACACACTAGGCCAGTTTCTCTCCCTTCCCCGTAATACCTTCTAGCTCAGAATGGCCCCACCCGAAGCAGAAAGAAACCTTGGGAAGTCCAAGCCCGTGTTCTGGGAATGTTTATAAAGTGTTCGGAACTCAACGGAAATCCAAATCATCGACCGTGAGCCCTAATCCCATCTCTAGACTCTGCAGGCTCTCTCCTAAAAGGATACCCTGGGCGCACCAGCCTGGCGCACAGGGCAGTCACTTAGTAAGAGTTAATCATTGGAGAAATCAAAGGAGACAGAGGGAGAGTCTCCAAAATGTGCAAAGGGAAAGTACTCTGCAAGCAGAGGCCTGCCTGTAGCACCCAGGCTCCCAGTAGATCCTCCAACTGTTTTACATCCACACATTTGGCAAACAGGCCCAGCGCCTGCCTCCTGCAAGGGCTCGCTCAGCACGGAGAGCCAGACCCTGCCCCCAAGAGCTTACAGTCTGGGAGAGAAGCCACGGTGTGACCTGGGTGAATGGGACAGACAGGCGGTAGCTACGGGCCCCTGCTTGCTGGAATACCTGATCTGGCTGGAGGAGACTGAGGGATGCGGTGTTAAGGCCCGGAAGAGAGAGGCACCAGGGACCCTTAGGTGCCCCGTCATGCAGGGCTTCTTGGGACCCAGCAAAGGTTCTTGAAAAAAGGGGGTTACAGAAGCCAGTGTTGGGCTTTAGAGACAACCCGTCTGGCCCCAGGCTATTTGGGAAGCAGAAAGGAGGGGATTGCACCAACACTGGCAAGAGGTACTAAGGGCAGGAACAGTGCAGAGCAGAGCAGTGGACAAGAGAAACATCACAGAACACAGTGTGGCTGTGAGGAAACAGGAAAGGGAGGACTCACAGTGGATGCCAAGGAGCTGAAGGGGACCAGCGAGGACCAGACACTGGCATTCAGAGGCTGGGGAGGCCCAAAGTTGAGTCTGGAGCATGTGTGGTTTATGTAGGGACAAATGTCCAATGGGAAGTGGTCACACAGGCCAAGAACTCAGGAGGTGGCGGCACAGGAAGTAAGAAAAGAAACTATCAGAGTTGCTGAGCACAGAGGAAGTGGACAGAAGGTGAAAGAGAAGTGGGGTGAGGTTAGCACTTTGGAGACCCAACTGTTAGGGGGAGAAAGAGAGCTGAGGGGGCTAGGCTGTGACTCCAGGGTGACAATCAAGCACAATCCGGGGCTGGTTTTCCTGAGTTTGGGTCCCGACTCTGACCCTGACTTCAGAACCTTGGTCTGGTTACTGACATGTCTAAGCCTTGATTTCCTCATCTGTAAAATAGGGATCATAATTTGTAAATTCCTTCCAAGAACTGGGAGCAGGTGTGGCTCGTAAAGGCCTTTACCATGTGCACACAGCAAATGCTATAAATGTTGGCTATTCTCATTATCATCAATGGGAGGAAACCAAAGTACAGAACCACAAGTTCAAAGAAAGCTCTTAGCATCCTCTCTACCTTTCCAATACCAACTAAGAGAGCAAGCAGGGGACAGGAGGGGGACAGCACCTTTTATGTTAGAAACCATTCCTGTGCAGCCAGAGTCAAGAAGCCCTGATCCCTCGGGGCGCCTGGGTGGTTCAGTGGGTTGAGCGTCTGACTTTGGCTCAGGTCATGATCTCACAGTTCGTGGGTTTGAGCCCCATGTTGGGCTCTGTGCTGACAGCTGGGAGACTGGCGTCTGCTTCGGATTCTGTGTCTCCCTCTCTCTCTGCCCCTTCCCCTGCTCACACTCTCTTAAAAATAAATAGTCATTAAAAAAAAATTAAAAAAAAAGAAGCCCTGATCCCTCTGCTCAAACCCCAAAATTTTCGAGCAGGTGAATCAAAGCCAGAGCTGAAGATCATGAACAAAATGGTAGAAACACCCCCTGACGTTTTTGTCATCAGATTTCAGAACCCTGGCTTCTTGGTTTACTTGCTGCGTGACCTTGGACAAGTCACTTGGCCTCTCTGAGCCTGAGCTATTAAATAGAATAATGGCTATAAATCACTCAGCATGTTTCTGGTGCCCACCAGGCCCTCAATAAATATTTGTTTCTGTCTCTTCCTCTCGAGAACCCGAGTTTCCTGGCTCTTTCCAGCTCACGGTTGGTTGGGATCCTGTTACTCTGTGGCGGGCTCCACCGGAAGAGATTGTGACCAAAGGCTCTGTGTTTCCAGAGCCCCAACGCCTCCTCTGACCTTAGCAATCACCAACCATAGAGCAGAGGTGCTCAAATTTCAGGGTGCCCAGGGCTACCCAGGGCTCTGGCTGAAATGCAAGCTCATTCAGTAGGTGATGCTGGTGCTGTAAGTCCTCTGTGTAGAAGAGCCCCACAGTAGCTGGTCCACCTCTCTGCTGACTCATGAGCTCCCTCAGGCTGGTCTCTTTATCTTACCCATCTCTGTGTCCCCTCCACGCTCTCTGCTCACTAAATGGATGGTGAAAACATAAACCATGGAGAAAACCATTTTCCAGCTAAGCAAATACAGACAGGGAATTTTGTCTATGGGTGCCAGCCCTCCTGGTTCATTCCAGAATTGCCCTCCTTGGCCAACATGAGGACAGCGTGGTAGAAGGGGCCTGGGACCTGAAGTCCTGGATCTGAATCTTGCTTTTCAGTCACCAGCGGGTGGCCCTGGGCAAGTTACCAAGCTCTCACCCGTAAGATGAGGGTGTTTAATACCCAACCACAGTAGAGCCCCCAACGATGGCTAAAACGTGCTGTATAAACTGTAAAGTGTTCCAAGCAAGGTATCTTTACCCCAGCAAGTTTTTTGAGGGCAAGAGCCACTTTTCACTCCCCTAGAACCTGAAGGGTGCTTGTGATGGGCTGGGTGGGGGACACAGCAGGGATCAGGTTGGAGATGGGGGCTGCGGCAGGTGGGTCTGGGGTCCCCACTCTGGCAGGGATGCTGGCCTAACCAGAAGGAAGGCAGAGAATTCACAGTCCTCTCATGGGCATGGGGCACGGCTCCTGACTGAGGGTGTAGGAGACAAAGGACCAGGAGGGCACTCAGGGGCTGTTAGGAAAAAGCATCAAGTAATTAAAGATGCCACCTGATGCCCACAGCTGAGTTTAACCCAGGCGAGGGCTTCCCTGCTGAGGTTAACCAATCATTTTCTACCCTCACCTACAGCTGGCTCAGCACTAACACAGGCATCTGAGGACACAGGTGAGAGCAAGACACAATCATGGGGCGCCTGGGTGGCTCAGTTGGTTAAGTGTCCAACTCTTGATTTCAGCTCAGGTGATGATCTCACGGTTCACGAGATCGAGCCCCGAGTTGGGCTCGGTCGGCACATAGCCTGCTTGGGATTCTTTCTCTCTCCCTCTCCCTGTACCCCTCCCCAGCTTGCGTGCTCTCTCAAAATAAATAAATAAACTTAAAAAAAAAAAAAAGACACAGTCTTGTCCTCATGAAGCTCCTAGTTTACCGAGGGCAACATAGAGAGTGACAGGACAGGGTAACAGGTGCTACAGGTTGAGAGGCGGGAGTGGCCAATTCTGCTTTTCAGCCACTTAACCTCATCTGCTCTCATCTCCAGACGTGTCCTTTGCCATTCCCCATTTCTAGAATGCCCACCTCCCCTCCTCTCCACCCAGCAAGGACTATCTCATGCTGAATGGCGGTTAGGTCCTGGTGAGGGCTCCCAACCCTCTCCACACCCACACCAACCTGTACTTTCCGCATGTGCTCTCGGTAATTATCACATTACCTAGGAACACTTCTGCCCCCCTACTGAAGAGTTAATCACAGCCTGCACCATTACTTAACATTTGTGCTTCCTTCGGTCTCCCCAGATTACAGCAAGAATCACTGAAATTGTGTCCCAAAGTTTACAAAAATGCCTTCATGCCTCTTATTTAATTTAACCCCCACAATACACCTGTAAGGTAAGTATCATCTTTATTTTATAATAAGGAAAACTTAGAAAGGTCTGCTCGAGGTCATATAGCCTATCCAAGTGCCTGGCTATGAAACTCAAACCTCTTGCACTCCAATGCCACCGTTCTACCCAGAGGCACTGGGTGCCACTGTTGCCTCAGAGGCAACACAGCGCAGTGGTTAAAGGCTGGGACCACTTCCAGCTGTGTGACCTTGGGCAGGTGACTTAACTTCTCTGTGCTTCAATTTCCTCATGGAAAATGGGGCTGATGCCCACCTCATGGGTCCTTGTTGAGATTAAAGAAGGCAATACAGCAAAGTACTTAGAACAGCGGCAAACACAATAATTAGCTACAATTATCACTACACCTTGGCTGATTCTCATGGTCTCTCAACTCATTAAAAGTATTTTCTAGCTCATTTTTATATCTCATAATACATTGGATACAGTTGAAGTCATTAAACAAAATGAGCTTTTGCAGATTGATTAATGCCAAGTTTTAGGACTGTTCTCTTTTCTTTGCTTTCATACCCCCCCCCCTTACGGTTTCAATAATAGAGAAACTCTCTTTTCCTGCCCCAGCCTACCTCCTCACTCTCCCCCCCACCCCCAAAACAAGGCACTCGGTCAGGTGTGGCCAATCGCAAGGGTTCCACATATAAAATACCGGCAAACATTGACCTAGAGTCTCCTTTGTTGGGTGGTCCCTGGATAGCGAGGGGACATGCCAGTCCTGGGTAGAAGGAAGCTTTTGCAAATCTAATTTCCATCACTATAATGGGTCAAAGTTTTACGTGTCTTCCTCTAGTGCTCCAGTTTTTACTGATTTGAGACTCCAGACGGAATGGGTTATCATAAAAGAACACCTATTTCTTTTCCTTTCCCGTTAAAAAAAAAGAAGACTATTCACACTGCTTCCTGGAGCAAGAAGCCTCAGGATCAGGCAGCTCGTTGAGGCAGGAACACACACAGTGGACAAGCAGACGGAAAGATTCTTTCCTTCCAAGGGGGCCAGTCCACAGAGCCAGAAACCCAAACCCAGCTGGTCCCTGGGAGGCAGCAGGGAACTGCCATCTCTCCCATCACGCCTGGGGTAGGATGACCCAGGAAGGGGACACTCCCTACTTTACGCCACCCAGACACACGTGCAAAGGGCCAGAGGCAACTGGAAAGAGAAGATGAAGTTCCCAGGGGGTGAAAAGCTTTCTTCTTTGCAAGATTCCATACACAGAATACACAGTCAGGTCCTCACAATCTTTCTATCTAAAACCCCAAAGGCCTTCCTTCACATTGTACTGTGTTTGGCGGTGGGGGTGAGGCAGAACACAGCAGGGGAACCAGCCTCTGGCTGTGGAGGCCCAGCTGGATCTTCAAAGGTTCTATCCTGAGCGGGAGAGTGAAGCACAAATCTGCCCATGCAACTTTGGCACCGGGATTAAAAGAAGTGCTGTGCCCTTTGAAATGGATTTTGCATACAAACGAGTTGATGAACACCAGAAACATGTCCGCTTTATTCAGTCAAATCAATACACCAGGCATTCAAACTCCGAGGTAGAAATGGATTGTGGCTTTTTGTTGATGACACTGGGGAATTTTGGCCCCCAGCCCTGCTCAGGCTGGACAAATAGGGCAGTCTGCCTATTAGCTGTCAGGCACATCTTGGGGGATGAAACCAAAATCCCAAGTCAGGGCTCTGGGCATCACTGGGCAGCTCATCCTGACCAGCAGCGGGCTGTCCGGCCAAAGGCCGGCCCCTGGCCCCTGGCCCCTGGCCGGCCCTCTCCTCCAGCCCCCATTTTCCAAGCTCGGCCACACGTCGCATTTCCTACATTCCTTCTCGCCGCTCAGACCCCTGCAGCCTGGCCCTCGGAGGCCGACAGCTGGGGGTGGCGTGAGCCAAGCAAGAGGCACTAGGAAGGGGGTGCTGGGGTTGGGGGGTGGGGGGAATGTCAGTGCAACCCAGAAGCGATGGAGAGGGGAGGAAAGGGCTCCCCGTTTCTCATCCCAGTCCAGCGCTCCGCTCTCCGCCGCCACACTTGAGTGGCCCCCCAATGCGCTTCCCCTGCTGAGAGGGCACCCCTTCCATTCGGTCCTTCTTCCGTTCCTTCGGCTCTCACCGTCCCTGTGACCCCTGCCCTGCCCCACGGGTCGTGCCAGCTCCTCGGAGCCGCCCTGCCCTTCTCCCCAGGCCAGCTGGGATGCCTCCGGGTCCCCGACCTCCCCAGGATCGCCTCGACCTGAGCACCCAGATGCTCCCTCTCGCGGCCCCCTTGCCCCGTCCTCCCTGGGCCTGAAGACCTCTGCCCCCTTCAAAGCCCCTCCCGGGCACTGCGTCTCTCGGGATGCCCAAGCCACGCATGCCCCGGGGTCCCCCGGTCCTCACCTGAGTCCGCTCGAAGCTCTCCCGTTCGGCCGCCTCGATCCCCGCGCCCACCCCGCGCCGGCTCAGCACCTTGGGCAGCGGGTTGGGCACCTGCTTCATGGAGCTAGCCATCCGGTCCATGTCGCCGCGCGGAGCCGAGTCAGGGGCCCTGGGCCGCCCCGGGATCCCCACGGCGCCGCCCGCCCCGCCCTACCCGCTGGGATCCGGCTCTAACGGGACGGCTTCCGCCTCCTATTGGCTGGGAGCGCTGCTACTCTCCCGCGGCCCCGCCCCACCCAGAGGCTTCCCCGCCCGCCCCCGCCCCCTCTGGAGCCCCACCGCGCGCCCCGCCCCTCTGGGGCTCTCCGGACCGCGAGGCGCGCCGTGACCGGCCCGGAAGCCTGTCCGTCACCAGTTCCAGCCGCCCCCGGAGGGGGCGGGGCGGGGGGCGGGGCGGGGGGCTGGGCCCGGGCCGGGGCTGCCCTGACCTGCCCTCGCCCGCCCCTCCCCCGACGCCCGGCGCGCCGCTTTCCCCGCCTGTTCCCCGCGAGCCGCGCTCTCCTCGGCGGCGGGCGCTGCCAGGTTCCCGGCGTGGTGGGCGGGGGTCACGCGGGCTGGAGTGCCGGGCCTCCCGCAGGGAATCCAGGCCGCCTGGGAATAGCCTTGTTTACGCCGCTCGGGCGGGACGGGAGAGCGCGGGATGGACGGGCTCGGCGGCCGCAGCCCGGGGAAACGCTGCCCCAGGCCAGGTCCCCGCTGGAAGGGCCAGCGTTGGCCAGACCTGGCGGCCGGAGTGGCGGCCCCCACCCTGCTCCCTCTGCTTCCTCCCGCGTCCTGACCCTGCCCTGCAGCCCTGCCCATCCCCTTTGTAACGATCGCCGATCGCCGACCCGAGGGCGCTGGGTGGGACAGTGGGACACCTATCCAAACCTCTCCGGGTCTGGAGCCGGCCAGAACAAACTTGTTGGTAGAAACCCCTGCTTCTGTTTGTGTTTATATGCGGCTCGGGGCCACCCCTCCCATCCTGTTCGGTGTCAGCCAGGGTGCCGAGAGGCAGAGGGAAGCGTGATCGTTAGCGGAGTTGCCGAAGAAAGCAGTTTCCCGTTAAATGCTAATGTTGATGTTTTAAAGACAAATGTTTTAAAACTGGAGGTGACGAAAAGTATTAATTTTTTTTTAACTAAGAGCTTTTGATAAAAATTCACACATTCAATGGAGAAGTGAATGAGGGGGTGGGCCTTTACAGGCACTAGGGAAGGCTTTTGCTCAGACCTGTGCTTTCGGGGACTGGTATTGTGTGGACCAGATTATGGGGGCGAGGAGGAAGGGAGGGAACCAACAGGGAGACTCCAGCAGTAGGTGAGAGACATTGAGGGCCTACAAAGAAATGAGGAATGTCCCGTGGGATGTTTTAAGGATATGCTTGGATGCCTGGAGTGGGGAGAGGGAGGAGGCAGTGGTGGGGCCAGAATCCCCCTATAAGGAGGGATTTCAGGGTGGCCATGAGATGTAGGGGTAATTGCCTTGAGGCTATATTTGCATAACACACTGGTTTCACCTTTTGGGGGGTAGTGGCTCCCTTTGGGTTTCTCTGAGGCAGAAGTGAGCTGTCGCCTAGTTTTCAAGGCTTTGTATCTGGGAAGGCAGAGGATATCAAATGCACAGTGTGGGCGCTGGCTGAAGAAGAGGCCGATGTCTTCAATTTCTGGGCAGAGCAATGTCAGCACAGGCCAAAGGGCCGGTGATGGGTGGAAACACAGGAACCTGGGGAGAAAGAATCAGAGAAACAGAAGGGGAGCCAAGGCCAAGGTGGGAGGACCTGAGGGAGGTGTATCAGCAAACCGTGGGCTCTGGGGATGTAAAGACAGTAGATGAGGGCCGTGTTTGGGGGCTGTGAAGACGTCTGGGTCAGAGCTGCGGTGGGGAAGGGATTACACACTGGAAGGGCTAATTGAATTGAACAAGGAACACATACAAAGGTGTGAGCTAGAAGCTGAGGATCAACCAGGGAGGATGAAGAACCCGGGGATTAGAACAGTGGGAAGCTGTTATCAGCCTTAGACCTAAAGGGACATGGGCAAGGGAGCTGTACCCCAACCAACTGGGGGCTCCAGTCTTGGGAAGGGAGGCATCTGACCAGAGCTGTGGCCTCACGTAAAAAAAAACAATCATTGGGAGACACTAGTCTCTAGCTCTCCTATCTCTGGTTTACTACTGGCGCCTTCCACTGGCCAAGCCTAGCAGAGAAGAGGGGTAGGGGGCAGGGAGGATGCATCGCTACCGCCTCCGCCCCTCCTTCTACATACGGAGCAGAGTGGAGAAGATTCAAGGCTGGATCTGGCCCAGCACAGGGGCTCCCAGGAGTATGGCTACCAGGAAAACAGACAAGATTGACAGTTCATGTAACCTCTGCGTGCCCATTCTTAGCCCGCACCCGCCTCACGCTCTGGATCCAGCTAGAGTGATTTATGACCCTTTGCCCAGAGTTTACTGCTTCGATAAACAAGGGCCCTTTAAACGGGGATTAAGGGCTCAACCTACTTCTTATTAGGATAAACCAGAGTAGGAATCAGGAATTTGTGGTTTGGAGGCACCCTGTGGAGAAAGACTCAGGCGAGTTAACCTTTGTCTGGAACTTAGAGTGAGTTAAAAATAAGGATTTCTCTTTGCCAAGGATTGAGGGAAGCCCTCCCCCAGGATGTAAACTGCAGGACCCTGCTGGCTTCCTTCAGCTCTTACCAGCTGAATATATGAATATAAGAGCCATTTGTATGGCAGTCTTCCCCTGATCCGCATTTTCACTTTCCGTGGTCTCAGTTCCCACGATCCGAAATATTAAATGGAAAATTCCAGAAATAAACAATTTGTAAGATTGAAATTGCGCACCATTCTGAGTAGTGATGGAATCTTGCGTGTCCCGCTCTGTCTTGTCCAGGATGTGATTCATCGTTTTGTCCAGCGGATCCATGCCGTATTCGGTACCCGCCTATTAGTCACTGTCACCGTGGTTGTGTTCAAATAACCCTTATTTTACTTAATAATGGCCCCAGAGCACAAGAGCAGTGATGCTGGTAATTGGATATGCCAAAGAGTAGCTGTGAAGGTGGAAGTTCTCTTCTAAGGAAAGATAAAAATTGTATGCTGAAATTGCGAAGATCTACAGTAAGAACGCATCTTGTATGTATCTGTGAAACTAAAGAAGGAAAAAGAAATTCTAGTGCTAGTTTGACTGTTGTTAATCTGTTACTAGGCCTAATTTATAAACTAAACTTTATCATAGACATGTAGGTATAGGAAAAACATAGTATCTATAGGGTTCATAACTACTGGTGGTTTTAGGCATCCACTGGGGACCTTGGAACTATCCTCTGTGGACAAGGGGGACCACTGTATTATACCTTCTGGAGATTCCTGGTTTCTGGACATGGAAACCTAATCTCTGGGAAAGCCACAGGGGGATAAGTGTCTTATTACCTGTCTCTCCATAACAGGTGAAATTGGTCCCTCCCCACACCTAGTTTGGATCTGATTTAGTATCTGGTATGAGGATATAATAGCTGGCCACATTATTCCTACCAGTTCCTGGAGCCCAAATACACGTTTTAATAATTTTAATAAGATATGATTAACATATGGGGTGCCTGAGTGGCTCAGTGGGTTGAGTGTCTGACTCTTGATTTCGGCTCAGGTCATGAGCTTATGGTTCGTGAGTTGGAGCCCCATGTCAGGCTTTGCGCTGACAGCATGAAGCCTGCTTGGGATTGTCTCTCTGCCCTTCCCCTGCTTGTGCGCTCTCTCTCTCTCTCTCTCAAAATAAATAAACTTTTAAAATTTTTATTAAAAAAGACATAATTAGATACATTAAATTGCATATATTTAGGGGCGACTGGGTGGATCAGTCACTTAAGTGTCTGACGTCAGCTCAGGTCATGATCTCACAGTTCATGAATTTAAGCCCTGCATGGGGCTCTGTGCTGACAGCTTAGAGCCTGGAGCCTGCTTCAGATTCTGTGTCTCCCTTTCTTTCTCTCTCTGCCCCTCCCCTGCTCACACTTTGTCTCTGTCTCTCTCTCTGACTCTCAAATAAAAATAAACGTTAAAAAAAAAAGTAAATAAAAACTATTAAAAATGTTTTTAATTGTATATATTTAAGACCTACAATTTGATGAGTTTTGATACATGAAACCATCACCACAATCAAGACAGGGAACGTATCTATCAAGCCCAAAGATTTCCTCAGGTCCCTTTGTAATCCATCCCTACCTCCTCCCAAAATCCTGTGTCTAAGCAATTGCTGATCTGCTTTCTGCCACTAAAAATCAACTGCATTTTCTAGTATTTTAATTAAATGGAATCATACAAGATGTATTCTTTCTGTTTTTTTTCACTAAGAATAGTTATTTTGAAACATATATGTTATTACATGTATCAATAGTTTGCTCCTTTTTATTGCTGAGTATTATTCCAGTGTACAAATAGTCCATAATTTGTTTATCCAGTAATCTACTGATGGAAATTTGGATCCTTTCTAGTTTTTGACTATTACCAAAAAAATGAAAAAAAAAAAGCTGCTATGAGCAGTCATGTACAAGTCTTTGTATGAACATTTGCTTTCATTTCTTCTGGGTAAATACTTCGGATTGTTATGTCTGGGTTGTATGGTAGATGTATGTTTAACTTTTTAAGAAACTGCCTCATCATTTTCCAAAATGCTTGTAACACTTTACATTCCCACCATCAGTGTGCAAGGGTTCTGGTTGCTTCACATCCTTGTCAACACTTGATATGGTCCGTGTTTTTAATTTTAGCCATGCATGCGGTGGTATCTCACTGGTGTTTAAATTTGCATTTCCCCAATAACTAATGAAGTTAAGTGTCTCTTCAGACACTTATTTGACATCTGTATATTCTTCCTGGTAAGGTGATTGTTTAAATCTTTTGCCCATTAAAAAAAAAACACTTTTTATTGAAATAAGAATAGATTTAGAAAAAATTTGCAAGGGAATATAGGCAGTGTCCACATACCCTCCACCTAGCGTCCTACACAGCTTGATGCTAATGTCTTACATAACCAAGGTACAATTAATAAAACCAAGAAATTAACATTGCTACAATACTACTAATTAAATTACAGACTTTATTTGGATTTCACCACCTACTAATGTCCTTATTCTGCTCTAGGATCCATCTAGGATTTTCTATTGTCTTTAATTTTTATGTTTCCTTAGCCTCCTCCAGCCTGTGACAACTCCTCAGTCTTTTCTTGTGCTTTATGAATCTAACATTTTTGAATAGTACTGACCTGATATTGTGTAGGCTCCCCCTCAATCTGGGATTACCTGACATTTTCTCATGATTTGATTGACGTTATGAATTTCTGGTAAAAATACCCCAGAGGCCGGGGTGTCTGGGTGGCTCAGTCGGTTAAGTGTCCGACTTTGGCTCAGGTCATGACCTCATGGTTCATGAACTGGAGCCCCACATCTGGCTCTGTGTTGACAGTATGGAGCCTGCTTCGGATCCTCTGTCCCCTTCTCTCTCTGCCCCTCCCTTGCTCATGCTCTCTTTCTCTCAAAAATAAATAAAAACATTTTTAAAAGTGTTTAAAAAAAATACCCCTCAGAGGTGATGTGCCCTTCTCAGCACATTCTATCAGGGGTACATACTGTTGATATGTCTTACCTTTTTAAAAAAATTTTTAATGTTTATTTATTTTTGAAAGAGAGAGACACAGAACGCGAGCCGGGGAGGGGCAGAGAGAGAGGGAGACGCAGAATCCGAAGCAGGCTCTGAGCTGTCAGCACAAAGCCCAACACAGGGCTCAAACCCATGAACCATGAGATGACCTGAGCCAAAGTTGGATGTTTAGCCGACTGAGTCACCCAGGCGCCCCTGATGTGTCTTATTACTGACTATGTTCATCTCAATCACTTGGTTAAGGTGTTATCTACCATGCTTCTCCACTGTAAAGTTACTATTTTTCCCTTTGTAATTGATCCACATTTGGGGGAGATACTTTGAGGCTATGCAAATATCATGTTTCTCCTCAAATTTGGGAGGCTGTCTTCTTGTTGAGTGAATAGGTAAGTTTAGCAAGGCTGCAAGAATCAGAGCCAATGTACAAAATTCAGTTGTTTTTTTCTGTACATCAGCAATTAACAATCAGAAATTGAAATTTAAAAATGGTACCGGATACAGTGGTATCGAAAATAGGAAGTACTTAGGGGCACCTGGTTGGCTCAGTTGGTGGAGCATGTGACTCTTGATCTCGGGGTTGTGAGTTGGAGCCCCATGTGGGGCATAGAGATTACTTAAGGATAAATTTGACAAAAGATGTGAAAGACACGTACACTGGAAACTATAAAACACTGCTGAGAAAAAGCAAAGACTTGGGTAATGAAGTGATATACCATGTCCATGGACCTAAACTTCGATTTTGTTAAGATGCCAGTTCTTCTGTGGATTGAATCTGTAGATTCAACGCAGTTCTGATCAAATTTCCAGCAAGCTTTTTGTAAAAACTGTTAACAATGACTCTAAAAATTTTTATAGAAAGGTAAAGGACCTAGAATATCTAAAACAACTCTGAAAGAAAAAGAACACATGTCAAGGATTTACGTTACATGATCAAGACCTATTATAAGCCTACAGTAATCAAAACAGTGTTGTATTGGTGAAAAGGCAGACATGTCAATCAATAGAACAGATTAGAGAGTCCAGACATAGGTCCATGCACACATGGTCAGTTGATTTTCCACAAAGGCACAAGGCAGTTCAGTGGAAGAAAGATAATCTTTTTAACAAACAGTACTTAAAGAATTGGATAACCATAGGCCAAATAAAATAAAACAAAATGTGAAAATAAAATTATACACACACACACACACATTTTTTTTTAAGAGTGGGGAAGGAAGGAGGAAGAGGGAGAGAGAGAATCCTAAGCAGGCTCCAAGCTCAGCACGGAGCCTCCCACAGAGCTCGATCTCAAGACCCTGTGATCATAACCTGAGTCAAAATCAAGAAATGGACACTTAACCCACTGAGATATCCAGACATCCCCAAAATAATATTTAAAAAGAAACCTAGTTCTTTCCTCACACCATATACATAAATCAACCCAAGATGGATCATAGACCTAAGTGTAAAAACTAAGACTATAAAACTTATAAAAGAAAATCAGAGAAAAATCTTAGTGATCTTAGGTTTGGCAAAAGTTTCTTAAAAGCATGAAGTATAAAAGGGGAAAAAAATAGAACTTCATCCAAATTTAAAACTTTTCTTCTTCAAAAGACTGCTATAAAAATGAAAGGGAAGGCACAGAATGGAAAAGATATTTCCAAAACATTCTCTCGACAAAGGACTGTATCTAGAATTTGCCAGGTATACATTTTTAAAGTTTGACATGGTTTGGGTTTTAAGTTGTTCACAAAGATTATGATGACTCAGGCACAAGAGCACAGCGTAGGGGATCACTAGGGGATTGACAGGGATCTAAGCCTGAGCCTCTGTTCCACTGCACTTGAGTTGTGGCTTCTTGGGCAAGTTGCTTAATATTCCCAACTGTAAAGCAGGAAGAGTAATAAAACAAGTGTTCATTCATCCAGCAAATGTGTTAATCTCCTACTCCGGAGCAGGCACAGTACCAAGAAGTTTATAAGTTTACTATGTGATCATGGATAAACATGTTTTTGTTTTTTTTTTAAAGCATATTCTACACAAGGAGGCAAGTACTAGAATAGAGGTATGAGGGTTTCTCCAGTATTTGGAGGATTAAACAAGAAAAGGATCCCATTTATGCAAAATTGTATCTCTATGCGTGTGCATAGATACATAAGAAAACAAAGATAGAGTTAGATCTATATTTACTGCATTGCAGCGATGAATTGTCAAGTGGCAAAGAAACAGTCTGCAAAGTAATGCATACAGAATGATTCTAGTTCAGCAAAAACTAGTAAACAAAATTTTCATAGAACCGCGTTTATGCTTTTGTATGTAAGTGAACACAGAAAAGGCTGTGACAGGGTACAATCCAGGCGACTAATCATGTTATGGAGTAGAGATAGGATTTTATATACATAAGGAGAGATGATTGCTTTTATATATATTTTAATTTAAAAAATAAGGGCTCCTGGGTGGCTCAGTCAGTTAAGCATCCAACTTCGGCTCAGGTCATGATCTTGTGGTTCATGGGTTTGAGCCCCGCGTTGGGCTCTGTGCTGACAGCTCAGAGCCTGGAGCCTGCTTTGGATTCTATGTCTCCGTCTCTCTCTGCCCCTCCCCTGATCGTGCTCTGTCTCTTTCTCTCAAAAATAAATACACATAAAAATTTTTTTAAACAAATAAAAAATAAAATTAAGAAAACTGAAACACAATAGTTGATAAACACAGAAACAACAAGAACACATCCCAAGATGTGTTTTTATGTTGATTACAACAGATTCTCAGCTAATTACTAGCTGGTGGGCAGTTATGAGCTCCCTTTAGTCAGGTAGGGGTGACCTACACTTTACTATCTAAAGGCTTTGTCAGATGTTGGAATGTTCATGCCAGTACCCAAAGCATTAAGTGTGTGTTTGTGTGTGTGGTGTGGGGGGCATCACCATCCATTGGAGAGAAGGGTAGTAAACCATAGGAGGCAGCAGGGCGCTGCCAGGAGTGGTCCGGGGTGCCCCGGGGTGCCTAGGGCAAGTAAGCCAGAATTGGGTGCCTATCCTGGTTGAGTCAGGAGCTAAGGCAGGACTTGAAACTGGAGCCCAGGGCTGTGTCAAATCAGTAGCCGGGGAGACAGGAACCAAGCCAAAGCCAGACAGGCAGCCTGTAAACCAGAGTGGGGGATGGATCCCTGTGATGGACCAGGGTCAAGTGTCTGCCGGGAAAGACGATCTCACCCTTCACTAGCAAGATAATGCCATTGACCAAAATGAGGAATATTCTGAGGAAAGATAACGAGTCCACAGATGTGTGGACATGCTGAGGTTCAAATGCCATACAGAGATGTCCACTGGGCTATTAGAGCATCAGAAGGGCTGGGTCTGTAGATATAGTTGGAGTTGTAGATATAAGTTGAGGGTCACCCTCTTAGAGATGGCAGGGAAACTATGTGCCTGGATGAGAGAAGAGAAAGTGCTCCAGAGAGAAATTTGGGCAAGCCACATGGTGGGACAAAATATTTGCAAAACACTTACCCAACAGAGGATATATATCTAGAACACACCAAGTACATATACTTTAAAATTTTTGTTAATGTTTATTTATTTTTAAGAAAGAGCACAAATGGGGGAGGGGCAGAGAGAGAGGGAGACACAGAATCCGAAGCAGGCTCCAGGTTCCAAGCTGTGAGCCTGACGCGGGGCTCAAACCCACGAACCATGAGACCTAAGCCAAAGTCAGATGCCCAACCGGTGAGCCACCCAGGTGCCCCCCCAAGTATTTTTTTGGTTTATTTACCTATCTTTAGTTTATATTTTTTTAGTTTATTTACCTGCCTTGAGAGAGAGAGAGAGAGAGAGAGAGAGGACAAGTTGGGGAGGGGCAGAGAGAGAGAGAGAGAGAGAGAATCCTAAGCAGGTTCCGCACTGTCAGCCCAGAGCCTGATGCGGGGCTCGAACCCGTGAACTGTAAGATCATGATCTGAGCCAAAATCAAGAGTCAGACACTTAACCAACTGAGTCAGTGAGGCGCCCCACCAAGTACACATTTTTAAGCTTTATCTGGCTATTAGTTACTCACACAGGTCAGGATGCCTAAGGAGCAAGAGGACAAGGTAGGAGACAAAATCAGGGATTTGCAATGACTGGGATGTGAGTCCGTGCTTCAGTTCCACCGTGTTTAGCTGACACTCAGATAAATGACAAGAAGCAGCCCCAAGAAATGGTCAAGGACCAGCGGCAAAAGCAGACTGAGGAATAAAGTGGAGCCTGAGAAGTGGAAGGGAAGCTGGTGGATTTCAAGGTCATCAGAGCCCTGGCAGGAGAGCATCGCAGGAAGGAAGGGGGTTGATAAACTGTCAAAGGCCAGGATGCCTGGCTGGCTCAGTCAGTAGCGTATGCGACTCTTTTTTTCTTTTTAAAAAATATTTATTTATTTATTGGGAAAATGCAAACAGGGGAGGGGCAGAGAGAGGGGGACAGAGGATCTGTGCTGATAGGCTGACAGCAGTGAGCCTGATGTGGGGCTTGAACTCCTGAACCAGGAGATCACGACCTAAGCCAAAGTTGGGCACTCAACCAACTGAGCTACCCAGGTGCCCTGAACATGCGACTCTTGATCTTGCGGTTGTAAATTCAAGACCCACATTGGGTATAGAGATTAGTTAAAAATAAAATCTTAAAAAAAGGGGGGGGGTGTCAAAAGCCACAGAGAGGTCAGGGAAGGATGAAGACCCAGAAAGTAGAAACCCATGCCTTGAAGACAGGAGTGTGAGTAAATGTGTAGATGCTGCAACATTCAGGAGTCCCCAAGAAGGACTCCCGGAATTCACTGAGAGCTGCTATGCTTATGGTTACAGTTTATTATGGCAACAGGATACAGATTAGAATCCACCCAGGGGAGAGTTCAGGAAGGCTCCACACTCAGAGCTTCCCAGTGAAGTCACAGACAAGGCGAACTTTTCCCAACGATGATGTGTGACAACATTTTCAGGGTTTTGCCCACCAGAGGAGCTCCCCAAGCTTTGTGTGCAGAGTTTTATTGGGGCTCCGTCCCATAGACATGGTGGTTGCCGTGTTGCTGACCTTTAGCCTCCAGTCCATCCAAAGGTAAAGCTGACACTGCGTGGCCCAAAGCCCTCATGATAGGTCACGTCGTTGGAGTGTCCAGTGTGGCCAAGTTTCCCAGGAAGACAAAGAGATTGCTCAGGAAGATCAGTGCTCAGGAAGGGCAGGCAAAGGTCAGACCTCTCGTGGGTAGGGTTGGTTCTTTGCTGCACAGATGCTCAACTGCAGTGAGTAGAGAGGTAACTTAAATAGGAGCCAGGATGTAGTCACTAGGACCTACCGCAAGGCTCCAGAACACACGTGGGGAGAAAATGAAGGTAAAGGGTTTGCGGAGATTGGAGGAGGAGCAGATACATGGGGGAGATAGGGGGCGCTGCAGGGCTGCAGGCGGCTGGGTGAGGCCCACGGAGTCCACGGCATTTGTGAGAAACCAGGATGGGAGAATCTCAGGTTGCACCCAGACAGGGATGCTTTGGGGGCAGGAATTCTTCCGGGGGGGGGGGAGGGGAGGCTCCCCGTTTGGTGGTAAGATTCTGAACTGGGACAGGGGTGTCACTTCCTGGAGAGGAGGAAGCTAGGCACTGGGTGGCAGGAGCTGATGGGGTCACCCAAAGGGGATGTGAGATTGCCCAGAGTGAAACGGGAAGCAAGGTTCCCCAAAGGGAGACATCTGTGAATAAGGGTGTAGCAGGATAGCGTTTTGAGCGAAGTCACCGAGGTTCCCCTTCCCCTTTATCCCCTCATCCATTCTCTTTCCCCTTTGCCCCTTTGTCTGTGGCATTTTCTGCCTCAGGGAAGGAGATGCCTCAGAAAAATAGAAAGAAATGCTTTGGGCCAACAAGAGCCTAGGGTTTGAGCTTCAAAAGCCTGGAAAGACACAATTATGGGGGAAACAACAGGTTGGGAAGAAGAGAGGAAGGGTCAGGCTATTCCACCCCCAGACCAGAGAAAGTTCTCTGACCAGGGGTTTGGGGACAGTCAGGAGAGTACTTAGACACCCATCACGTTCCTGCAAATGGATTCTTGATCCTGGCTCCCTGGGCTGTGCCCTGGGGATGGAGAGATTTGGAGAATCTAGGGCAAGGGAATCCCCATTTTCCTTTTCCTAGGTGGGGCCCAGGGCAGCACTAAGATCCTAGAGACCCAAAGGACACATCCAGTGATTTTAAGACGTGTTCACAAAATCTTTAATATGCCGCCTTCAAAGGGTGGAGCCTAATTCTCCTCTCCTTCAATGTGGGTAAATAGAATAAAGCAGAAGGGACAGTCTGACATGTTAACTGCCATGTCATGAGGACGCTCAAGCAGCCTAGGGACAGTGCACAGGGGGAGGAACTAAGGACTCCTGCCAACAGTGAACAAGCCATCTGGGAAGTAGGTCCTGCAGCCACATTTAAGCTTTCCCAGTGGGAGGGGGTGCTGTCGGGAAGAGACACGGGTGCAGACTACTTGTGCCTGAGGGAACTCAGATTCTTACCACAAGAAAGAGGGACTCACAACAGAAGTGACCAGTGAGTGTCAAATGAGAACTACTTGCTTTACTCAGACCGTGAGCTGGAAGATTCTGCCCTCTTGTAAAGGAGTTTCAGGCATCAATAGCTGACAAGGGACGAGATGGTGGGTCTGGAAACTTCCCAGAGCCCAGCACACCAGGCAGCCGGCCATTTCTTCCCGGGACAATGAGGCTGTGCAACCAGGGAAGCACAGACTTTGCAATGAGCTGACCTGCGGCCCAGTGCCAGGCCCGCTTGCTCACTGCCTAGTAATCACTTAACCTCTTTGACCCTCAACTTCCTCAGCTGTTAACTAATACCTACCTCAGTAAACTCTTGGAGTCAAGGAAACGATGCTGTAGTTATTTCTTTTCCTTTTTTTCCCTTTAAATTTTAATTTTTATCTAAGTTGTAATATATAGGGGCGCCTGGGTGGCTCAGTCGGTTAAGCGTCTGATTTCGGCTCAGGTTATGATCTCGCAGTTTGTGAGGTCGAGCCCCGCGTCGGGCTCTGTGCTGACAGCTCGGAGGCTGGAGCCTGCTTTGGATGCTGTGTCTCCTCCTCTCTCTGCCCCTCCCCTGCTCATGCTCTGTCTCTGTCTCTCAATAATAAATAAACGTTTTTTTTAAAAAGTTGTAATATAGAGTTTTAAAATATCAAATAGCTCCCCGAGGCCAATAACAAAAAACCCGTCTCCTCCTCTACCATTTTTTTCCTCCCTCTTTCCCTTCTCTCTCTTCTCTCCCCCTCCCTCCGCTTCTCCACCCTGACTTTCCTACTCCCCTCCCCGATTCTCTCCTCTCCCCGCCATGGAGAGGAGAGACCCACCTCCCTGACTCTCCCCTCCCTTCCCTAACTCTCCCCACTCCCCTCCCTAATTCTCCCCCTTCCCCTCCCTGACTCTCCTCTCCCAGAGACAGCCACTTTCAATCCAGAGTCCCTTGGAAGCCCCGGGAACTTTAGAAACATCTCTGACTTTCCTTTAAATGATATATTTTTAATCCTTTAAATATCAAAGACCAAAATGTGTTATCTACCGAATCTTGACATAATGAGATCATCCACTGATTTTATACAATTTCACTTATACTTTTGAATGTATAATACATAAATCTCAGTTTTACTTGTTTTTTTTTTTTTTCTTATATTGTGGTTGGTTCCGTGTCAGATTTTCATTTTGAAAATTCGTTTAAAAGAAAACAAGCAACAAAAAGATGTGAGGGGGGCGGGGCGGGGCGGGGCTGCGCGGGGGTGGGGGAGGGGCAGGGGCAGAGTCGCCCTGGCCTCCACAGCCGGAAGAAGACACTGCCTCCCTGAGCCTGGAAAAGGGACGGTGCCAGCGTGAGCCCTCGTTGTCCCTGACCCGCACCAGATAAACACAACAAGGAGAAAGAAGCCCCTAAAAGCAGGGGAAAGTGGAAAAAGTTCACGAGAAGGACCAGACATAATAGAATCAAAGTGCTTCTAAGAGCGGGGCCTGCAGGGCTTGAAAATTACCACCGAAAACTCCTGAACCGGCAGGCCCTTCTAGTGACAGCAGAGGTAATGTGGCATATTAAGCATGACAGCAGATCACCGCGTCAATTATTCTGCAGGAAAACAAACGGAGGCGCTGCAGTTCATCTGAACGCTAGGTTGAGCCTGAACTTTTTTTTATTGCTGTTTTCCCTTCTCGGTCGATATCTCGGTTCTTCACCTCTGGTTCCACCCAGGTACCAAGTAGGGCTGACTCGCTCAGGTGCCTGCCTTGTCCTCTCCTGTCCGTGTTCCTCTGAACGCGAATGTCGTAGCCTGAGCAAGTCCAATAGGACTGGTATCCCCGTGCTGGTTTTCAGACCTGTTCAATATCCCGTCACCTTCACAGCCGGCCCTCGCTCAGTGTCAGCTTGTGAACTCACTTGTGTTAGGACAGGTACCACACTCAGGGCTTCACAGCCTGAGAAGCGTGCAGTACAGGTGTCTGTCCAGTAGCCTGGCTTGGGAGATAGTCCCAACAGAGAAAACGTAAAAGAACGCAACCTAGGGTTGACTGACTTAACATGCCACTTCAAGACTGGAAAAGGTCCTCATACTAAAATCCTGGCTGGCGTATAATCTAGCCTCGAGGAAAACAAACGAGCAAGCGGCTTACACGGCAGAACGCTTTTTGGTTCTAACAGGGGAACATTTGACGCTGTGGGGTTTTTAGTAAGGAAGATGAAGCCCTGCAGTAAAGGAAAGAATGGTATAGGGGTAAGTATTTCAGCCCAGGAATTAGAGAATAAAAATGCTACAACTCCTGATTGCCATAAATGATGTCACCAAACTTGTGTGGACCTGTTTCCTCACCTCTAGAAAGACTTGGTGAGCCTCAGATTTGGCCATCTTGAATGATACAGGATAGATTAGGCATGACCCTTCTTGAATGAAATTTTCCTGCAAGATGTAGGCAGGATATATCTTCTAAGGTAAGAAAATACTGTTGCGGTGCCTGGGTGGCTCAGTGGGTGAAGCAACCGGCTTTTGATATCGGCTCAGGTCATGATGTTAAAATCATGATCTCATGATCGGGACGTGGAGCCTTGCATCAGGCTCTGCACTGGGCAAGGAGCCTGCTTAAGATTCTCTCTCTCTCTCTCTCTCTCTCTCTCTCTCTCTCTCTCTCTCCCACTGACCCTCCCCCTGTTTGGATGCACTTGTGCACCTGTGTGCTCTCTCTCTAAAAAAAAAAAAATACTGTTAAAGGTCATAACTGCTGCCATGCAAATTTTGCTTTCTCTAGAAATTTCTACTCTTTGAATGATGTGTATTGGTACGTTTTCCTTTCTTTCTCTTTTCTTTTCTTTTTTTTTTTTTTTTTTGTTCTTCAAACAGAATGTTTAAATTTGACTTACCCACACATGTCCTGGAAATAAAAGTTTCTGCCCAGTACTTACTGCTGGTTTATACATTCCTAAAGTCCATTTTGGAAGATCAGACCATGCCATAGTGTTTTTTTTTTTATAGCAGTTGTTTTAATTTGTATAATTGTGTCCAAAGTTATGTTTGAAAAAGTGTTAAGGCTCTTTGTAAAGTGATTTGTTTTAAGCACAGTAAAAGGTTGGTCAAGCGTTTAAAAAAAAAAAAGGATTTGCAAACCACTGAGAATGGTTTTGAAAATGCTTCACATGCTATTAGATGCTAAGGAGCACATCTCTGACCTTTGGGGGAGGGCAGCATCCCCTAGGGCAGCTAGGGTGCTCTCCCCCTCACCTGGGGGACCTCTGATCCAATGCACCTGGGAGCCCTGCTCGTGAAGTTGGAATCAAGTTGTACCAACCAAATCCTGGAATGCAGGACCTCCCGTCTCCAGGCTTCTTACACCCCATCAGCAGGGGTCAAGAGGGAGCCCATCATCTCAGAGTCCATCTCCGCTTCCCTGGGGCTCCTCAGTGCCCTCGGGAGCCAGGAGGGAGTCCTGCCCTCTAGGAGTAAACCTGGCCCCCCCGAATCTGCCTTCATCAAGAGGGGCCCATAGAGAGCCCACTAGGAGTAAATCCACCCTCCCTTGGCAGAGGTCAAGAGTGAGACTCACTCAGAGGAACCAAGCCATACCTCCAGGGCTCTTACCCTCCACCCAGGGGTCAGCAGAGGGCCCTGTGTGCTCTGGGTAAGCCCACCACCCACCTACCCCCACCCTGGCCTCGCCCCTACTACCGGCCTTGACTACCCCAGTACTGCTATCACTGGGCCTCTTACCTCCAGTAGCCCCGAGAAGCAGCCTAGGCTCCCAGCTCACAGCTGTCCTCCCATGCTCTTATCTCCACCCACCTCCTTCCAGGCCCATCTGGTCCCCGTGTCCTACCTTCTCCCCAATTCTAGAAACTCTTCTGTACACTCTGGAGCTCATATCCTTCATCAGCAAAACTCCACATACCCTCAACCTTTCCCTCAATCTTCCTTCCCCTTCTGGCCCAGTGAACCCTGGCCCACCACTCAGGGTGGCTGGGAGGGGTGATCGCTTTCCCCCACACCCAACC
The DNA here is from genome assembly GCF_027475565.1 of Acinonyx jubatus. NCBI lineage: Eukaryota > Metazoa > Chordata > Mammalia > Carnivora > Felidae > Acinonyx > Acinonyx jubatus. The sequence continues at coordinate 26,868,440 of NC_069398.1, forward strand.
AGTGGGAGACAGGGTAGGAGTCTTACCAGCTGCTCAGAGTTGCTTCCACACTGTCATTCCTACCCCCTTCCTTCAAATCAGAGCTTCAGCTTCTCCCTTAGGGCATCAGCTGCACTGCCTGGCACTCTTCCTCCCTGCTGATGCCATCTACTCCCCCCTCTCCCCAGTAGTTGTCCCTTCCTTCCCAATTGGATTAAGTGGGACTGTTATATTCTGATGCTTTTCCACCTTGGGAGTTCACTGACCCTGAGAGATGATCACTCCCTGGGTTAGCTAATCCCCAGAGGTAGCAAACAACTCACGTGCAACTGTACCTTTCAGACACAAACCAGCCACTCCAGATCTACACCCCAACCACCCCTCTATGGGGCTCTCGCACCCTGGGCCACTACCCACCTGCCCTGATCACCCCAAGACCGGGTACCACACAGCTAGAGGCAGCCGCCGTGACCCAGAGCCCGCTGGAATTGTTCAGACTAAGCCTGTTTACTCTGCCCCGCCTGTTCCTTTCCACAAAAACCATAATAAAGGCTCTTGCTCGGGTTTCCTGAACCCCCTCTGCCTCCCGACCAGCCCTGGTGCTTCCCTGTGTAGCCCCATGTCATTCCCTGTTCTCCTCCTAGTCTCAGCTGCCCATATCCCAAGCTCATACCCTTGACCTCATAGGTACCAATTACCCAATTCTGTGCTTGCTTCTCACTGGCCACCTCCTCCTGTCTTTCCATCTTCCTTCTCTGGAACCCCGACTCCAGCTTACTGGGGTCTGCAATCCTGCAAGTCTACCGCCTTTTCGTTGGCCTCCCAACCCCACTCAGCCCTCCCGTTACTCTCTCAGTAACAGCCAAAGTCCCAGGTGGCTCAGTAGGTTAAGCATCTGACTCTTGATTTCGGCTCAGGTCACGATCTCGTGGTTCATGGGTTCAAACCCCATGTCAGACTGCGCTGAGGGTGCATAGGCTTCTTGGGATTCTCTGTCTTCCTCTCTCTGCCCTTCGTCCCTTCCCTACTCATGTGTCTTCTCCATGTCTCTCTCAAAATAAATACACATTAAAAAAAAGAAGAAGAAGAGGGGCGCCTGGGTGGCTCAGTCGGCTGAGTGTCCAACTTCGGCTCAGGTCGTGATCTCACAATTTGTGAGTTCGAGCCCCGTGTCAGGCTGTGTGCTGACAGCTCAGAGCCTGGAGCCTGTCTTGGATTCTGTGTCTCCCTGTCTCTCTGTCCCTCCCCCGCCCTCTCTCTCTCTCTCTCTCTCTGTCAAAAATAAGTAAATATTAAAAAAAAAAAAGCCAAAGTCCTGACAGTAAGTTACAAGGCCCTACACACTGTGTTGCCAATTAACTCCAAGGCCACTTGCCACTCCTTTTCACCTCATTCATCCTTCATTCATTACACTATCCTCTAACAAAACCAGATACACTTCTACCCCAGGCCCTTTGCACTGACTATTGCAGTCACCTAGAACATTCTTCCTTCAGATACCTGCAGGGCTCATCCCCTTACCTCCTTCAGATCTCTGTTCAGATGTCACCTGCTCAATGAGGCTTTTCCTGACCACCCCTAACCACTCCCTGGCCCCCTTACATTGTTCTAGTTATTTCAGAGTTCTTAGCTTCTAACACACTATCTAGTTTACTCATTTATTATGTTTGTTGCTTATCCTCTATCTCTCCCGCTGAAACGTGATCTCTGAGGACGAAGATTTTTCTTATTCACTGTTGTATCCTCAGCATCTGGAAGAGTGCTTTGCGTATAAGTGATCCTTAATATTTATTTAATGAATGAACAACATACTGGCGCCTTGTCCAACTTTCTCATTGCATTAATAATAAAAACAAGACAAGCAGCAGTTGACTTTGTTACTCGCTGACTATACATGTCAGGCACTGTGCCCTCAGCTTTTTATGCGTTATCTCGTTCAGTCCTCAGAGCAGCGCTGTGAGCTCAGTATCGCTACGATCTCCATTTTGCTAGAAAGGAAATGGGTTAATGGAGGATCGTGTTCAGGAATTTATCTCAGACTTCCAAATTGATGAGTGGTGACCCTAGGATCCAAACCCAAGTAGCCTGAGTCCCTGCTCTCAGTCACTCACTTCGAACACGTGTGTGGAAGGTCGCGGCATGATTAAACTGCTTCGCATGTGGGAAGAATGCTTACAAGGGACACTGAGGCCCAGGAAACTGCTTGGTGCACACTGTCAATCAAGCACCTCGAATCCGCTGGGGTTGCTTGGGAGGAGAAAGGGGGGAGTGTAAGAGGCAGCAACCCAGCTCCTCCCAGGCAAGCCCAGTCAGCTCCTGGTGCCTTTCCGCCTGTGCTCTAATGCGCTCGGCTCTAATGCACCCGGTAGGAGCCTGGCTCCCCTGGAAGAGCCTTAATGGACCCACAGAGTCACAGCTTCGGCTGAAACAGTGCATTAATAATGGAGGAGACAAGGTCATTAACAAACAGAGCAGGGAGGTAGAGAACAGAAAAAGAGGGATTGGTTTCTAAGGATCTATCCCCATTCCGGCTGATTCTTGGCTCTTGTCTCCTCAACCACAGCTTCTTTCTGCTCTGTTCCAGGGTCCTGTGTCTGCTGAGCCCCAAATAATCTAGGTGGCTGGGCTCCTTGCCTGCCAGGAGACCATTTCGCCTGGGTTCCCTTGCCCCCAGCTTCCATCCCACTTCAGAGCACACTGGAATTTGGGTGTGGGGGCTGGAGAGGATCCATCGAAGGGCAGAAGCGTGTTTGTTTAGGAAAAGCTGACCAGGTATTCTCAGATGTGACCCCCTCTCCGTGTCCGCTAAGAGCTGCTGCTGCTGCTGTGAGTTCTGGTTTTATCTCCACCTTCCTTCACCTGATACATTGGTGCTAAGAATTTACTACGCAGGGGCGCCTGGGTGATTCAGTTGGTTAAGTGTCCAACTTGGGCTCAGGTCATGATCTCACGTTTCATGAGTTCAAGTCCCACATCAGGCTCTCTGCTGTCAGTGTGGAGCCTGCTTCAGATCCTTTGTCTCCCTCTCTCCCTGCCCCTCCTGGCCTTGTGCTCTCTCTTTCTCAAAAACAAATGAATGTTTTATCTATTTATTTATTTATTTTTAATTTTTATTTATTTATGAGAGAGAGAGAGCACAAGGGGGTAGGCAGAGAGAGAGAGGGAGACAGAATCTGAAGCAGGCTCCAGGCTCCAAGCTGTCAGCCCAGAGCCCGACACGGGGCTCAAACTCACGAACCACAAGATCATGACCTGGCCAAAGTCGGACGCTCAACCGAATGAGCCACCCAGGTGCCCCATCCCACAAATAAATATTTTATTTATTTATTTATTATTTTATTATTTATTTAATTTTTTAAAAAATTTACATCCAAATTAGTTAGCATATAGTGCAACAATGATTTCAGGAGTAGATTCCTTAGTGCCCCTTTCCCATTTAGCTCATCCCCCCTCCCACACCCCTCCAGTAACCCTCAGTTTGTTCTCCAATATTTATGAGTCTCTTCTGTTTTGTCCCCTCTGTTTTTATATTTTTGTTTCCCTTCCCTTATGTTCATCTGTTTTGTCTCTTAAAGTCCTCATATGAGTGAAGTCATATGATTTTTGTCTTTCTCTGACTAATTTCACTTAGCATAATACCCTCCAGTTCCATCCACGTAGTTGCAAATGGCAAGATTGCATTCTTTTTGATTGCCGAGTAATACTCCATTGTGTGTGTGTGTGTATATATATATATTCTTTATCCATTCTTTAGAGAATGGTCAATAGTGCTCTGTAGTCAATAGTGCTGCTATAAACATGGGGGTGCATGTGTCCCTTTGAAACAGCACACCTGTATCCCTTGGATAAATGCCTAGTAGTGCAATTGTTGGGTCGTAGGGTAGTCCTATTTTTAGCTTTTTGGGGAACCTCCATACTGTTTTCCAGAGTGGCTGCACCAGTTTGCACTCCCACCAGCAGTACAGAAGGGTTACTCTTTCTCCGCATCCTCGCCAACATGTGTCGTTGCCTGAGTTGTTAATTTTAGCCATTCTGACAGGTGTCAGGTGGTATCTCATTGTGGTTTTGGTATTTATTTCCCTGATGATGAGTGATGTTGAGTATTTTTTCATGTGTTGGTTGGCCATCTGGATGTCTTCTTTGCAGAAGTGTCTACTCATGTCTTTTGCCCATTTCTTTGCTGGATTATTTGGTTTTGGGGTGCTGAGTTTGATCAGTTCTTTATAGATTTTGGATACTAACCCTTTATCTGATATGTCGTTTGTAAATATCTTCTCCCACTTCATTGGTTGCCTTTTACTTTTGCTGATTGTTTCCTTCGCTGTGCAGAAGCTTTTTATCTTGATGAGGTCCCAATAGTTCATTTTTGCTTTTGTTTCCCTTGCCTCCGGAGACATGTTGAGTAGGAAGTTGCTGCGGCCAAGATCAGAGAGGTTTTTGCCTGCTTTCTCCTTGAGCATTTTGATGGCTTCCTGTCTTACATTGACGTCTTTCATCCATTTTGAGTTTATTTTTGTGTGTGGTGTAAGAAAATGGTCCAGGTTCATTCTTCTGCATGTCGCTGTCCAGTTTTCCCAGCACCACTTGCTGAAGAGGCTGTCTTTCTTCCATTGGATATTCTTTCCTGCTCTGTCAAAGATTAGTTGGCCGTATGTTTGTGGGTCCATTTCTGGGTTCTCTATTCTGTTCCATTGATCTAAGTGTCTGTTCTTGTGCCAGTACCATACTGTCTTGGTGATTACAGCTTTGTAGTATAGCTTGAAGTCCGGGATTGTGATGCCTCCTGCTTTGGTTTTCTTTTTCAAGATTGCTTTGGCTATTCGGGGCCTTTTCTGGTTCCATAAAAATTTTAGGATTGTTTGTTCTAGCTCTGTGAAGAATGTTGGTGTTATTTTGATACGGATTGCATTGAATGTGTAGATTGCTTTGGGTAGTATCGACATTTTAACAATATTTGTTCTTCCTATCCAGGAGCATGGAATCTTTTTCCATTTTTTTGTATCTTCTTCAATTTCTTTCATAAGCTTTCTATAGTTTTCAGTGTATAGATCTTTCACCTCTTTGGTTAGGTTTATTCCTAGATATTTTATGGTTTTTGGTGCAATTGTAAATGGGATCGATTCCTTGATTTCTGTTTCTGTCGCTTCATTGCTGGTGAATAGGAATGCAACCGATTTCTGTGCATTGATTTCATATCCTGCAACTTTGCTGAATTCATGAATCAGTTATAGAAGTTTTTTTGGTGGAATCTTTTGGGTTTTCCACATAGAGTATCATGTCATCTGCCAAGAGTGAAAGTCCTGGCCTATTTGGATGCCTTTTATTTCTTTGTGTTGTCTGATTGCAGAGGCTCCCACAAATAAATATTTTAAAAAATTATTTAAAACTTTACCATTTTAACCATTTTTAAGTACACAGTACAGTGGCAGGAAGTACATTCACAGTGCTATGCAATCACCACTGTCCATTTCTAGAACTTATCCATCAAACCCAACAGAAACTGTACCTGTTAGGTAATCACTCTTCATTCCCACCTCCCAGCTGGCCCCTGGTAACCTCTATTCTGCTTTCTGTCTCCATGAATCTGCCTCTTTCTAGATCCCTCATGTAAGTGGAATCATACAGTACTTGTCTTCTGCATCTGGCTTCTTTCATCTGGGATAATGTTCTCAGGGTTCATCCATGTTGCCGCACGTATCGCCATGCATCCTACTCAAGGCCGAGTAACATTCCATTGTATGCGTATCCCACGGTTTGATTATTCATTGGTCGATGGACCTTTGGGTTGTGAATAATGTTGCTGTGAACATGGATGTAGCCCTCCCTTAGATAGTGTCCCCAGCCTGTTCTCCGCACAAATAACAGTCATGATTTCCTAAAACTCAGACCTGATCATTGACTTTCTTGCTTAACACCCACAAAGAGCTCCTGTTGCTCACACGGTGGACTCCTGATGCCATGGCGCAGCCATTTGCGTCTTCACAGTTCCTGCCCACCGTTCAGCCCCTCCTACCTTGCCCCTGCCATGCTGTGTGTTCTCTGGGGGACACCCTGCCCTTCTTGGCTTTCTGTGTTTCTGCACATGCTCATCTCTGTGCACAGAAGCACCACTCATGCTCTGAGACCTGGCTGAAACACCCAGCCTGCTTGGACCCTGAAAGTGAATGAACTCTACCCACCACCACATCCCAGCATTTACGGACTGGGTGGGGAAACGGAGCATGGGCTCTGAGGCTGGGCAGAAAGAATCAGAATTCCCACCTCTGCCACTTGTTAGCTGGACGACTTCGGGTGAGTTTCTTAACCTCTCTGTTTCTCTTTCCTCATCTCTAAAATGCATCATTGAAAGATGCTTTTCAGGAAAAGGCAAGGGGTGCCTGGGTGGCTCAGTCAGTTGAGTGTTCAGCTCTTGGTGTCGGCTCAGGTCATGATCTCACGGTTCATGGGATCGAGCCCCGTGTTGGGATTTGTGCTGACAGCGCTGAGCCTGCTTGGGATTCTCTCTTTCCCTCTATGCTCCTCCCCTGCTCACTCTCTCTTTCTCTGTCTCTCAAAATAAATAAAAATAAACTTAAAAAAAAAAGAAAGTAAAAGGCAAAATCATCGTTCTCATACAGGTAGAAAAATGAACACATTAAAGACTTTGTTTTACTCAGAATGAGGGAACAAGACAGATGTTCTATCTGGTTCAAAAGAGAGTTAAAAAAATTTTTTTTAAATTTTTGATGTTTAGTTATTTTTGAGAGAGAGAGACAGAGCATGAGCAAGGGAGGGGTAGAGAGAGAGAGGGAGACACAGAATCTTAGCCAGGCTTCAGGCTCTGAGCTGTCAGCATAGAGCCCAACATGGGACTCGAACCAAAGTCAGATGCTCAACCAACTGAGCCACCCAGGCGGTCCCCAAGAGAGAATTTGAAAAGCAGACACCTTTGTAGGTCAGAAATATTTAAATGGATGTGCAAATAGAGACAAATTGGGTCTTCCATAAGGAAAGGGGGTGTGCTCAATTGAACCCTTATTGAATGGAGCAGGATCCACATGTCTACCAGTTATCTCCACCTACAGAGGTGTAAAATAGAATCAGGATCTGATAAAGCAGAATGTTATTCTATTAGACGATGCATTTCTTTCTCTACTTGACTTTAGTCCCCACCAATATATTCTTTCTTTTCTTTCTGGGTGTAAGGAAGACTGAACTTCCAGTCCCCTTTGTGGTACAATGGGTTGTGAGCGGGATCGACAGGTGTCCCTATAGGTCACAGCACTCTGCTGCTGCTTCAGAGTTCTGTTTATCCTGGGTCTGCAATCCGGAAGGCATGGTTGACTTGGAATCCCTATTGGCCTGGATCTCTGAGTGTCTCCATGACCAAGGCTTCCTGCCCACCTGTGCTGGACGTGTGGTATGATGACTGGACACAAATTGAGATTTGGGCTGATTTGTCCTGCGGCATACCTTAACTTATCCTGACTCGTCTCAAAGTACGTTGTGACAAAAGCTTGTTATGTGGGGCCTGGCATATAGATGTCACCTCATCACGGTTGTTACCTTTCCTAACATCGCACTGTAGCACTTACTACCTTGCATCATGATACTGTATTCCTGGGTCTATACTTCTTGCTAGCACGTGAATGCCACGAGGTTACAGACCATGGTTGTTGGCCTTTGTATTCTCAAATAGCATCTGACCACCAATGTTTGTAACAAATGTTTACGAATAAATAAGTCAAGTATTACTGACTTCAACAAGTTTAAATTTTTTAGAGCCTTAGATTTAAAAAAAATTTTTTAATGTTTATTTATTTTTGAGTGAGAGAGAGAGAGAGAGAGAGAGAGAGAGCAGGGGAGGGGAAGAGGGAGGGAGACACAATATCCAAAGCAGGCTCCAAGCTCTGAGCTGTCAGCACAGAGTCCAACACGGGGCTTGAACCCATGGACCATGAGATCATGACCTGAGCCAAAGCCAGACACTTAATCAACTGAGCCACCCAGGTGCCCCTGGAACCTTAGATTTTTTAAAATCTCTAAACTGGAGGGGGGAAAATTCCTGAGGGAGTTGTAGTGAATGAAAAAAAAAATCAAGGGGCTACGGGAACACTTTATCGTTTAAAAGTATGTGAACGTGAGGGGAATTTTTATGAATTAAAGAAACCAAGGCCTCCAAAGTTGGAGTGCCTGAATTCAAACCAGAACTAAAACTTGAGATTTTAGTACTTGAAGTCCAGAGGTTAAGAGGCCCTGAGAGGCCCTTCTAGAAGTCTCCTTGGAGACCTCAGCCACATGCATCTCTGGGGACCTACAGGAGGATGCTCCTTTTTTGCCCAGATGGAACTACAGAATGATCACACACTGATGTCAATGAGTCCGTGGGGAGGGGCAAGTGTCTCCTGAGATTCCATCAGCCTGGGACCAGTCTGAGAGGCCCCTGGGAGCCATTAACCAAGGGACAGAGCAAGCACACCATCTTCCGGAAGTCACTTTGGGAGCGTATGCTAGCTAAGTAGCTCAGGATTGCCCACGAGGCACCAAGAGATTTGTTTGTTTCCTAATTAGTAAAGCATTTTTCTGCTGTTTTGGTCTGAGGTCCAAGACTTTCAATTTTGTAGCTTCCCTGGGGGGTCATGTTGTTATAGGCAGCATGAGGAAGTGGACAGAACCACAGGGTGTGGGTGAAGAAACGGGGTATAGCCTGCGTTCCATCGCTCATGGAAGCGTGACCTCAGACCCACCGCTTCACATCTCTACTTCTGTTTCCTTGAAAATGGGAACCATTCTGTCTTACTGACCTCACAGGGTTGAGAAATACGACAATTGTTATTCCATCAGACTGTACAAGCTGCACTACAATTATTGTTGGCATGCCAGCTTTCCATTTGACCGTGAACTCCTAGGGATTAGGCAAAGCCCTTGCCACTTTTATACAGAGTAGGTGGACATGCATGGTTGTCCAGTGGATGGAAAGAAGAAAAGAATCAATGAGAAGAAGAACCAGGTGCATTCCGGACAAAGGTGTTTATTACTACAATAGCCTTACGAAACCCTGGCAGTCTTTCTGGACCCACCTCCAATCTCCCTCATGAAGCCTTATCTGCACACACTGGTCTCTCTTTTGGATTGCTCATGAGCATGCTTTCATGCATTGACAGGATTCAGGAGTTATAAGGAACCCTGAACATCTATTCCCAGTTCCTTGTTTTAGGAATGAAGACACTGAGGCCCAAGTAGATGGTGTCTCCAGTCAAACTCACACATGCCCCTTATCTTCCTGGGGTCTTGATCGCTTTGTGTGTGCTTCATTCCTCCCCTCCTCCCTTCCAGCACCTCCAACCCCTAAACTGTACCCTCCGAAGACTGAACTAAGTCTTCATTTTCTCATCTTTCCCCTGCCCTCCTCCTGGTGCTTGCACATGACCTTGGATCTCAGGCGGATCCTCAGTAAAGACTGGTAGTTAGAATGAATTTGTAAATCTGCCAAGCTGTGAGGGAGAGGTAGTCTTTAAAAAATGGTGGGAGACTGTTGCCATCTGCTGGTAGACTCGTGGAACTACAGTTAAAGGTCGGTCTTGCAGATAGACCCATCAACGTGGGTTTGGTCTTGTTAGCTTGTATGTCTCTTCTATATACACGGCTCTGACTCAGAGTTGAGCCTGGGAAAAGGGTGTCTGGTAAAATTTTGCCTTTGGTGGCATAGTCCACAAATGTTTGCGGATTCCTTCATTTGTGCAAACATATTTAGACTTACCCCTTGACCTCTGGGAGCCTGCATGCAGGTAGAGAGCTAAGACTATCAACTATCTTACAGCTATAAACAAGTACTACCATCGTTGGGGAACGAAATATGCTGGAGTCCTTCAGAGGCAAGAAGGGGCTTCTGCCGTTTGGGAGCATGGAGGAAATCACTGAGATCCCGTGGAAAATATGACCTTAACATTCTCATCAAATGGAAGAGGCATTTGGCATTTTGTTATTTGGGTCTAGTTTGGCGAACAGAATTTTGTCAGGAAGAGACTGGGAACAAAGAAGGAATGTTCCAGAGGAGGAAATGATGGAAGGAAATGACCACGTGAAGGCCTGAAGCGAGCGAGGGCTTGTCTCGTTACGATTCAGGAAAGCAGAGTGTCCCAGTGTGTTCGGTTGGGTGAGTGGCAGGTGAAAAGCTGGAAAAGTAGGCTGGGGCCCGGTCCAGGGAAACAGATGTTGTCAGTGTCCCACTCATGCCCTCAGGCCTTACCATGTACCCCAGCCTGCCAATATCTGCGTCTCTTGGAGGGCCCTCTCCGGTGGCTGTTCTGCCCTCATACACAGCAGGTGGAAAGCGCACCAGTCCCCTAGCCTTTCCCCCTGACCATCAGCCAATGACTGACTGGAGGTGGTGTATAAATACCCTTGCTCTCTTGCTCCTTGAGTTGAGATAACTCTGAGACATGTGTTTGACCACCATTTCCCAGAGGTCCCTACAGGATTGAGCTCAGCTGCCTACGGTGGTAACTTGCCTGATAGCACACTCTTGTTGGCTGCCTTCCCTTCCCTGTCTCACTTCCCTATTTCCTACTGGTGCCTCCTGGCATCACCGCCAAAATGTATTATGTGCACTAAAATTCTTATCTCAAGGCCTATTTCCAGGGAAACTCAATCTAAAACATCACAGAAGACCCTGGGATGCTAAGTTAAGAAGATGTGACTTCATGGGGCACCTGGGTGGCTCAGTCAGTTAAACATCTGACTCCTGATTTCAGCTTGGGTCATGATCACATGGCTTATGGGTTTAAGCCCTGCATCCGGCTCTGTGCTGACAGTGTGGAGCCTGCTTGGGATTCTCTCTCCACACCCCCCTCTCTGCCCCAATCCTCCTTACTCTCTCCCTCAAAATAAAATAAAAAAATAAAGAAGATTAGACTTCAAGTAGTAAGTGCTACCTTAAGGCCAAGTCATAATAGCCATTATACCCAGACAGTGTCTTACACACTGCCATCCTCCCTATGTGCTCTCTTGTGGCTGGGGGAGGGGAACTCCCAGACAGTCTTTTTTTTTTAATGTTTATTTTTTTTATAGAGAGAGGCACAGAGCGCGAGTGACTAATCTTTTGAGAGATTATTCAGAGAGAGAGGGAGACACAGAATCCGAAGCAGGCCCCAGGATCCGAAGCTGAGCTGTCAGCACAGAGCCGGACACGGGGCTCGAACCCACAACCCATGAGATCATTACCTGAACTGAAGTCAGACGCTTAACTGACTGAGCCACCCAGGCGCCCCTCCCAGACGGCCTTAATAGCTGGGTACATATTGCTATGCAGTAACTCAAGAATGCATATATCCCAATCTCTGTCCTCACGTGACGATCTGGCCCAAGCCTAGTACAATGCTGTTTTGGGGGTTTTGTTTTTGTTTTTGTTTTGCTTCTACTATTGGCCACAGATTTCCAAGCTTCCTTCTTTTATTTCCTTTCTGTTTAAAGAACTTCCTGTAGCCCTTCTTTTATTACAGGAAGCCAAGATTTTCACTTCTATCCAAAAGCAATAAGGCATCCCTGTCTTGTTAATTAAATGGATTAAGTATACCAGTTAAAAGACAATGATTGGCAGAACCGATCTTTTTTTAATGACCCAACTATATGCTGTCTATCTACAGGAAGCTCCCTTCAAATATAACAATATAGGGGGGCGCCTGGGTGGCTCAGTCGGTTGAGCGTCCGACTTCAGCTCAGGTCACGATCTCACGGTCCGTGAGTTCGAGCCCCGCGTCGGGCTCTGGGCTGATGGCTCAGAGCCTGGAGCCTGCTTCCCATTCCGTGTCTCCCTCTCTCTCTGCCCCTCCCCCGTTCATGCTCTGTCTCTGTCTCAAAAATAAATAAACGTTAAAAAAAATTAAAAAAAAGAAATATAACAATATAGGTAGGTTAAAAGTGAAGGCGGAAGAAAGACATAGCATGCAAATATTAATCAAAAGAAAGCAGGAGTAGCTAAATTAATATCAGATAAAGTGGACTTTGGAGCAAAGAAAATTACCAGGGACACGCAGAGACATTACAAAGAGATAAAGGGGTCAATCCACCAAGAAGACGTAGCAATCCTAAATGTGTATGTACCCGACAACAGAGCTGCAAAATATGTGAAGCAAAAATTGAAAGTGAAAGGAGGAATAGACATATCTACAGTTATACCTCAAAACCCCTCAACAACTGATAGTGTAGCAGTATTCTTGCCCAGAGAGTTATGACACCAAGACCTTTTTTTTTTTCTTCCAGGAACTTTGTTCCTGCCGGCACCGCTCAGTTGGGTTCATACCAGAAGAACTGAGCCCCGAACACCATGTGGCATGGTTTTTTTATAGAGTTTTTTTTTTTATGTTTTTGTCTCCCATACATGGTAACACACAAAAGTGCAGTCTGATTAAGTGGTCTCATGTTACAAGGTCATGAGGGATGGTGTCACGTATGCGTATAGCCAGGTTGCCTTGAGGTTTTTCTTTTTTCCCTCTTCGTAGGGAGCGGACCCTACCACTGTAGCAGAACGACTGCTACAGACAATCAGCGAAGAAATGGAAGAACACAACAACAGCATCGACCAAGAGGACCTAACTAATGTTCAGAGAATATTCCATCTAAGAATAGCAAAGTACACACTCTTCAAGTGCTCAAGGAGCACATACCAAAGTACACTATATATTATGGGCCATAAAACAAACCTCAAGTTGAAAAGAATTGAGGGGCACCTGGGTGGCTCAGCTGGTTGAACTTCTGACTTCAGCTCAGGTCATGAACTTGCAGTTTGTGAGTTCAAGCCCCATGTCAGGCTCTGTGCTAACAGCTCAGAGTCTGGAGCCTGTTTCAGATTCTGTGCCTCCCTCTCTCTCTGTTCCTTTCCCGCTAGCACTCTGTCTCTCTGTCTCTCTCTCAAAAATAAATAAAGATTAAAAAAAATTTTTTTAATAAAAAAAGAAAAGAGTTGAAATCATACAGAATGTATTCTCTGACCACACTGGTATAAAACTACAAATCAATAACAGATAAAAGACACTTGGGACAAACACTTGGTAACTAAATAAGAGAATTAAAACAATCCATGGGCCAAATAGAAACTCTCAAGGGAAATAAATACACTGAATTGAGTGGAAATGAAATTGCAACATATTAAAATATGTGAGACACAGCCAAAGCGGTGCCAAGAGGGAAATGGACAGCATTAAATGCTTACGTCAGGAAAAAGGAAAAGTCGCAAATCAATAATCTAAGCTCCTACCACAAAAAAAAACTAGAAAATAAAAACTCTCAACAAAGTGGGTGTAAAGGGAATGTACCAAAGGCGCCTGGGTGGCTCAATTCTATGAGTTGGTTCAGCGTCCGACTCTTGATTTCACCTAAGGTCATGATCTCATAGTCGTGGGACCAACCCCTGTGTCAGGCTCCACGCTGAGTGTGGAGCCTGCTTAAGTCTCTATCTCTCCCTCTGCCCCTCTCCCCTGTTTGCTCTCTTACTCTGTTTGAAAAAAAAAAAGGTGGGGGGACTCTATTTCAATGTAATAAAGGCCATATGTGACAAGCCCACAGCTAACATCATATTCAGTAGTGAAAACTGAAAGCTTTTCCTCTAAGACAGGAAAGAAGACAAGGATGCCCACTCTTGCACTTTTATTCAACATAGTATTGGAAATCCTAGCTGGAGCAATTAGGCAAGGAAAAGAAATAAAAGGGGTGCCTGGGTAGCTCAGTCATTAAGCGTCTGACTTCGGCTCAGGTCACGATCTCACAGTTTGTGGGTTCAAGCCCCTGTAGGGCTCTGTGCTGACAGCTCAGAGCCTGCTTTGGATTCTGTGTCCCCCTCTCTCTCTGCCTCTCCCCTGCTGTGCTCTGTCTCTCTCTCTCTCTCAAAAATAAAGAAACATTTTTTAAAAGTTAAAAAAAGAGGAAAAGAAAGAAAAGACTTCCAAATTGGAAAGGAAGACATAAAACTGTCACTATTTGCAAATGGTGTGATATTATATGTAGATAACCCTAAAGACCACACCAAAAAAAACCCTGTTAGAACTAATAAATGAATTGAGTAAAGATGCAGCATAAAAAATCAATACAAAATCAACACAAAATCGATACAAAAATCCGTTGCATTTCTATCCACTAACAATGAATTCTCAGAAAGAGAAATTAGAAAACAGTCCCATTTACAGTTTCAGCTGAAAGAATAAAATACCTGGAAATAAATTTAACCAAGGAGGTGAAAGACCTTTACCTTGAAAACTATAAGACATTAATGAAAGAAAACTGAAGAAGACATAAATAAATGGGAAGATATTCCATGCTCATGGATTGAAAGAATTAATATTGTTACAATGTCCACACTACCCAAAGCAATCTACAGTTCAGAGCAATCCCTATCAAAATTCCAGTGGCACTTTTCACAGAAATAGAACAAACAACCCTAAAATTTGTATGGAATCATGAAAGACTCTGAATAGCCAATGCAGTCTTAAGAAAGAAGAACAAAACTGGAGGCACCACACTCCCTGATTTCAACTACTACAAACTCATAGTAACCAAAATAGTATGATATTGACATAAAAATATACACACAGATCAGTGAAACAGAATAGAGAGCCAAGAAATAAAGCCACACATATATGGGCAATTAATTTATGACAAAGGAGTCAAGAATATACAATGGAGAAAGGACGTTCTCTTCAATAAATAATGATGTTGGGAAAACTGGACAGACACATGCCAAAGAATGAAACTGGGCCATTGTTTTCCATCATATGCAAAAATAAACTCAATGAATTAAAGATTTGAACATAAGACCTGAAAGCATGACACTCCTAGAAGAAAAAATAAGTTGTAAGTACCTTGACATCAGTCTTGGAGATGAGTTTTGGGATTTGACATCAAAGCAAAGGCAACAAAAGCAAAAGTAAATAATCAGGACCATATCAAACTAAAAGCTTTTGCATAACAACAGAAACCATCAACAAAATGAGAAAGCAACCTAATAAATGGGAGAATATATTTGCAAATGATATATCCTATAAGGGGTTAATATCCAAAATATATAAAGAACTTACACAACTTAGGGCACCTGGTTGGCTCAGTTGTTAGAGCATGTTAGAGCATGCAACTCTTGATCTCTTGCGTGTGGAACCTACTTAAAAAAAAAAAAAAAAGAACTACAACTCAACACAAAATACAAACAATCTGATTTAAAAATGGGCAGGGGGGGGGAGCCTGGGTGGCTCAGTCGGTTAAGTGTCTGACTTTGGCTCAGGTCATGATCTCGTGGTTCACGAGTTCGAGCCCCGCATCAGGCTCTGTGCTGACAGCTCGGAGCCTGGAGCCTGCTTCCGATTCTGTGTCTCCCTCTCTCTGACCCTCCCCCATTCATGCTCTGTCTCTCTCTGTTTCAAAAATAAATAAACATTAAAAAAATTTTTTAAAAAATGGGCAGAGGACATTTTTAAAATAGACACTTTCCCAAACAAGACATGCAGATGACCAACAGACATGTGAAAAGATGCTAAACATCACTAATCATGAGGGAAATGCAAATCAAAACCACAATGAGATATCACCTTACACCAGTCTGAATGCCTAGGATAAAAAAGACAGGAAATAACAAGTGTTGATGAGGGGTGTGGAGAAAAGGGAACCCTCGGGCACTGTTGGTGGAATATAAATTGGTGCAGGCACTATAAAAATCAGTATGGAGGTTCCTCCAGAAACTAAAAATAGAAGTACCATATGATCCAGGAATTCCACTTCTGGATACTTACCCAAGGAAAACAAAGTTTGAAAAGATGTATGCATCCCTGTATTTATTGCAACATTATCTACAATAGCCACGATACAGAAACAACTTAAATGTTCATTGATAAATGAATGGATAAAGATGTGGTATATATACACAATGGAATATTACTGAGCCATAAAAAAGAACGAAATCTTGCCATTTGCAACAACGTGGACAGAAGTGGAGGGTATAATGCTACGTGAAAGAAGTCAGACAGAGAAGGACAAATATATGACTTCACTTATATGTGGAATCTAAAAGACAAAGCCAGCCAATCAACCAACAAAACCAGAAACAGACTCATAAATACAGAGAACACACTGGTGGTTTCCAGATGGGAGGGAGTAAGGAAATGGGAGAAATAGGTGAAGGGGATTAAGAGGTACAAACTTCCGGTTGTAAAGCAAATAAGCCACGTGGATGAAAAGTGCAGCATAGGGAATATAGTCAATAATATTGTCATAATGTTGTATGGTGACAGATAGTAGTTACACATATTGTGGCAATGAGTAATATACCTGAAACTGATAGATCAATGTATGTCAATTATACTTCAATAATTAAAAACAAAAAGACATGCGTAGGGTAAAATGTTTTTGGGTAAACTTTTAAAATAGTTTTTCCAAATCGATTTAGTAACTTGAAATCTTAAAGTTTTGGTACATTGAATGAAATGATGAGTTGAGTTAAATTCACTGAATATCCATATCATTTCCAAATAGTATAGAATGATAAAACATTAATTACTGCACATAGCTTTATCTACTTCTTGCTTATCATTATAGAGAAACTCAAGATATTTGGATCTATCAGTAAATATGTTTCATGCCGCATTGAAAACTTATAGTATGAGGAAGTATGTGTTCTAGATGTTATGAATGTATTTGTAGAAGTGCCAACCTAAAATATGCTGATGTAACAGATAGTTCACAATTATTTATTTAATTGTTCACTAGAAATTCAGGTTCCTAAGGGTTAAGAATTCTAATTAACCCTAATTCTAAGAGTTAATAATTCTAACTCTAATAATTCTAATTCTAATTCTAATTCTAATTAATTACCTAGAAATAATAAGGGAAAGAATTCAGTAGGCCAGGAAAGTAAGCATTTTTGCTGTTGTTATAAAAGGTATGAGGTATGGAGATGCATTTTTGTTGAGGGAAATAAAAGTGATTTTGTCTTAAAGTAGAGGCGGGAATTTCTCAGGGAAAGAGAAAAGAGACAAACTAAAATAAACATAGCAAGTTGTAGAAGATTTGTGGAAAAGGAATCTCAGGAAAAGACTTTCATTATGATCCAGTTAGATAAGTTTAAATAACTTTGTAATAAGGGTTTTAAAAATAAGCTTTAATATCAATAGTGTACATATATAAAAGTAAACCTTAATTTTTTTTAATCTTCTGAAAGGACAAAGTTTTCTCAGATTATTGGTCTGCTTTTGATAAGGTATTGTAAAGGGCTCTTCTTTACCTTTTGAAGTAACCTGCCTCAAAAGAAAAAGGGGGGGGGGTGTTTCATCAAAATAATGTCCTGTTTGCTGTCTTTATCTAGTTCTTGATTACTTAAGTAAACTGAGTGTTCTAGATATTAAAAGATCTAAGTTTTTGCTCAGCACTATGTGACTTTCTAAATTTGCTTTTAACATCTATTGTCACCATGGTTAAATGGATAACTAAGTGTTGTTTTATAGTGACCTATGATTCTATTGACCTTGTGTTTTAAAACCTTTTGATATTTTGACAAATTTCCCAAAATCAAATTCTAAATATAGTCTTTTCGACCTTGAGTTAACTTTGAGTTTTTCCAGAGGGTCTCTGGAACATCTCAAAGGATTTGTTCTACTTATAAAAATGGAGATATTGGGGTGCTTGGGTGACTCATTCGGGTAAGTGTCCGACTCTTGATTTCAGCTCAGGTCATTATCCCAGGGTTGTGGGATTAAGCCCCGTGTTGGGCTCTGCTCTGAGTCTGGAGCCTGCTTAAGATCTCTCTCTCTCTCTCTCTCTCTCTCTCTCTCTCTGGGTGCCTGGGTGGCTCAGTCAGTTAAGCATCTGACTTACACTCATGTCATGATCTCATGGTTCATGGGTTTGAGCCCCGTGTTGGGCTCTTTGCCAACAGCTCAGAGCCTGGAGCCTACTTCGGATTCTGTGTCCCCTCTCCCTCTGTCCATCCCCCATTCATTCTCTCTCTCTCTCAAAAATAAATAAACATTAAAAAAAGAAAAATTAAAAAAAAAATGATTCTCTCTCTGGCACAAAAACAGACACTCAGATCAATGGAACAGAATAGAGAACCCAGAAATGGACCCACAAACATATGGCCAACTAGTCTTTGACAAAGCAGGAAAGAATATCCAATGGAAGATAGACAGCCTCTTCAGCAAGTGGTGCTGGGAAAACTGGACAGCGACATGCAGAAGAATGAACCTGGACCATTTTCTTACACCACACACAAAAACTCAAAATGGATGAAAGACGTCAATGTAAGACAGGAAGCCATCAAAATGCTCAAGGAGAAAGCAGGCAAAAACCTCTCTGATCTTGGCCGCAGCAACTTCCTACTCAACATGTCTCCGGAGGCAAGGGAAACAAAAGCAAAAATGAACTATTGGGACCTCATCAAGATAAAAAGCTTCTGCACAGCGAAGGAAACCATTAGCAAAACTAAAAGGCAACCGACAGAATGGGAGAAGATATTTGCAAATGACATATCACATAAAGGGTTAGTATCCAAAATCTATAGAGAACTTATCAAACTCAACATCCAAAAACCAAATAATCCAGTGAAGAAATGGGCAAAAGACATGAATAGACACTTCTCCAAAGAAGACATCCAGATGGCCAATTGACACATGAAAAAATGCTCCACATCACTCATCATCAGGGAACTACAAATCAAAACCACAATGAGATGCCACCTGACACCTGTCAGAATGGCTAACATGAACAACTCAGGCAACAACAGATGTTGGCGAGGATGCGGAGAAAGAGGATCTCGTTTGCATTGCTGGTGGGAATGCAAACTGGTGCAGCCACTCTGGAAAACAGTATGAAATTTCCTCAAAAAATTAAAAATAGAACTACCCTATGACCCAGCAATTGCACTACTTGGTATTTATCCAAGGGATACAGATACGCTGTTTCGAAGGGGCACATGCACCTCCATGTCTATAGCAGCACTATCAACAATAGCCAAAGTATGGGAAGAACCCAAATGTCCATTGATGGATGAATGGATAAAGAAGATGTGGTCTATATACACAATGGAGTATTACTCGGCAATCAAAAAGAATGAAATCTTGCCACTTGCAACTACGTGGATGGAACTAGAGAGTGTTATGCTAAGCGAAAATTAGTCAATCAGAGAAAGACAAATATCATATGACTTCACTCATATGAGGACTTTAAGAGACAAAACAGAGGAACATAAGGGAAGGGAAATAAAAATAATATAAAAACATGGAGGGGGGCAAAACAGAAGAGACTCATTAATATGGAGAACAAATAGAGGGTTACTGGAGGGGTTGTGGGAGGGGGGATGGGCTAAATGGGTGAGGGGCACTAAGGAATCTACTCCTGAAAGAAATCATTGTTACACTAGATGCTAGCTAACATGGATGTAAATTTTAAAAAAATAAATTTAAAAAATATATATCTGGCTATGACTCTCCCAAATAACATTTCCAATTTTATCCCACCCTTCTGATGTGGAATCACTAGGAACAAAGACTGCCCTTGAGCCTCCTTGAAAAAGACTATGCCAGGTCCTCCTCACTGCTTAGATGGTAGCCAGACCCCAGGAACCTGAAGCTTGGGGACAGATCTTTCAGCTAAAGAAGCCCTCCACCTGACAGCTGGTCTTTTTTTCCCCTTAAGTTTACTAATTTACTTGGAGAAGAGAGAGAGGGAGCAGGGTAAGGGTAGGGGCAAAGAGAGAGGGGAAAGAGAGAATCCCAAGCAGACGCCTCAGTGCAGACCCCCTTGCAGGGCTCGAACTCACAAACCGAGAGATTATGACCTGAACTGAAATCAAGAGTCGAATGCTTAACCAACTGAGCCATCCAGGTGCGCCCTGACAGCTGGTCTTATATGAACACTGGAGACCCTCTGCATCAAAGGACTAGAAGGAGAAGCAGCTGATATGGATGTAGACTGCTTCCACCCAAGATCATTTGAACCTGAAACTCTTTCTTCTTCCCATTCATTCCTTAACTCTGGTATTAGCCTGGAAAGAACACCATCATCGGTATCTCCCAGGTCATTGCTGAAGGGGGTAATCTCTGGAACTTAGAACAGTTTTTCATTTTGGGCTAGGAGAAAACCTGGCCTAACTGACCCCTGGTCTTTTGATCTCTTTAGCTGGTTACCTTCAGGTTTCAGCTCCCGATCTAGGACCATTGGGTTTATTATGCTGCCCCTCATTTGTTTTGTACAGTCATTTTTTAGCCTTGTACCTGTGGCCCATCAAACCCTTTGTAGAAATGATGGACCCCATGGGTGATGCTGGCTCAAAGTTTCAAGATGACCTCTAGTGATTACAACCTTGATAAGATACGGACTTTAAATGGCGAACACCCAAGAGTTATTTCTCTTACCTTTCCTTGTTACTCAAACGTGGTCTTCAATGGCCTCCATTTGCTATGCATTTTTCCCTTTGACATGCAACATGATGATCAGGAAAGGTGCGGGACAAAACCACTAGATATGGAAAGCCTGACTCTGGAACAGTGATGATTTCGAGGAAAGATCTTGATCAAAAGGGGGGGGGGGGCAGGGAATGTGAAAATGAATAAAGAAAATCTCATTCAAAAATGGAGCTGGGACATCTGGCTGTCTTGGTCGGTATAGCATGTGACTCTTCAACTCAGGGTCATGAGTTCAAACCCCATGTTGGGCGTGGAGCCTACTTATAAAAAAAAAAAAAGAGTGGGGAGGCACAAAGGGAGAGGACTGAGGCACCACCACTCACACACAGAGCAGCAGGAAGAAGGGAGATTTCCAATCTGCCCAGCAACTGCACGCTGCCCTCACCTGCAGCCAATGAGAAGCTGTAGCCAATGAGAAGCTGCAGCCAATGAGAAGCTGCAGCCAATGAGAAGCTACAGCCCAGTTCTAGTTATCCTTTCCCTCCAAAGAGCTTTTGTGCCAAACAATCCCTGGAAACTTCCTCCTTTCCTCTCTAGAAGGTTGAGCTCCTCCTTTGTTCTCCAGACTTGCCCATGGTTCCCCCTAGTTTGCAATTTCTCTGCTATTTCAGAATCAACTCAATTGATGCTCCATAAACTTTGTTGCTTAATTTTTTTCATTTTTATTTTGAGAGACAGAGTGCATGCCAGCAGGAGAGGGGGGGCGGAGGGAGAATCTTTTTTTTTTAATGTTTTATTTTACTTTTGAGAGAGAGAGAGAGTGCGAGCGAGGGAGGGGCAGAGAGGGGGCAGGGGGACAGAAGATCCGAAGTGGGCTTTTCGCTAAAAGCGGAGAGCCTGATGCAGGGCTTGAACGCTCGAACCACAAAATCATTACCTGAACCAAAGTTTGATGTGCAACTGACTGAGCCACCCAGGTGTCCAGAGAGAGAGAGAGAGAGAATCTTAAAATCTTAAGCAGACTCTACACTGAGCCCCTGACATAGGTCTCAAGCACATGACCCTGGGATCATGACCTGAGCCGAAACCAACAGAGGGGTTGCACAGAACTTAACTTTCCAAACAACGTAAACTTACCTCTCTAACGTGAAAACATTTAATTGGCATGTCCAAACACATTAAACTTCCCCTTGTTGCTTTGTTTTGTTTTGTTTTGTTGCACAGAAACATGAGGAAGAATTCCATACCAGTGTCAGTGCAGGGAATGGGGGGACAAGCCAGGCAATCAGCCAAAAATACTGACTCAATTTCTTTTCTTTGGAGAAGATTCAGGTTTTACTGAATAAGGATATTTAGGAGTACATCAAATCTTAATGGAGAAATCTTTATTAAAACCTTTTCTCCTCCTCCTCCCCTCTCCCCCTCCTCCTCCCCCTCCTCCTCCCCTCCTCCCCCCCTCCTCCCCTCTCCCTCCTCCTCCTCCTCCTCCAGCCCCTGGGGCCTCCTGCTGAAGAAAATCTCCAGGCTCCATCCACTAAGGATAGCAATCTCAAGAGCAGGGTCCGGGTACCCTGGGGCTGAAGGTTCAACAGGTCACATTTGCTGCTGTGCTCTGAGTAAAGAAATGTATCTTTGCACCCATTTTTCCTTTGGCTGTGCACAGACTTTATGGCCTTTTTTGGTAACGAATCTGCAGAAAAGAGAAGCTGACAGTCAGTACTGAGAACTTTTGCCTCCTGAAGAGATGGAAAGGGAGGGTCAGCCACTTGACTGACTTTCTCTGGCCTTGCTGCACCTGTTACACAGTTTCTGTTCCGTCTTCTGGTCCTTCTTTCCCCTTGGCCCTGTTTTCTACTGGAGACCATGCTTCCAGGCCCACCTCCCCCAGGAAATCATTTCCAACAGCTCTAGTCCGAAGCATGTAACCTGTACCATGCCTCTTAATTCTTTTGTTTTAATGGAAAAGCTTTATTGAGACATAATTCACACACCATGCAATTTACTCTTTAAAGTGCATAATTTAGGAGCACCTGGGTGGCTCAGTCAGTTAAGTTCTCGACTTCGGCTCAGGTCATGATCTCATGGTTTGTGAGTTTGAGCCCTGCGTCGGGCTCTGTGCTGACAGCTCAGAGCCTGGAGCCTGCTTCAGATTCTGTGTCTCCCTTGCTCTCTCTCTCTCAAAAATAAAATAAAACATTAAAAAAACTAAAAATAAAGCATATAATTATAATTCACTGCTTTTTAGTAGATCCACGGATGATGCAAACATTACTACCACCCAGTTTAGAATCTTTGCCTCAACCTCCCAAAGGGAACCTCATATGCATCATGCTGCTTAATTCTTCTTCTCCTTTTTTTTCGTCGTTATTTTTAATTTGTGGAATTATAGCACATGAAATCTTTAAGCAAAAACAGGCGATAAAAGCCTGTCATGCTGTTTAATTCTTAACCACATTATCCTGGGCTGTTTGCCGTGGCCGCTTATACGGGATTCCTGCACTCTCACGATGCTGTGCACTCATGGAGAGTGGGGGGTCGTGGTTGATATCCCTGAATGTCCTCCAGCCTTCTGTCCCCTGAGACCACTTCTGAGGGTGATGAGAACCTAGGTCCGGGGCACTTTAGCCTGGAACAACTTGCAGGGTGCAGTAGTATTTACGGGACTCTCAGGCAGGTCCCACCACAGGCAGGGAAAAACAGCCCAAAGTGGGGAGGGGTGAATAAGGGAGAGGCAGTTTTGTGAACGTTTGAAAGCATAGCTGGGAATGTCTCTGACATCACTCCCATTGAAAGAAATATAGGCCAGCCTTAGGGACTGGTTGACCGGTGGCAGATTGTGGCAGAAGTGATGGTGTGTGACCTCACAGACAAAGTCATAGAAGGTTATGGAGTTTCTGCCAGGTTCATGGGGGCACTTATGCTGGAGCTTAGAACCACCTTGTTTTTTTTTTCTTTCTAGTTTTTATTTAGTTTTGAGAGAGACAGAGAGAGAGAGAGAGAGAGAGAGAGAGAGACAGAGAGAGACAGAGCACGAGTGGGAGAGGGGCAGAGAGAGGGAGACACAGAATCTGAAGCAGGCTCCAGGCTCTGAGCTATCAGCACAGAGCTCAATGTGGAGCTCAAACTCACAAACCATGAGATCATGACCTGAGCCAAAGTTGGACACAACTGACTGAGCCACCCAGGTGCCCCCCTCTTTTTTTAAAAATTATTTTTTATTAATTTTATTTATTTATTTTGGAGAGAGTGACAAGAGACAGAGGAGTGAGCAGGGAAGGGGCGGGGGGGAGAGAGAGAGAGAGAGAGAGAGAGAGAGAGAGAGAGAGAGAATCCCAAGCAGGCTCCACACTGTCAGCACAGAACCCGATGCAAGGCTCCAACTCATAAACCGTGAGATCATGACCTGAGCCAAAACCAAGAGTCAGACGCTTAACCAACTGAGCCACCCAGGGGCCCCTGTTCTCTCTTTTATACCCAGCACTTAGCACATTGCCTGGCACATGGTTTGAAAGTTAGGAAACCAAGGCTAAGGGTCACACTTGTTAGTGGCAGAGGCAGGGTGATGACCTAAGTTACCAGGTTCCCATCCTGAGCTCATCCTGGCACTGTGGGGGTGTGCCCAGCACCCATGCAATCACATGGCCAGTAGGAACCCTGAAAGCCCAGACAAGAAATACTTACATCACAGCCCGCTGGGAGCAGCTGTTCCTGGTGAATTTATAGGAATGCACCCACTTCCAAGGAAGGATCTTGTGGCTATATTGGAAACAGCAGAACTTGGCCACATTGCTGCCACCTAAAAAATAGGGAAAGGAAGGAGCCTGGAGGTGGCCCTTTGCTTCTCCTCCCAGCCTGCCTGAGAAGGGAGTGGGACAGCTCCATACGTGTGGCAACTCCGAGATGGACACTCAGGATGAAGATCAGGAGAACAAGAAAGCCAACAGGAAGGCTCTTCATGGTGCCACGAGCGGGGCCCTTCACAGTGTCCTCCCAAGTTCCTCCTGACTCCACTGGAGTCCCTTTTATAGGGTTGAGTCGTCCCTGAAGAGAATTCCAGAGAATTTTGTGGTTGAGGCAAAAACAGCTCTTTTGACCCTATCACGTAAGAACAACCTGTTATCCAAGGAAGAAGACTGGAAAGAAAGGGAAAGTCTTCTGAGGGAAGGGGAGGAGCCAGCACCCCACTGGGAGTTTCTGCCTGCCTCTCCCATCCCCTGCTTTTGTCTGAATCAATGCTTTCCTGTTTGAAAAGCAAAGGCAGAGGGAATGAAATAATAATTCTTGAGAACTGACTTAAATCACGTTAGAACACAATTGATGTTGTTCTGGACTGATTTCTAGCTCTTGACCCTAGCTTTCTTTGCTTCCTAAACACTGCTTATCTCTTGGTGAAGTACAGACAGTCTCAGGACAGGAGCACAGAGCAGCCCAGCCATGATAATGAATGCTAAAGAACAATGCTCGGGCGTGTGCCCGTCCTGTCTTCTCAGTGCCACACATCACCTGACACACAGGGTCAGAGCTGCTTGGGGGCACTTCAAGCTATCTCTTCAGGGTTAGAGAGCTCCAAACCAGACAGGACATCACAATTGCCTGGACCCTGAACACACACACACACACACACACACACAACTATATTCCCTGTTCCTGCTTTGTACCTCCTGGATCAGGCTTTTTGGGAGGGGTATCCAGGAATCTATATATTAGCCAGATTTGGCCAAAATGGGGAAAGTGAATTCTAGAATGGGGCAGTGAATTTCCCCAGGAGAGTCTGGGGGGCAGGTAGAGAGGGACTTTCACATCTGTATTTTATAACACTGTGTTCAGTCATATCCACCCCCGTCCTCCAGATGATGCCCCCTGGGGCTTTAACATTTTGAGTTTAAGGTAAAAGAAAAAAATCCACTAGCCATCTAGAACCATAGAATTTTTCAGAGCTGTCTGAGACCCTTTAAAACAACACCCACCCCCAACCACCCACCCAAGTCATCCAGACTGTTTTGACTACAGTTCTGAACTCACTGCTGACCTTGTCACAAGCTAAGACAGCTCAGACTTTGACAAAGTCTTTTTAGGTTCTTTTTAAAATTTTGCTGAAATCTGGGGTGTCTGGGTGGCTCAGTTGGCTGAGCGTCCAACTCTTCATTTTGGCTCAGGCCATGATCCCAGGGTCGTGGGATTGAGCCCCACTACGGGCTCTGCACTGAGCTTGGAGCATGTTTGGGATTCTCTCTCTCTTTCCTTCTGCCCCTCTCCTCTTCACACACACACACACACACACACTCTCTCTCTCTCTCTCTCTCTCTCTCTCTCTCAAAAAAAAAAAATTTGGCTGAAATCTATATTTTCATTGCTTCCACCAATTCACCAGATCTGTTTAAAAATGCCTAATTTCTCTTAGCTTCTGTTAGAAGATGAAGAAATTGAGGTTTTGGCCGATTTGAAGACCATTGTTTTAGTTTGGGTTCCCCTCAAACAGGAGAGGAGACGAGGACCCCAGTGCAAGCAATTCGTGATCCCAGAAGACACCAGTCGAGGAGAGGGGACGGGAGGTGGGGGACAGGAGGACACCAACACGGAGGCGGGTGATCACGCAGGTTACTGGCAGGAGCAGCCACGGCGTGGGGGTGGCTCTGAGGGGCTCGGGTCACCGGTGCAGAACAAGCCTGAGTTGGCCCGACTGTGGGGTGAAGAAGTGGGGATACTAACTCTCCACCTCTCTGCTTGTCAGTGACTGAAGGCTGCACCCCATCATCCCTGTCTTGTCCTAGGAGTGGGCCAAGCGTGCTTGGGATCAGGGGAAAGGCTCTGAGGCAGGGGCAGGTGTCCTCAATAAGCAGCCTTTGGCTCACAGAAGTGAACGATAAGGGGATATGCATGGGGCCCCAATAGCACCTGCTACAATCATTATCATGTTTGTCCCCGAAAGTTCTCTTTTTCAGGCTGAGCCCCCCACCCCCACCCCCATGCCTTCAATTTGCCCCGCAAATTGGCCACCTTCCTACTGGCCACCTTCATGCCCCAGTTTCTGCTCCAGCAGCTACAGTGCGCTGGGCACCCAAAGGTTTCGTAAATGGGACACAATGAACAGTAACCACAGCGTTCTCCAATAGCATTGGCTATTGTTAATAGTGCTGCGGGGTACATGTGCCCCTATGAATCAACACTCCCATATCCTCTGGATAAATTCCTAGTAGGGCTATTGCTAGGTCGCAGGGTAGTTCTGTTTTTAATTTTTTGAGGAACCTCCACACTATTTTCCAGAGCGGCTGCACCAGTTTGCTTTCCCACCAACAGTGAAAGAGGGTTCCTCGCCAGCATCTCTTGTTTCCTGAGTTGTTAATTTTAGCCACTCTGACCAGTGTGAGGTAGTAGTATCTCAGTGTGGTTTTGATTTGTATTTCCCTGATGATGAGCCACGCTGAGCGTCTATTCATGTGTCCGTTGGCCATCTGGACATCTTCTTTGGAAAAGTGTCTACGTATATTTCAATACCTTGGTGAAGGAGGATGAAATGATATGGCAGATAAATTACTGAATCCTGGATCCTGCTCTCTTGCCCCCATCCTCTTCCCTGTGGTTGAAGCCCATGACCCCTACCCTCCAGCCTGCTAATCGGCCTTCCCACCCCATGTATGTATGGATATCTCAGAACCCTCAATCCCATATGGCTCCCGAGGTCTGGACTATAATCTGCATTCCCCACTACTCTGGACACTCTCCCAGAATCGGGCCTCTCCTGGCTCACCTCTCTGGGCCCCCCCCTTCCTTTTAGCTGATTTGCCTCACTATAGACTGAATTGTGTTCACTAATCCCCAGTGTGACTGTATTTGGAGATAAGAGCTTTATAGAGGTAATTAAGGTTGGTGGCTCAGTCGGCTGAGTGTCCGACTTCGGCTCAGGTCGTGATCTCATGGTTTGTGGGTTCAAGCCCGCGTTGGGCTCTGTGCTGATGGCTCAGAACCTGGAACTTGCTTAGGATCCTGTGTCTCCGCCTCTCTCTGCCCCTTCCCCACTTGCAGTTTCTTCTCTCTCAAGAATAAAGAAACATTTTAAAAAAAAAGAGAGGTAATTAAGGTCAAGGGTGGGGCCCTAATCTGATAGGACTGGAATCCTTATAAGAGGTGGAAGAGACATCAAGAATGTGTGCACACAGAGCAAAGGCCGTTTGAAGGCACAGTGAAGAGGTGGCCACCGGCACACCCAGGAGAGAGGCCCCAGGAGAAACCAAGTCTGCTAACACCTTGACCTTTGACTTGCAGCTTTCAGGACTCTGTGCTCCAGAAATAAATATCTGTCATTTATGGCAGCCCGAGCTCACTGGGTTCTCCCAGAAGCAGATCCTTAGGCAAGGATTTGAGCATAAACAAAATATTTTGGAGGATATTTTGCAATGGAATATCCTTCTGCTGGGGGCAGAACACCCCGTTGTGTGTCTGCAAAGACTCCACCCTCCCAGCCTACAACCCATGTCGTCTGTTGGGGGAAGCCTTTCCTCCATCATTCCCAGCTGGATCCCGTGGCCATCCTCCAGCTCCACGTTCTACAGAGCTGAATTGCAGACGGCACTCTCCACACACATCAGCTTACCCGTCCGCCTTCCTTCTTGGACGGTGAGCTCTTCCCGTTCATTTCTTCACTGACTCATTCATGCAACAAATGATTTTGTTGTTGTTGTTCTCCACACTGTGTGAGATGCTGAGATCCAGAGATAAACAAGACAGATGTGGTCTCTGCTGCGGACGTTCTCGTGGAGGGAATAGACATCGAGCAGAAAACAATTACCCAATACCTTATCAATTACCCCTGGGCATGTACTTTGATGGAGAAGCTTAGGGAGCTTCAGAAATGTACATCGAGGGAATCTGAAGGAGGCTAGGGTGCCAGAAGAGTCTTCCATTAAAGAAAGTGATCTTCGGGGCGCCTGGGTGGCGCAGTCGGTTAAGCGTCCGACGTCAGCCACGTCACGATCTCGCGGTCCGGGAGTTCGAGCCCCGCGTCAGGCTCTGGGCTGATGGCTCAGAGCCTGGAGTCTGTTTCCGATTCTGTGTCTCCCTCTCTCTCTGCCCCTCCCCCGTTCATGCTCTGTCTCTCTCTGTCCGAAGAATAAATAAAAACGTTGAAAAAAAAAAAGAAAAAGAAAGTGATCTTTGCATTTAGCCTTGAAGGACAACGTACTGGTTATTCCCCATTTGTACCCTCACCCTGCCCCTGCAATTCATCATCAAGGAACCGGGAAGAAGGCTTCTTGTTGGTTTTCATAAGCCTTCAGCACAGAGTCTGGAATCCATTTATGTCACACACGTTTGCTGGGTTCTCACCAGGCACCCAGGCACTGCCGCAGGCCCTGGAAGTACATGGTGGACAAGACCAGAGTTGAGTGAATGGAAATGGATCCTCTGTCTACTGTCCCCAGTGAGATCTGGACATCGGGGAGAGAGCAGAAGGGGGCCCAGTGTGTTAGGAGGGTTTCCCCAGAGCTGGGCAGCCCCCGCAAGAGGTAGGCTCCATCCTAGTTTGGGTGTGATAGAAGCAGGGTGGAGTCAAGCCAAGAAAAACATATTCCCTGGAGTCAGAAAAGACAAACCTTTTTCCCATTTGCATGTTCCCAGTTACTCCACTTAATCCCCAAAGCAGTCCTGTGAAGGAGGTTTTAGTGGGCCAACCATCTCCCGCCAAGGAAACTGAGGTTCCAAGAGGGGAGAGAATTTGTTCAAGGTCACACAGCTCTCAGGCAGCAGAGCCAAGGTTCAAAGCCAGGTGTGTCTCAAGTGTGTGCCCTCTCCTGCCTCTTGAGCGTCCCCTGTCCCCTGCCCCCTCCCCTGAGAAAGGGCCTCAAGTTAGCTTGCTCCGGGTTCTGTCCTGGATCCAAAACTAACCTGTAGTTAAGTGAGGATATCAAAGGAAAGGGCAAATAATGACAGGTACAGATAAGGTGTTGCACCTGTTCGGGCTGCAAGAGCTGATAAAGTTTCAAAGAGCTGACACAGAAAGGGAGGTGCACTCAGTCCCAGGATTCACAACGTCCAGAACGTAAAAACCAACCGCTCGTTGCTTGGGAGAATACAGCTCTTCCCGATTCTGAGTCCCATGAGAAGTTTCTCCTGGTAATCCCCGGAAAGCGTCACCCGGCACTATTGTGACCGGGCCACACCCACGGCGTCCTGGCAAGAAGCGCCCGTTCCATAGGGCTTGTCACTGCTCAGAAGTTAGAGCGCCAGAAGGATGGTGACGTTTCTAGGGAAAGCCAGTAACAGGGTATCTTTTCCTGGAATCAGAAAACGCAGAGGCCAAAAAGCGACTGCTTGAAAGTGACCAAGGAGCAGCAGCATGACCGCAGATGGGATTGGGTGGGAGCCAAGGAAGAGAGGGAGTTGGGAGTGTGGTGGGTGGGCTGAGCATTCAAGGGGTCCTCTTGCTGTCCGGTTTGGGCCGAGCACTCGAGGCCTGTGAGTCCACCCCACAGCTTCAAGGGGAAGAAATCTTTAAGTGTCCTGAAGGTGTTTTCTGGAAACTGACAGAACTATAATTCTGGGAAGTTAGATAACTCTTAATAGAGATTCAATCCAGAGAAACAAGGCAGTGGAATTCTGCAGAACAAATAGATTTGCAAGATCTCAAAGAGGATTCAAGTACTTCTGATGGCAAAACATCTCCCTCAGCCAGATGAGCCTCTCCAAGCAGGTCTGCTTCCAAAATGGAAATGGGGATGGGGAAGAAGAGAAGCTGTCTTTCTGGAAGAACTGATCTGCTCGGGGGGACAGCCGAGCACGGACTGCCATCATCACATGGCTGTCCAGAAGCACTGCCCTCTCAGCAGATGGATGGAGCCTTGCTGAGCCCAGTAGGTAGGCTGGCTTTTTGGGGAGAGAAGAAAAATCAGGCGGGGCGGGGGGGGGGGGGGCAGGGGGAGGACAGAGGGAAAGGGTGAAGCTTGAAAAGTTCAAAGGCTTTGAACAAATATGAGACTTTATGATGTCGCCACCTTTATTTTACCACTGCAGCCTCCATCTGAAAGCAGAAGAAGCCGAGACCATAGAACATTGTATTAGTGTCAGGGGTACAACATAATGATCGGACACGTATATATTGTGAAATGGTCACCGCAATAAGTTAACATCTGTCCCCACACACAGTTACAACTTTTTCATGCAGGAAGTACTTTTAAGACCTACTCCCTTAGCGACTTTCATATATACAATACGGTATTGTTAACTCTAGTTCTGGTGCTACATGGGACACCCCCAGGACTTACTCATCTTCTACCCGGAGCTGGTACCTTTTGACCCTGCTATGCTCATTTCACACCCCACCCCACCCGCCTCTGGCAACCACCAATCTGTTCTCTGTATCTGTGAGTCCATTTATAAAAAAAAAAAAAAAAAAGATTCCACGTATAAATGAGATCATACAGTATTTGTTTTTTCTTGTTTAATTGACTCCGCTTTGCATAATGCCCTCAAGGTCCGCCTCTGTTAATGGCAGGATTGTTTATGGCTGAATTATTTTCCATTGCATATATATACATCACCTTTTCCTTATCTATGCATCCGCCGATAGACACTTAGGTTGCTTCCATATCTTGGACTTTGTAAATTATGCTGCAGTGAACATGAGGGCACACATATCTTTTCAATTGGGTATTTTCCTTGGGAAAAGGAAAATGGGAATAATAGCTGGTGCAGCCACTCTGGAAAAGAGTATGGAGGTTCCTCAAAAAACTAAAAATAGAACTACCTTACGACCCAGCAATTGCACTACTAGGCATTTATCCAAGGGATACATGTGTGCTGTTTTGAAGGGACACATGCACCCCCATGTTTACAGCAGCACTATCGACAATAGCCAAAGGATGGAAAGAACCCAAATGCCCATCGATGGATGAATGGATAAAGAAGATGTGGTCTATATATACAATGGAGTATTACTCGGCCATCAAAAAGAATGCAATCTTGCCATTTGCGACTACGTGGATGGAACTGGAGGGTATTATGCTAAGTGAAATTAGTCAGAGAAAGACAAAAATCATGACTTCACTCATATGAGGACTTTAAGAGACAAAACAGATGAACATAAGGGAAGGGAAACAAAAATAATATAAAAACAGGGAGGGGGACAAAACAGAAGAGACTCATAAATATGGAGAACAAACTGAGGGTTACCGGAGGGGGTGTGGGAGGGGGGATGGGATAAATGGGGAAGGGGCCCTAAGGAACCTACTCCTGAAACCATTGTTGCACTAGATGCTAACTAATTTGGATGGAAATTTTAAAAAAGAAAAAAGAAAGTTAAAAAAAAAGAAACAAATGAATAGTTCTCGTGCGTGAAGTGCCTCAGAGTGAGGTAAATCCCTATATGGTAAAATTACTGTTGTAGTCATTGTATGTCATCTGATGTGTCAAATATTTTATTTTTGGCCAATAGGAGACATATACTGATTTTGTTGCTAGGCTAGAAGTTTAGAAAAGAAGTTGGAACTATTTTCACAACATGAAGATCTTTTTAATAAATGGAAGACAGGCAAAACGAAATTTTCGTTTTGATTGTTATCCCAGTGTAAACATTTTCTATCAACAACTAATTTTCTATGTGTGTGTGTAGTATCTATGCCCTGTTTTGACATTCTATTCTTATTATAATAAAATAATATATATATATATATAAAATTTGAGATCGAATCTGATAAAATGTTTATTTGAGAGTTAATGAAAACAAAAAGTTAGTATTTTCCTTTCCTTTGGAGAAATACCCAGGAGTGGAATTGCTGAATTAATAGTTCCATTGTTATTCTTTGAGGAACCTCATCCTGTTTTCCACCGTGGCTGCACCAATTTGGGCAACTGAAAAAAATATTTTTAATGTTTATTTTTGAGAGAGAGAGTGGGAGAGCGACAGAGCATGAGCAGGGGAGGGGCAGAAAGAGAGGGAGACACAGAATCCAAAGCAGGCTCCAGGCTCCGAGCTGGCAGCACAGAACCCGACACAGGGCTCGAACTCACGGATCGCGAGATCGTGACCTGAGCTGAAGTCGGATGCCCAACTGACTGAGCCACCCGGGTGCCCCTGGGAAACTTTTTAAAAGAGTGCAGATTTGGAGCACCTGGGTGGCTCAGTCAATTGAGCGTCTGGCTCTTGATTTCAGCCCAGGTCATAATTCATGGTTTCTGGGATCGAGCCCCATGTTGGGCTCTAGGCTGGCAGCATGAGACCTGCTTGGGATTCTCTCTCTCTCCCCCCCCCCCTCTCTCTCTCTCTCTCTCAAAATAAATAAATAAACATTGAAGAAAAAAGATTGCAGATTTCTGGGTCTCATTCTGGCAGGGTCTGAGTCACCACATATGGGGTAGGGCCCAGGAATATGTATTTAAAGCTTCACAGATGATTCTGAAGCCCAGTCAGGATTGTGAGCGGCTGTTCCGTGTCTTTCATTTTTTCTCGCTTGGCCACAAGGCCTCAGGTGCTCTCTTCCTCTTCCGCTCTTGGGTTACAATAATACCTTTTGACATACCAGCTGCGTGCTTATGAAAGAACTTTTAATTCGCTTTTTAAACGAATTTCTTTAAATGTTTATTTATTTTTGAGAGAAAGAGAGAGCATGAGCTGGGGAGGGGCAGAGAGAGAGAGAGAGGGAGACGTAGAATCGGAAGCAGGCTCCAGGCCCTGAGCTGTCAGCACAGAGCCCGACGCGGGGCTCGAACCTGTGAACCATGAGACCGTGACCTGAGCTGAAGTCAGACACTTAACCGACTAAGCCACCCAGGCGCCCCCGCGAGCTTTTATTGACAGGTTTTGCTGGAGGTGGAGAGCTCTCCCAAACACAGGTCAACTTTGCCCTAACATGGCCACAAACTGAACCCAGTCCCTCCCTGACCAGCCCCTGGCACGCCGTCCATCTCCAGAATATGTCCTTCCCAAGGGAGCCTGAGAAAGAGTGTGGGTGACTCAGTGCATGTGTCATTGTGCTGGTGGCCTGTTCAGAAGTAGGATAGGAGGGTGTCACCTCACCATACGCAGAGCGGCCATCCAGGTCCATGGCTCACATTCTAGAGCAAGGCCAGACAAAGGCAGAGCAGGGCATCTGGTGGACAGTTCCCATGCTCCCCACCGGTGCCTTCTTTCTCCAGACACATTTAAAGGCCACCAGAGAAATGAGACAGGAGGGAGCAGGGGCACAGAGCCTGCCGGAATGGACACAGAAGTGTCAGCTGGGGGTGAAGGGGGTTAAGAGGTACAAACTTGCGGTTACAAAGTAAATAAGTCCTGAGGATGTAACACACAGCCCAGGGAATATAATCAATAATACATTTTTTGAATGTTTATTTATTTTGAGGGGGGGAGGGGCAGAGACAGAGGGGAACAGAGAATCTGAAGCAGGCTCCTCACTGTCAGTGCAGAGCCCTACGCAGGGCTCAAACCCGTGAAGTACAAGATCGTGACGGGAGTCGAAGTCGGGTGCTTAAACGCTGAGCCACCTGGGCGCCCCTACAGTCAGTAATACTGTCATACCTTGTATGGTGACAGATAGTAACTACACTTACTGTGGGGACCATATCGAAGGGTAGAAACATATCATATCACTCTGATGTACACCTGAAACTAACAGTATATTATTGAATGTCATTTACGTTTCAATTAAAGAAAAGAAACTGTCAGCCAGATGCCCTGGCCCCTGCAAGACCAGCTTCAGCTTCTCCGCCTCCCAGCTGGGCTGGGTCATGCCCTCAGCTAACATTTATTGAGCCTCTACTATGTGCCAGGCACTGAGCTAAGTGCTTCCCGTGCATTAATGCCTTATTTAGTCCTCACAATCAACTCATCAAATAGATAGTTCTATTATGCCCATTTTACAGATGTGGGAAGTGAGGCCAGACTACACGCCTACCTTGTGGAAATTAACCAAGACCACCCAGATGAAGACAAACACGTTATTCATTCAGAGCTTGCTACAGCAAGACAGTCAGCCGCTCTCACTGGTGTCTGCAGAGACTCAAAGGCAGGCCAGGGAACGGGGGGTGGGGTGGGGTGGGGGGCTCAGAGTGGACAAACGGGGAGGCACAGGGGTGCTTCGGTGGGAGGTGGTTGGCCTGGAGAAGCGAACAGCTTCTGTGATTGACTTGGGAATATATAGCTGGCTCCCTCTGGCTGGTCCTGAGTTGGAAAAGGGCTGGGGGGTGGGGTGGGACTAGGAAGCTGGCAGTCTCTGACCCAGTTGTGATGGTTCCGGGCCAGTTGCTACACAGCCCGTGGGTCAGACTTCTGTTGTCATCTATGGTCTGGCCCCTGTCCCTCGCCTTCCTGTCTCCCTTCCCTGAATGCTCCAGCTTTCATCCATCCCCAGAAATAACACTCTTCTTGCCGAGGGAAACCTCAGTCACATTCAGATGCCAACCTCGTGCTGAGGATGTCTGCAGGATCCCCTCAACGCACACCCATAACGTCCCTCATTTGTACTGTTAGCGTTACTCTTTATTCTGCTTTGTGGTCGAGTTGCAAGAACCTCAACAGCAGCTGCACCCGGAATGCCTCCCACCTTCTCACACCTTCTGTGACTCTCCACGCCCGAAGGCTTGTTTGCAACCGAGGGAGGTTGCTCTACTCCCACCTGCAGAAAGAGCACCCCTGCGCACAGCTGGCAATGACTGACGCAGCAGGGCTGTGATGAGGGGTGGGTCTCACCCACTTCCCAGCTCTGACTGAGCTCTGCCTGGTGACCCTCCGTTCCTGGCCACCTTCCTTGCCTTGTGTTGTCTTGTGTTGCCTCCCCATTCTCTCGAGGTTACTCCCTGTACCTCCCATACATAATCATTGCACTCGGATCTTTGTTTCAGGGTCTGATTCTGGGGAAAACCCAAGGTTTAAAAGGGCTTATTATTCCCATTTTACAGCTGAGGAAAACCGAGGCACAGAGACCGTGACATGTTTCAAGGTCATGCAGCTTACAAAGTAGGATTGGTACTAAACCCACACTGCTCTTGATTTGTGAGTGTGTGTGTGTGTGTGTGTGTGTGAGTTATTTTTCTCCCTAATTCTCTGAAGCTGGAGCCCCTCTGTCATTTTATAGCCTTGTCGTGCCTGCAACAGTTCCTTGTGCAATAATGTGTTCTGTTGAAATTTTAAAAAAATCTAATAGAATCCTGCTGTGCGTGAATGTTTTTACAAAGTTCATGACAGGACTCCCAGGAACAGGCTAAGACCACTCCTGGGATGCCTGGGGCTCAGGCTGCCTTTATCCCCTCCAATGGGCAACTCCGGATCATCTCTGGGGCACACACTCCCATTGTTCAGACCCCAACCCTGTCCCCACAGGAAGAGAGCAGGCAAGACACAATTACCTGAGAAGGAGAAATCACATTTTATTTGAATTGTTACTTGAGAAGAGCAATTGTGTCTACACTTTTGACATACAAATCACACGATATCTCATACATGGGTGGGGGGGGGACCCTGGAATCCTTCTCCTACTAGAACCCTGACTCCATCCTCACATTCCAAAAATGTAGGGAAAGAACCGGCCTTAAAGGCAGAGCAGGTCTTTGTCCCCAGAGAAGCACAGGGCCAGCCATTCCATAAAGCGGAACGCCTCCCCCAAACCCTTTCTTCCCAAAGGAATTTAACAACCCAGACTGACCCCTCATCTTCACCCTCTAGGTCCATTTCATCACAAAAACCAAAGAGTCCCTGAAAACGTCATTAATTACATCCCATGAGCTGTGTGCGAGGAAGGCTGGGGATCTGGCAACACGCGCAGCAAAGGAGCCCTAGATTTTATTGGGTTTTTATTCACCCAGGATTCTGGAAGTAGGGCAGGCTCAGGGCTTCTGTAGAGTGATGAAGAGCCACAGCTGTTGACAGGTCACCCATACCCAGACAGACAGACAGATCCCACTGCAAGACCCGAGGACCCAAGAAGCCAGCTCTAGGCTAAGCTTTGAGACACAAGCAGTGACTGTCTGCAGGTGAGGCCCGATGCACCTGGGCTCTGGGTGCCTGGAAGGCAGGGAAGGGCCAGCATAAGCTCCGGAGGAGGGCAGACGGCTGCCACCATCTTCCTTCCAGAACCTTCTCCGCCAGCTCAGGGAAGGCAAGGGGCCCAGGGTGCATGAGCTCTCCCCCTCTCATCACTGGCGCACAGGCCCCAAGCTGAGGGCCGGGCGGTGGTTAGATGGCAGTGCTACTGGCAGGGGACCTCTGCGGGAGGGCTTTGACACCCATCGCCCTGAGCCCCGTGGCCGCCTTCTTCCGCTTGGCGTCCAGGTTCTTCATGTACGTCTGGACCCAGCGCTGCTCAGGGTCGCCACAGAACTTCTGGCCCTTCCGGGTGGTGAAGCTGCAGGAAGGGTGACAGGGCACACTTGAGACCTGGCCATGACCTTGGACCTCTTGACTTGATGAGGACGTGGGTGTGGAGGCCCACAGAGGGCAAGCTGCTGCCCGGGGCCCCCCTAGCAGTTCCTGACACAGTGTCTTCTCTCGGGGTGTCAGCATCTCTTTGCATCACCTGTTCTCAAGCTCCCTGTCAGATGGGGGGAGGCCCAGCCCTGCCTTTAGTTAATGTTGGATCTGAAGAGAGAGACACAATGTCTACCCACAGGGAGTAGAGGAAAGGAGAAAATGCACTGAAAACCTCCAGGGAGTGACGCCTGGGTGGCTCAGTCGGTTGAGCATCCAACTTTGGCTCAGGTCATGATCTCTCGGTTCGTGAGTTTGAGCCCCACAGAGGGATGATCCTCTGTCCCCATCTCTCTGCCACTCCCCCACTTGTACTCTCTCTTTGTCTCTCTCAAAGTAAATAAACTTGAAAGAAAGAAAGAAGGAAAGAAGGAAAGAAAGAAAGAAAGAAAGAAAGAGAAAGAAAGAAAGAAAGAAAGAAAGAAAGAAAGAAAGAAAGAAAAAGAAAGAAAGAAAGAAAGAAAGAAAGAAAGAAAGAAAGAAAGAAAGACAAGAAAGGAAGAAAACCTCCAGGGATTAGTTAAGGTAATGGGATATGCCCCCAAATAGTGCCTAGTATATGTATATATTTATATATATCTGGTGCTCAAGAAATGATTGTTGTCTCAGAGTCCTCTTCCTAATCTCTTGGGGGAGAAAGCTGAGGCTCAGGGAGGTGAGGTGGCTTCCCCAGGATCAGAGAGCCAGGCCCTCCCAACTTTACTCCCCAGTGACCCTGAATGGATGGTCATCTCCCCTGCCCCTCTCGCGCCAGGAGTCCGGGAGAGGAGGTTACTTACATCACTCCTGCCTTGGGGCAGAGGCTCCCACTGGACAGCTGGTAGCTAACCACTCGGCTCTCTGGAACTTTCTTGGAAATGAAGGACATACAGCAGGAAGAGGGGATGGTCACAGAGCCTAGAGGACGGGAGAGAGAAGAGCCCGGGCTGCCTGAGACTCTGGGCTGCCGAGCCGAGCCCAACACCTCCCAGCCCTGGGGCCACCGTTCCTCAACATTCCGCTCCAGACCCAGCCCAGTCAGTCCTCCACCCTCCACTGTGCTGTCCCAGCCACACTGTCCTGCCTGACAGCCCCGGGCTGAGGCTGGAGCTCTTACCTGCAGGGGCAATGCGGTGGGCACACAGGGCCAGCAGCAGGAGGCTGGCCACCATGGTTGCAAGGCCTGCCATGTGTGGGAGAGGGAGTTCAGGACCTAAAGCTGGGGTGCAGGAGGAGAGGGCCACGTTCCTTTCAGATCACCTGGACCTCCCTCTGCCTTTTATAAGGGCAGCTGGGAGGAAACACCCACTGATAGAGCCTCCCCTCACCCCTTCCAGGCTTCCCTGAAAGTCCTCAAGGCCCACGAATCCTGCCAAGGGGAAGTTCTTGTGTAGCTGAGTCAGGCGTTATTTGGCGTATTCTAAGAAAGGGCTGGGGGAGGAGAGGATCACCCAATCTAAGTGGAGTGCAGAAGTTTTGGGGGCATAGTTAGAAGGCTGATGAGGATCCTTGGGGTGCTAGCTGTTCATTCCTGTGGGATCCTGGAGAAGTCCCTCACCTTTCTGAGCCTAGTTTCTTCCGTGGAAAATGGGTAAAGCCATCTTATCTCCTCCCACTCATTCACTCATTCCTTCGTTTGCCAACTTGTATTCAGCATGTGCTATGTGCCAGGCGTCCGGTGGGGAGACATTTGCAAGTGTGTGCAATACGTGGTTACGGGTGCTGACCAAGTAGGCCTGGGCAGAGCAGATACTCTCATTGTCCACGTGCCCTTGGAGTCCTTTACCTCGTTCACACACACTGGCTTTGGGTGGCCTTGCATTTACAGTGCCCAAGCTGCAAAGGCACCTCACTGGCAGGCTCTAAGAAGGGGGGAAGGACCCAGAAACTTACATCCTCTGGGCAGACCTTGACCAACATCTGTTGGAGGGTTACACACTCCAGATGCGGCATGACCTGCCCCACTTCCTGAGGTCCTGGCGGAGTCAGGCCAGCTTCCCTCTGTGTGGTAGGGCTCTGCTGACCCTCTTCCCTTCCGGATCTGCTTCCCACTGCATTCCAGAAGTGGGATGTGGTCAGAGTTGGTTTCCCCTGGAGGCCTTGCCTAATGAATTACTTGCCCATGAATCCTCCTTTTAGGGTCTGTTATGAGGACCCCAATCTGAGACAAGGGGTAGGGAACATAGAAGGAACTGGCCATGGCCAGTTCTGCTGGAAGGAAAGTGGGGGATGCACTTGGAATTGACAGCTGGGCTGAGGTATGGAGAATGGAAGAAAATGGTAACCATGGGTGGGGGGCTTTGTAGATCATGATGAGCAGTTCTGTTCTTAGAGATGGAAGTGACCTTGTCAGACAGAGGGAAGTGTGGCACTCGCTTCAGTCTGCCCCCCATTCCAGGACCCCAGGGTGGGACCCCATATTTAGACTCTTGTCACTGCTGTTTCCATGGCCAACCCCCTTCCCCAATTCTTTCCTTTCCACTTCTCACGGAAACATTCGGCTTTCTCTGGCCATCCAGGGCACCCAGCCACACACTGGTCACTCAGATGATGGCCAGTTGTGAGTCTGTGTCTCCCATGTGCCCATGAACACCGAGATCAATGTCCAATTTCCACACCCACCAATTCCCAAGTAGATCACCTATCCCATGGCCAGTGTTTGCAGAATGAATATACAATGGACCAATTCTGAGTCGCTCTCCACTGGACCAGGGACTCCCACGTGGTCTCTGCCCCGCATGACCGGGGGTCACCATGCACGTGGACAAGTCAGTAGGCAAGTCCTCCGACGGGACCAAGACCAGCAGTACCTGAGCTCGCCACTGCCCTTCTTTTTTTTTTTTTAATTTTTTTAACGTTTATTTATTTTTGAGACAGAGGGAGACAGAGCATGAACGGGGGAGGGGCAGAGAGAGAGGGAGACACAGAATCGGAAGCAGGCTCCAGGCTCTGAGCCATCAGCCCAGAGCCCGACACGGGGCTCGAACTCACAGACCGCGAGATCGTGACCTGAGCTGAAGTCGGACGCTTAACCGACTGAGCCACCCAGGCGCCCCGCCACTGCCCTTCTTTACGGAGTGAAAAATGCTGAGTGCCCCACTCAGCTCCTCACTAGCCTCACACTTCCCGTCACCAGCCAGCAGTGACAATCCTCACCTGACAGAGTATGGGGAGCATTAAATGAGATGCCTTTTACACATGCAGGGGCTTTTGATTCCATCTTATGACATGCATTTTAATATTTGCTTCTCCACAGTGTAGGGGGGACTTTATGACCAAGGGGGAGAGGGCTGGAGAAGGAAGAGACCAGGCAGAAACAGCAAGCAGGAGAAGAATGAGGACAGGGCTGAACAGGGCAGGAAGCCCTTGCTGTCTGTGTGTTGCAACCCAAGTGAGTCCGTATGGCAGGGTCATTGGGTGGGAGGGTTTGGGGTAGGGTGCTTCGCCCTGATTGGGAACATCCTTCAGAGGCTTTTCCAAGGCCCTCAAAAAAAGAAAATGCCAAACCTGGATGCTCTGACTGGGGAAGTAGGCAAGGCAGGGATCACCAACCCCATTTTACAAGCGCAAAATGGAAATCTACAAAGAGTAACTAACTAGACAACATCACAGAGCCACCTATCCCGGCTCCCAAAATGGGAACGTGCACCTTCTAGCTTGAAGGGGTGGAGTCCAACAGACAGAGTGATCGTTAAATTTAAAGTTAGAGCAAAAGAAGGAGCTTCTATTCTGCAATAGAAAGGGAGGACACAAATAGAAAGGGGGAGGAAGGGGGATAAGGGGAAGGAAGGAGGGAAGAGGGAAAGGGGGAGGGGAGGGAAAGAGGAGGGCAAGACAGCATATACAGACCCAGTAGACTTGAGGAAAGGAGGTGGACAGGAAAGGGAAGGAAGAGGGGCCCTGTGAAATGTCCTAACCCCAGCTGAGCTCCAGCTCAGACCCTGCCCCTCCCTCACCTCCTGTGGCTACTCCATCTGAGAGGTGGCATGTGGTCAGAGCTGTGTTTCCCCAAGTGTGGCAGCCACATTACCACGTGATACAAAGCAAAAGATATATATATATATATATATATATATATATATATATATATGAGAAATAAATAAATAAACAAAGTAGGTAACAGGACAAATAGCGTGCACATGTGACAAAAAATTGTGACAATGACCCAGGAATAGCCGAAGCCTGAGAGACGGGGCCAAGATGCCCCCTGAGGGCCTCTCCCATCTCATGTGCACCTAGGCAACAGGCGCCGGAGAGGAGGGAGGAAGAGGTTGGAGGCCAGGTGGGCACCTGGGAGGGGAGGAGCAGGTGAGGAAAATGGAGTCGTGCCTGGCAGGGAGTAGTGGTCCCACCCTTGCAGAACGGCAGTGAGGGTGGCTGTCCTGGTTGCCTCTCCTGCGTGAGCCACCCCAAGGGGAATGATGTCGCACCAAACCCAAAGCTGCGTGATGGGGGCCAATGGACATGAGCCAAGGGGGTGAGGGGACACTCTAAGACACATCCCAGTGAGAAAGAACTGGAAGAAGTGGGCTGCTAGCTTGGACAAGAAATGACTTCCAGGAGCCGTGAGATCATGACTTGAGCAGAAGTTAACCCACTTAACCCACTGAGTCACTCAGGTGCCTCCAGTCAATTGATTTTTGACAGGGGTACCAAGGCCATTCAATGGGAAAGGATAGTCTTTTCAACAAATGGTGCTGGGACAACTGGATATCCACATGCAAAAGAATGAAGTTGGACCCCCTACCTCACACCATATATGAAAATTAACTCAACATAAATGTAAGAGTTAAAACTATTGAATTCTTAGAAGGAAACATAGGTGTAAATCTTCAGTGATTTGAATTAAGTAATAGTTTCTTTGATGCAACACCAAGGGCACAAGCAAGCACAGAAAAAAAAAATCATTGGACTTCACTAAAATTAAAAACTGCAAATCAGGGGTGCTTGGATGGCTCAGTCAGTTGAGCGTCCGACTTCAGCTCAGGTCCTGATCTTGCAATTTGTGAGTTCGAGCCCCATGTCGGGCTCTGCGCTGACAGTTCAGGGCCTAGAGCCTGTTTCAGATTCTGTGTCTCCCTCTCTCTCTGCCCCTCTCCTACTCGCACTCTGTCTCTCTCTCAAAAATAAAGAAAAATTTTTTAAAAATTAAAAAAAACTTTGCAAATCAAAGGATACCATCTAAAAGATGAAAAGTCAACTCACATAATGGGGCAAATATTTGGAAATCATTGGGTAATTCCAGTATCGAGACAGATTCTTCAGAAAGCTCTTACAGCTCCATAATAAAGACAAAAAAAATTTTTTTAATAAACGAAGAATCTGACAAGACATTTTTCCAAAGAAGACATACGCATGGCCAATAAACACACAAAGAGATACTCAAATCATTAGTCATCGGGGACATACAAATCAAAACCACAATGAGATACCACTTTGCATCGATGGCTATGGGGAAAAAAAAGAAAATAAGCATGGGCAGGGGAAGAAATGGAAACTCTCGTACCTTGTTCCTGGGAATGTAAGATTGTGTAACCACTATGAAAAAGTTTGGCAGTTCCTCAAAAAGTCAAACATGGGGTTACAGCATGGCGCAATAGTTCAACTCCAAGGTACATACTCTAGAGAAGAGAAAACATGCTCATGTTCTGCCAGTGAATGTCCACAGCAATATTATTGACAGTAGTCAAAAAATGGAAACCAGCTAATGCTCATCAGATGATGAATTTATAAACAATGATGATATATCTATATGGTGGAATTTTATTTAGCTGTAAAAAGGAAGTACCGATACATTTATTGTGACAGAAGTCAGACCCCAAACGTCATATAGTGTATGATCCCATTTAGAAGAAGATCCCATTTGTTTAGAATGGACAAATCCACAGAGACTTAAAGTAGATTAGTGGGTGTCAGGGGCTGGGAGAAAGAGGGAGTCGAGAGGGATGGGATTTCTTCTTTCGGGTGACAGAAATGTTCTGGAATTGGGGCACCTAGGAGGCTCAGTCGGTTAAGCAACTGACTCTTGATTTCGGCTCAGGTCATGATCTCACAGGTTTGTGAGTTTGGGCTCTGCTCTTGGTAGGGCAGACCCTGCTTGGGATTCACTCTCTCCTCTCTCTACCTCTCCCCTGCCTGTTCTCTCTCTCTTTCTTTCTCTCTCTCTCAAAAATAAATAAACATTAAAACAAAAGTTCTAGAATTAAATAGTGGTGAAGGTTGTACCAACTGTGGATATGCTACTCAACTGCACACTTGAAAGGCATTAACATGAGGAACTTTGTGTTATGTGGATTTTGTCTCAATGAAAAGCTAAAGAAAAAAAAAAAGAGCACGCAGAAGGTGAGGGAAGTTTCAAAATATTTGCCCAAATGGTGTGGCCTGCATGAGTTTATTGAGGACGCACCCATTCTCCCTCTCTCCCATGGCTGAATTTGATCCAAAAGTCTGACTTATCAAACTGAACATAGGAGGGTAGGGGTGGGTGGGAGCAGTGGGTTTTTCCCTGGTCCTTCCTCGACCCTGCACACACTTCCTGGCAAGCAGTCAGAAAAGGAGTCTTCTTTTGATGGGTTTCATGGCCATCTTCATAGAGTGGAGGCTTCAGATCCCCGTGACTCTCTTCTTTTCTTCCCTGATAACCCTCCTCAGGGCCCAGCACCTCCTTACTGCCTTTGTCCCTTGTTATAGAAACCTACTATTTTATAGAAAGGCAATAAAAAGGTATTTGCTCCAGGGGTGCCTGGGTGGCTCCGTCGGTTAAGCATCCAACTTCAGCTGAGGTCATGATCCTGCAGTTAGTGAGTTCGAGCCCCGCATCGGGCTCTGTGCTGACAGCGCAGAGCCTGGAGCCTGCTTCGGATTCTGTGTCTCCCTCTCTCTCTCTGCCCCTCCCCCACACATGCTCAGTCTCTGTCTCTGTCTTTCTCAAAAATAAATAAACATTAAAAAAATTTTTTTAAAAAGCATTCACTCCACAGATAAGTGACTGACAACAGTTTAACAATAAGAGGCTTCTTGGATTCGAGGCCTCTGCAAATGAAGACAATGGGAGCCAGGCTTCTCCCTACTGGAGAAGCCCATTGAACAGGGAGGGGGGGAAGGAAGGCTGTTGGAATGAAAGCAGAGGGATCAGTGAGCATACGTAAGTAAACATTTAGAAACGATGACATACCAGTGGCGACGAACATACCTAATAAAAACATTACTTCTTGGAAAAACAGCTGAATCTAGTCCTGGAGCAGAGAAGGTAGGGCCTGGAACATCTTTTTGGGCCAGAAAGTAGTAAAGTGCTCAAAGAACCATGGGAATACATCAAAAGGACACGGAAGGCAGATTGTAGGAGCTCACACAGGCCAAATCTGGGACAATTTGACCAGTAATAGTGATAATGATGGACTGAGAAACATGAAAAAGAATCCATAAATATGTTTTGGGTTGAATTGAGTCCCCATCCCCACCAAAAAGCATGTATATTGGAGTCATAACCACATTCTAGAATGTGATCTTATTTGTTTGTTTTATGTTTTATTTTTGAGAGAGACAGAGACAGAGCAGGAGCAGGGGAGGGGCAGAGAAAGAGGGAGACACAGAATCCGAAGCAGGCTCCAGGCTCTGAGCTGTCAGCACAGCGCCCCATGCAGGGCATGAACCCACAAACCGTGAGATCATGACCTGAGCTGAAGTCAGATGCTTAACTAACTGAGCCACCCAGGCACCCCAAATGCAATCTTATTTGGAGACAGGGTCTTTGTAGAGATAACCAAGTTAAAATGGGGTCATCAGGATGGGCCCTAACCCATGATGATGGGTATCTTACTAAAAAAGGGAAATTTGGACCCAGTTATAGACATGTATAGAGGGAAGACCTTATGAAGACACACGGGGAGAAGGTGACCATTCACAAACCAAGGAGAGAGGTTCCCTCACAGCCCTGAAGGGAACCATCCCTATGGACACCTTGAC
Organism: Acinonyx jubatus; assembly: GCF_027475565.1. Taxonomy (NCBI): domain Eukaryota; kingdom Metazoa; phylum Chordata; class Mammalia; order Carnivora; family Felidae; genus Acinonyx; species Acinonyx jubatus. The sequence goes on from NC_069398.1 coordinate 26,913,170, forward strand.
CTTGGACTTCCAGGCTCCAGACTTTGAGACCATGCATTCCTGTTGTTTAAGGTCCCTGCCCTGCCCCAAGTTGGTGGTACTTCATCACAGTAGCCCTCGAAGGTTAACACAGGGGGAGGAGATGAAGCTCTACCTTGCAGTGGGATGCCAACTAATAAGCAGAGAAAATGCTAGAACTAGAAAATCACTCATGGACACTAAAGCTCTAAGGTGACAGTGTGATGGGAAATGGGGTATTTCCATTGTCTCACTGTGTCTCCCCACACATTCTAGCTAATTACGAACAGAAAATCAGTAACTCACCGGGAGGACATTAAAACAAGCAAATAAAAAACAAATTCGAGTCTTCCTAATAAGGTTTGAAACTGGACTGAGGGTCAAGGAGAGGAACAGCCATGGTATGTTGGAACATTCTAGTCCCAGACCTGCTAAAAAACAGCAACATGAACTTGGGCAAATCACTCACTTCTCCCAAGCTTGGATTTCCTCACCTCTGAAATGGGGTGGGGTGGGGTGTAGACTCATGTGGTCCTGAGAATCCAAAGAAATTATGGATGTGAGAGCTTTGGGTAAACTTCGAAGCACGGCACACCTACAAATCTTCACCATCCCGTGGGAAATAGATAAGCTGACAAATTGAGCCCCTTCATTGGACAGCACAGGAGTGAATAAATATTTGGGGCCAGAGGGCCTTTCTGGGCCCCTAAAATTGGATTTCAAGGCATTCTGGCTCTGCTGTCTCTTGAATGGACTTTAATGATGAAGAAAAATGACTAGGAATGTACGTCCCACACTATTGGGGTTGTCTTCTTCTTAAGACCTGGGCCTGGGTGACAGCTATTTCAGGATGTGCTTTGAGGGGTGGAGAAAATTTCTCCCTCTTCATGATATGGACCATGGAGTTACCCTCTAAATAATGCCTCCTTTGTTAAAATGCAAATATGTCTCTTGGCAGGGATAACAAATCCCTCACACACACCCACTAATAAAACTGAAACCAGTCATCCAACCATCCATCCACTCATTGAACACTGATGTGTGCCAGCTTCTTGTTCACCAGAGGCACCTGAGGGTGAATTGCCCTCGGGGTCCTCACCTGGGGCTGTGAGAGACAAAAGCAATCACAATTAGAGGGGGAGGAAGTACACCTGGCCACACTGAAGAGCGGATGAGGACAGAGAACACGTTCTGGAAGACGTACCTCCTGCGTTGAGTAAGGCTGATTGAGGTGGGAAGGCCTGGGAGGGCAGCTGTGGAGACCTGAGAGGTGTGTTCCAGACCCTGGAGGCCACAGGTACAAGGTCAAAGAAGAGAAGTGACTTGGTCAAGTCTATAGAGTTTTACAGAGACCACTCTGGCTGCAGGTAGGCTATGGGAGGGATGCAGGGGGCGGGGACAGTAGGAGGCAGTGAGGGGTGGAAAGAAGGGGATGTTTTTGAGAACTACTCAGAAAGCGGATTTGACAAGATTTGGTGCTTTGGTGGTTGAGGAAGGAGCAGGAGCGGCCAGGATACCATTCAGGCTTCAAACTCGGGTGCATGGTGGGGACGGGGCCATTCAAGGAAGAGTAGAATCCATCAGGGAAAGCAGGTCTGGGTGGAAGCTATTTGGGGCTGTGGGGTTCAGAGTTGTGGGGGTCCTAGTAGAGCCTTTGAGGCTGTAGCAGGCCCAGAGAGATTGCATGGTCAGATGCCCCCACCCAGCCCAATCCCCAGGCATGGACAGTAGAGTGCCATGAAAATGGTGCACCCCCTACAAGCAGACTTTCCTGGGTTTGTTCCCTGCTCCTACTTACTCTCTTGGTGGCCCCGGGCAAGGCGTTGAACTTCTTGGAAGCCTGGCCCATTTGCAGTAAAATGGGAATATGAGGGCGCACCTGCCAGGACGGTGAGGGGGCCTGAGCCTCAGCGAGGGACTCTATCCCAGGCCTGCGTTATAGGACTTGGCAAGTCACCGCCAGACTAGACCCGCATCCCTTAGGCTATTTCCTTAAAGACCCACTTGGCTCCTTCAAACTCTCACCTGACTCTCTTATGGTCTCCATTCTGTAGGGAAGAAGCGGAGCCTCAGAGAGGCTGCGTGACTTTGCTCAAGAGCCCGAAGCCATAACGCAGCCCAGCTGGTCCTACGCCTTCCTAATAAAGAACCTGTACCCTTGCCACGGCGCCAGGCGGACCCAGGCTGCTGCACAGTGCCAATTCCGACAGGCAGAGTCCTCTTCCTCAGTTGACCCTCACTGCCACCCCATTTCCTCAGGCTCCGTCAGCTCCCTCCTGGATTTCCGTCCCAACCTCCTAACTGAAGGTGGCTGAAGATGGACAGAGTGTCGGGGGTTTGAAGCAGTGGGAAGTGACAGGAGGGTGCCAGGTGGTCAGATGGGCACAGGGGTGGGGAGCACAGGGGATTCAGGAAAGCAGGCTGGGGGTGTCATTGCTACCTGTGTTCCCCTCCCCCCTCCCCACCAAACGGACACACACACACACACAGTCCCACTGGAAACAGTGTGTTCCTGGGAACCACTTACCTGGAGATAACAAAGCGACACCTCAGCACCAAGTGCAGAAGCATTTCCCCTCGTTTAGTAGATCTGGGGTGGCAGGGAGAGTGGGTGGGAGAAGGGAAGAGTGCCTCCCCTGATCCCCGGGCAAGGAGAGGAGCCACCTGCACATCTTACCTTTTTTTTTTTTTTTAATTTGAAAGAGAGGGAGAGTGTGTGAGAGGGGGAGGGAGGTAGAGGGAGAGAGGGAAGAGAATCTTGAGCAGGCTCCGTGCCTAGCTCAGATCCTGACACGGGGCTCGATCTCATGAACCTTGAGATCATGGCCTGAGCTGAAATCAAGAGTCGAACGCTTAACAAACTAAGCCATGCAGGTGCCTTTACCATGTTACCTTCAATTGTCTTGGAAATTCAGGAGCCCAAGTTTCCACAAGGACTTTTGAGAAGTTGGCTTCGTGGCAATACACAGACATCGACAGGTGCAGATGCAGGGGTGGGGGGGACGTCCCCACCAGGAGAGCAGTGAGTCCACTGTCAAAACTGACTTCTCCCCCACCCCGAGCCTGGTCCTGGAAGGAGTGTGTCCCCGAGGGGAGATGGGTGGCAGCTATGGAGCAACTTGCCCTTTCGTCTCCTCATGGTAAGGCTTGAAAGAGCTCAACTTAATAGGAACTGGAGGGGACAGATAGCAGCTAAACCCGAGAGCACTGCTAACCAGCTGGCCCAGTCTGCATAGTGCACTGGAACAGCAAGGGGCCTCAGGGATCCCCTTGTATGTCTCAGTGTCATTGCTGCCTCCTATACTTTGGAGGTTAAGGGGAACAGAAGCAGAGTTAAGCGGTAAAGCTCAAAGGAGGAAGACATCTTGTGGTGGGCAAAGCCATCCAGAAATAGATCTGACTGCCTTGGATGATAGTGAGGTTCCCACCAAGGGGGAGGGGGGCGGGCGTGCAAGCATCTTTTGGCAGAGCTCCGAGTAGGAAATTCAGGCTTCAGATAAAGAAGCTCCATCCAGCTCTGGGGTTCTGGGATGGAGGGAAAGACTCATTTTAGACTCAATGCCATTAGAACTCAGAGTCCACTGAAAGAGAAATACATAAACACATAATCACAGTATAGTGTGAGAAGGCATAGGGAGCAGAGAGGTTAAGAGTGTGGGCTGTAGAGGCAATTAGGCCTGGGCTCAGATCCTGGCTTTTCTAGCCTCTGTTTTGTCATCTGTGAAGTGGAGGTAAAACCTTCTGCTTCCCAGGGTACTGTGGGGAGACAGAGTGAACCACTGCACGTAATGTTCCTGGCATGGTACCTCACCTGCAATAAATGTTAACAAGGGGAAGTCATTGCCAGTGAGAGGCACCTGACTGCAAAGGGCTCTGGGAAGATGCAGCTCTGTGCTGGGGATCAGGGAAGCTTCGGAGGAGGACGAACAGGAGCTCCAGAGGGACAAGGGGTCAAGGACATTCCAGGCTTAAGGGGAAGAGCATGGGCAGAGAGAAACCGGATGAGCAGTGGAATATGCTGAGTTCTGGAAGATGCTAGGAAGACGTGAGATTGGGAGGTAGGGGGCAGGGGCTGGGGTAGCACATGGCATCTCATCTGTCCTGCCCCAGATGCAACTGGTGTATCATTCCTCACCGTCCAAAGAAGGCACTGTTGTCCTCCCTCCCTGTATCTGATAATGTCTCTGCTGTTCCTGATTCTATCCATTTAACAACTCCTGGACTTCTCCATTCCTCCTCAGACCCATTCTGCTACCTACCAGTTTGCCTTCCTCCAAGCTATTCTGCTCATGGATGCAAGAAAGCCCCACCCTAAGATGCAAACCAACCCTGGTCACTCCCCTGCCTAAGACGTTTCACTCGGTTCTCATCACCAACAACCAACTTCATCCATTCTCTCATCTCCATAATTTTTACCATCTCTGTCCACCACTTAATCTGTCATATACTTAATGGCTTTAAAAAATTGACTTCATTCAAAAATATCCATGAAATTATAGGTTTAGTATACTGGCTCTATTTTCCCCAATACACATTGAAATAAACCCACAAGTATTAAAGTAAACCAGGTGTGGGTGCGTGGGTGGCTCAGTCGGTTAAGTGTTGAACTCTTGATTTCGGCTCAGGTCATGACCTCAAGGTTTGTAGGATCAAGCACCACATTGGGCTCTGTGCTGGCAGCATGGAGCATGCTTAAGGATGCCATGCCTGTCCCCCGGACTCTCTCTCTCTCTCAAATGTGTGTGTGTGTGTGTGTGTGTGTGTGTTTCACTCTGTAGCAGAAACTTATCTATGTTCTGCCCATATTCCCTTGTTCTTGCTAATTCAGGGAATGCTGGCTTGATTTCCACCTGCCACCACCTGGCTGGCCTGCCCCCTGGGCCCAGGCTGACCTATTGGAGAGGAAGGCTCAAGAACTCCACAGGGAAGTGGCTGACACCAACACCAGTGATTCTCAGCAAACACCGTGGCAGATCTTGGTTGACAGACAGGTAAGATGGGGCCAGTGATGTGCTGGTAAATGTTTAACAACTGGCCCTGTGGGGGGAACTCTGATTTGTAGCATTTGCTGATTCCTATGGTGCAAACACCCCTAACACGGCTGATTTCAAGCTTTCAACCTGACGTCACTGAAACCGGAGTTGGGAAGAGATGCTCTCCCAAGTAGACATGAGCCTGCTTTGTGTACCAGTGGGTGGGGTCCAGGAGAAGCCCTCTAAGAGGGTTCTTAAGTTCTGGGAGATGCAAGGAGGGAGAAAGTGGTGTGGAAAGGGAGGTTGGAAGATATTTACTAACCTGAAGCTCACTGAAATCCAAGTGGGTGCAGAAGGAGGAAAGTCCTCTGAGTATGTGCCCAAGGATATTTCAGGTGGGCCACAGCTGAGGCCAAGAAGGCAACGAGTCCCAGAGTAGAAGGAGACAGAAAGCCCTAACCACCCAGTTTTCCTGTCTTGCCTGAGGTTAGGCCCCATCCTTCTCCTTATAGAAATAGCTCTTATACAGAAGCCAGGGAAGGATCAGATTCTGCTGATCCACAGTATCTGGTAGCTGAAGAGCTCACTAAATGAAGAACTGAAAGGCCATTCTTCCTGAGGACTGACCCAGCTGGATTTCTTCCCTAAGACAGAAAAACCTGAGGCTAAAGTCACAGAACCCCAGGTCCTTCTCTGGGCTGCCCAAGGCTATTGAAGTTCTGGGTCTGGAGTCAGACATATGCTTCTCATGTACTTGACTCCCAAGACTCATGGGGTCCATTGGAATAGTTGGGAATCTTGCTCTCTGGGTTCCAAGAGACAGTGTGTGGCAGGGAAGCTCTGTACCCTGGAGAGCTGGAGCCAGCACCCTGATTCTGCCCCATAGGGGGGATGTGGAATTGGACTACAGGCTCTTCCTCCATGCACTCATGAGAGAGTCACAAAAGCACTTTGCAAACTGCAAAGCCTTGAGCAGAAGTGAGCAATGGGATGAGAGTGATGCCCCGTCCACCCAAGATCCCTGGGGAAAGGCTCCTGCACATTAGCTCAACACCAACCCTCATGCTGTGTCTGTGAACCATCTCTGTCCTCAGGTGCCTTGCAGGGAGACAAGGCACATGAGAAAGCCAATTTTGCTCATCCTCTCCCTGGTGTCTGCCACCATGGACAATACTCCTAAAGAATGTCTCCTTACAAGGAATGATCTCTTTATGTACACAGTCTGCCAGAATATAATGACTCCAAGAGGAGTAGCCACCGATACAATGGTAGTTCGGATGACTTCGCAATCTTTGAGAAACAAGGGAAGACACTGGATTGAGAGTTGATAGACCTAGATTCGAATTCCAGCTCTAACTTACTAGCTCAGTGGGCAAGGTACAGACTCTCTCTAAGCCTCAGTTTTCCTACCTGTAAGATGGGTAGAGTGATCCCCACCCTGTGTGCCAACCTGAAAGCGATGTCAAGAACTTAGCTGAGTTAGTGGGTGTGAGTTGGGAGCTCCCCATTCAGGTATGAAGACTGGTAAGTGCTAATTTGGCTGGACCATAGACCTGGATCCTTAGAAAGGAATGAAGAATACCAGAAATGATAAATATGTGGGCAAAACCAAAAAGCAATCTTTTTTCTTTTAATTCATATAAAATACATAGACTTTATAGCAAAAGTAAAAACATTTTATTGTGGGTTTATTACATATGTGGATGTAAGACATATGATAACTACATGAAGGATGAGAAGAAATGGATCTACATGGTTGCAAAGTTCTTAGAATTTCTGTCAAATGGTACAATATTAGTTCTAGACTGTGAAAAGTAGACTGTGAAAAGTTAATGATGCATATTGTATTCTTTAACCATCAAGATCATGCAAAGAGATATCGCAAAAAAAGCCAACAGATAAATGAAAAAGAAATTCTAAAATAAATATGCAACGAACGCCAAAGAAGATAGGAAAGTAGGAATAGAGGAACAAACAAAAACAAAAACAAAGGGTAGAATGAGCACAAGCCAAATAAAATGGTAGACTTCAACCCTAAATCATTACATTAAATGTAAATGGACCTGTGTTGGGGCTCCAACACCAGCTTTACATTCCAAGATTTACTAGAAGAACTCAAGACTCAGCATGCAGTTGTGTGGTTGCACTGATGTATTAAGGATGCACAGCTGGGATTATAAGGAAAAAAGACTCAGGTGGAGTATACAGGCATCCTTCTTCTGGCTCCCTCCCATGAGAGATCACATAGAGCACACTTTTCCATAAGCCATGAAAATGCAGCAACACATGTGTGTTCCTGCACACAGAAACCCATTAGAGACTCAGTACTCAAGATTTTTATTAGGGGCTGGCCAGGCTGGCCTCTGTCTGACCTCTGTCAAAATTTCAGACTCCCTAGGGGCGCCTGGGTGGCTCGGTCGGTTGAGCTTCCGACTTCGCCTCCGGTCATGATCTCACGGTCTGTGAGTTTGAGCCCCGCGTCAGGCTCTGTGCTGACAGCCTGGAGCCTGCTTCAGATTCTGTGTCTCCCTCTCTCTCTGCCCCTCCCCCTGCTCATGCTCTGTCTCTCTCTCTCTGTCAAAAATAAATAAACATTAAAAAAAATTTTTTTTTTTTAAATTTCAGACTCCTAAAGGAAAACAGATGCTCAGGGTACAGTGAATCATTTTTATTAGTTAACTATTGACTAGGAATATTCCAAGAGCCAAATTCCCAGAAGCCAACCAAAAGCCAAATTTGCGGGATGCCTCGGTGGCTCAGTCGACTAAACGTCTGACTCTTGGTTTTGGTGCAGGTCATGATCCCACGATTCATGGGTTTGAGCCCTGCGTCAGACTGTGTTGACAGCATGGGGACTGCTTGTGATTCTCTCTCTCTCTCTCTCTCTCTCTCTCGCTCTCTCTCTCTGTCCCTCCCCTGCTCATCCTCTCTCTCTCTCTCTCTCTCTCTCTCTCTCTCAAAATAAATAAATACACTTAAAAAAAAAAAAAGGCCAAACTTGCAAGCAAGACTTTCTAAGGCTAAGTTTCAGCTATGCTACGTTAACTCTTTTCTGCACAGGACTAAACACTCCAGTTAAAAGAGATTGTCCAACTGGATAAAAGAGCAAGATCCACTGCCTGCTGTCTACAAAAATTGCATTTTATTATTTTTTTAATTTTTAATGTTTTTAAAATTTATTTTTGAAGGAGAGAGAGAGACAGAGCATGAGTGGAGGAGGAGCAGAGAGAGAGGGAGACACAGAATCTGAAGCAGGCTCCAGGCTCCGAGCTGGCAGCACAGAGCCCGATGCAGAGCTCGAACTCACAAACTGTGAGATCATGACCTGAGCCGAAGTCGGATGCTCAACCGACTGAGCCACCCAGGCTCCCCCAAAAATTGCATTTTAAATATAAAGACACAGGTAGGATGAAAATAAATTGATGGGAAAAGATATACTATGTAAATAGAAGGATAGACATTTCACAGTAACTCACCAGGAAGACAGTACAACTGTATGTGTATACATAATTATGAGTTAAAAATACATAAAGGTAATTTTGCCATAATTAAAGAGAGAAACGGGTCCACAAACATAGAAGACCTGAAGCACCATGACTTAACTGACACAGAACACTACATCCAATAAATGCAAAATACACATTTTCCCCCAAAACACACATAATATAGCCACTGAGATACACTATATGCTTGGCCAGTGGTTCAATACATTGTAAGAATTGAAATGTTAAAGAATGTGTTTTCTAACTACAATGGAATTAAGTTAAAACTCATAACAATAATGTACCTAGGAAAACATATTTAAAAATTAAACCAAACATTCCTAAATAATCCATGGATCAAAGGAAATTATAAAAGCTTTTTAATTAAATAATAATGAAAATGCAACATATGAAAAGTTGTGGGATGCAGTTAAAGCAGTGCTAGTTGGAGATTTACAGTGCTTAATGCTTATATTATTAAGAAAGAGAATGAAAAGAGAAAGCTCTAAATCAGTGACCCAAGTCTTCATCTTTATTTATTTTTATTTATTTTTTAAGTCTTCATCTTTAGAAACTAGATAAAGAACACCAAGATCAGGGGCACCTGGCTGACTCACTTGGTAGAACATGTGACTCTTGATCTCAGGGTTGTGAGTTCAACTGGGTGTGGAGCCTACTTAAAATGAAACAAAATAAATTTTTAAAAACCCACCAAGATCAACCCAAAGTAAGCAAAAAGAGGGAAATAATAAAAATAAGAGCAAAAATCAATCAAATAGGTAACAACACAGAGCAAATTAACAAAGCCAAAAGTTGATTGCTTGAAAGATTAACAAAATTGATAAGATCCTAGCTAGATGGATAAAGAAAAAAAAGAGGATTGTCACTACAGATTCTATAGACATTAACAAGATAAGAGAAACAACCAGTAGATCAGAGAAGAAATCACAAGGAACATTAGAAAACATTCTGAGATTAACAAAAATGAAGACCCAATATACGATGGGATGCAGCAGTACTTCCAGGGGCATGTATATCTGTACATGCCTATACGTAACAAAAAAGAGAATAGAAAAAAAATTGATGAAACCCAAAGTTGGTTCTTTGAAAAGATCAACAAAACTAACCAACTTTTAGCAAGACTGGCCCGGAAAAAAAGGATCAGTAAAATTGGGAATGAAAGAGGAGACACTACTACCATCCTTATAGAAATACAAAGGATCATGAGGGAATACTATAAATAACTGTATATACCAACAAAACAGATAACTAGGATGGAATAGATTCCTAGTAGGGCACAAACTATCAAAATTGACTCGAGTAACTCAAAACTCTTAATAGACATATAATAAGTAAAGAGATTGAATTCATAATAATAATTTTAAAAAACCCACACCCAAAGACAAGTCCAGGCTCAGATGGCTTCTCTGGTGAATTCTGCCAAACATTCAAAGAAAACTAACATCTAACTCCTCACAGACAAACTCTTCCAAAAAATAGAAGAGGAGGGAATGTTTTCCAAGTCATTCTATGAGATCAGCATTCCTCTGATGCCAAAGCCAGATTAAAACATCACATGAAAACTACATACCAATATCTCTTATAAATATAGCCACAAAAATTCTCAGCCAAATACTAGCAAACTGAATCTAGCAGCATATAACAGTTATTACACACCATGACCAAGTGGGATTTATCCCAAGAATCCAAGGTTGGTTTAATATACAAAAGCCAATCAATATCAATAGAATAGAAGAGAATAGAATAAAGGGGAAAAAAACATATAATCACCTCAGTAGGTGCATAAAAAGCATCTGACAAAATTCAACACTAGGCGTATAGTCCTCGCCCCAATAAAGGGCATCTACAAATAACCCACAAATAACTCGTGGTTGGTGGGTTCCAGCCCCTCATTGGTCTCTGTGCTGACAGAGCAGAGCCTGGAGCCTGCTTCGGATTCTGTGTCTCCCTCTTTCTCTACCCCTCCCCCGCTCACACTCTGTGTCTCCCTCTCTCTCAAAAATAAATGAACGTTAAAAAATTTTTTTTCACTTAATAGTGAAAGGCTGAACGCTTTCTCCCTAAGATCAGGAACAAGACAATGATGTCTATTCACATTACTTTTACTCAACATTTTACTGGAGGTTCTAGCCAGGATAGTTAGGCAAGAAAAAGAAATAAAAGGCATCCAGATTGGAAAGGAAGAAATAAAACTATCTCTATTTGCTGAATACATGATATTATTTATAGAAAATCCTAAATAACACACACACACACACACACACACACACACACACGCACACACATACACTAGGGCTAATAAATGAGTTCAGCAAGGTTGTAGGATAGAGAACAACATAAAAAAAGGTTGTAGGGGGGTGGCTGGTGGCTCAGTAGGTTAAGCGTCTGACTGAGTTTCAGCTCAGGTCATGATCTCACAGTTTGTGGGTTTGGCTTCTGCATCAGGCTCCACTCTGATAGTGCAGAGCCTGCTTAGGGTTCTCTCTCTGTCTCTCTCTGTCTCTCTCTCTCTCTCTCTGAAAATAAAATAAATAGACTTTAAAAAAACACAACAGTTGTAGGGGCACCTGGGTAGCTCAGTCAGTTAAGTGTCCAACTCTGATCTCAGCTCATGTCTTTTTTTTTAATGTTTTTATTATTTTTGAGAGAGGGAGAGAGTGCATGAGCAGGGGAGGGGCAGACAGAGGGACAGAGAACCCGAAGTGGGGTTCCCCCCGATGTGGGGCTCAAATTCACGAACCATGAGATCATGATCTGAGCCACCCACGCACCCCTCAGCTCAGGTCTTGAGGTCTTGATCTCAGTGTTGTGCGTTCAAGCTCCATGTTGGGTTTCATGCTGGGTGTGGAGCCTACTTTAAAAATAAAATAAAAAACAAGAAACAGTTGTTGGGGCGCCTGGGTGGCTCAGTCGGTTAAGCATCTGACTTCAGCTCAGGTCATGATCTCATGGTTTGTGAATTCGAGCCCCCAGTCGGGATCTGCGCTGTCAGTTCAGAGCCTGGAACCTGCTTCAGATTCTGTGTCTCCATCTCTGCTCCCCTCCCACTCACACTCTGTCTCTCAAAACATGAATAAACGTTAAAAAAAATTAAAAACAAACAGTTGTATTTCTACATACTAGGAATATACAATCAGAAAATAAATTAAGAAAACAATTCCATTTACAGTAGCACCAAAAAAGAAAAAAATAGAGAATAAAATAATAATAAATAAAATAGCCAAGAATAAATTTAATCAAGTAGGTGAAAGCATTATATACTGAAAACTATAAAACATTTTTGGAAGAAAGAAGACCTAAAAAAATGGGAAAACTCAATATTGTTGAGTTAAAAAACTCAATACTGTTCGGGTTAAAAAACTCAATATTGTTAAGACAGCAATCTTCCCCAACTTGATCAACAGATTCAATGCAATCCCTAGCAGAATACCAGCTGGCTTTTTTGCAGAAATTGACGAGCTGACTCTAAAATTTATATGGACATTCAAAGGACGCAGAAGAGCCAAAATAATCTTGAAAAAGAAGAACAAAGTTGAAGGACAAACACTTCCCAATTTCACAACTTACTACAAACTAATCAAGGAAGTGTGGTCCTGGCATAGGAGAGACATACAGATCAACAGAATAGAACTGAGAGTCCAGAAGTAAACCCTCACATTTACAGTCAATTGATTTTGACAAGGGTGCCAAGGCCATTCAACGGGAAAGAATAGTCTTTTCAACAGATACTTATATGCAAAAGAAAGAAATCAAACCCCTACCTCGCACCATATGCAAAAATTAACTCAAAATGGATCTGAGACCTAAATGTAAAAGCTAAAACCATAAAATTGGAGAAGGAAACCTAGGAGTAAATCTTCCTAACCTTGGATTTAGCAATGGATTTTTAGATGTGGCACCAAAAGCAAAAACAACCAAAGAGAAAACAGGTAGACTGAACTCATTAACATTTAACATTAACATTTAACAAAGAATGTCATCAAGAAAGGGAAAAGACACAGAAAAGGAGAAAATAGTTGCAATTTATATATTTGATAAGGGACTTGTATCTCAAATATGTAAAGAACTTTTACAACTCAATAATAAAAGGACAACCTAATTCTAATAGGCAAAGAATCTGAATGTCTCCTAATCTCCAAAGAAGATGCTCAAATGACCATTAGGCATGTGAAAAGATGCTCAATATCAATGGGAAATGCATTCAAAATCACAGCGATAGTACTTCATACCCACTACAAAGGCTACAATTAAAAGGACACTAAAAAGACTCGTTATAATACGTATTGTGAGGATGTGAAAAAATTGGAACTCTCATGCAGTGCTGGTAAAACGTAAAATGATGTGGCTGTTTTGGAAGACAGTCTGGTAGGTCCTCAAAAGGTTAATCATACGGCCTTACAATTCTGCTCTAGGACATAGAACCAAGAGAAATTAAGACACATGTCCACGCAAAAGTTTGTTATGTAAATGTTCATAGAAACATCGTTCATAATGGCCAAAAGGTAGAAACAACCCAAATATCCATCAACTGATGAATGGATAAATAAAAGGAAATATATCCATACAATGGACTGTTATTGAGCAGTAAAAAGAAAGGAAATACTGACATATGCTACGTGATGAATCTTTAGCAAATATGCTAAATAAGCCACAAAAGATCACATATTGTGTGATTTTATTTAAATGAAATGTCATAAATGAACAAATCTATAGAGACAGAAAGTGTATCAGTGGTTACATAGGTTTGGGGGCAGGTGAAGAGGAAGAGAGGGGAAAAGAGGAGTGACAGCTAATGAATACAGGATTTTTGGAGGAGCAGGAAATGAGAGTGTTCTAAAGTTGTTCATAGTGGGGGCGCCTGGGTGGCTCAGTCGGTTAAGCGTCTGACTTCAGCTCAGGTCATGACTTCATGGTTGGTGGGTTCCGGCCCCTCATTGGTCTCTGTGCTGACAGCGCAGAGCCTGGAGCCTGCTTCGGATTCTGTGTCTCCCTCTTTCTCTACCCCTCCCCCGCTCACACTCTGTGTCTCCCTCTCTCTCAAAAATAAATGAACGTTAAAAAAATTTTTTTTAAATAATAAAATAAAATTGTTCATAGTGTTGGTTACACAACCTTGTGAATATGCTAAAAACCAATGGATCAGGCCTTTCAAGTGGATGAATTCTATGCTATGGAAATAAATCTCAATAAAGCTGCTATAAAAAAAATAAGGGAATATTATAAGCAATTTTGATGAGAAAATTCAGCAAGTTAGATGAAATGAACAAATTTCTTGAAATATAAAACTTGCCAAAGATGTGTCAGAAAATCTGATTCTCTTTATAACTCTTAAGTAGATTGATTTCATTGTCAAAATCCTTTCCATGTCTCTTCAATAAATGATGTTGGGGGGAACTGGACAGTTACATGCAAAAGAATTAAACCTGACCGCGTAATCACCCCACAGAGACAGAGCGTGTGCGAGCAAGCAGGGGAGGGGCAGAGAGAGAATGGGACAGAGGATCCGAAGCAGGCTCCGTGCTAACAGCAGAGAGCCCGATGTGGAGCTCAAACTCACAAACCATGAGGTCGTGACCTGAGCCAAAGAGGGACACTTAACCGACTGAGCCACCAAGGCACCCCCAAATAACCCAATTTAAAAAATGAGCAGAGGACTAAAAGAATAGACATTTTTCCCAAAGAAGTCATGCAGATGGCCAACAAACACTTGAGAAGATGTTCAACTTAACTACCAGAAAAATGGAAATCAAAACCACAATGAGATATCATCTCACACCAGTCGGAATGGCTAGAATCAAAAATATAAGAAATAACAAATGTTGGAGAGGATGTGGAGAAAGGGGAACCCTTGTGCACTGTTGGTGGGAATGTAAATTGATGCAGCCACTAGAAAAAATAGTATGAAGTTTCCCCCCCAAATTAAAAATAGAAATACTTTATGACTCAACAATTCCACTTCTGGGTATTTGCCCAAAGAAAATAAAAACACTAATTCAACAAGATATATGCCCTCTGATGTTCATTTCGGCATTACTACAATAGCCAAGATATGGAAGCAATCTAAGTGTCTATCAATAGATAAACAGATAAAGAAGATGTGATATATATACAATGGAATATTACCCAGCTATAAAAAAAAAAAAAAGAAAAGAAAAGAAAAAGAAATTTTGCCATTTGCAACATGGACAGACCTGGAGGGTATTATGCTAAGTGAAATAAGTCAGACAGAAAAAGACAAATACTGTATGATTTCACTTATATTAGAGTCTGAAAAACAAAATGAAACAAATGAACAAACAAAAAAACAGACTCATAAATACAGAGAATAAACAGGTGTTTGCCAGAGGGGAGGGTGGATGGGGGATGGGTGAAATAGGTGAAGGAGATTAAGAAATACAACCTTCAAGGGGTGCCTGGGTGGCGCAGTCGGTTAAGCGTCCGACTTCAGCCAGGTCACGATCTCGCGGTCCGTGAGTTCGAGCCCCGCATCAGGCTCTGGGCTGATGGCTCGGAGCCTGGAGCCTGTTTCCGATTCTGTGTCTCCCTCTCTCTCTGCCCCTCCCCCGTTCATGCTCTGTCTCTCTCTGTCCCAAAAAAAATAAAAATAAAAAACGTTGAAAAGAAAAAAAAAAAAGAAATACAACCTTCCAGTTATAAAATAAGTCACAGGGATTTAAAGTATGGGGGAGGGGGTGGCGGCTGGGTGCCAGACAAGCCTCTGACTTCGGCTCAGGTCATGATCTCACAGTTGGTGAGTTCAAGCTCTGCATCGGGCTCTGCACTGGTGGTTCGGAGCCTGCTGAGGATTCTCTTTCTCTGTCTCCCCTCCTTCTCTCTCTCTCTCTCTCTCAAAATAAATAAACTTTTAAAAAATTTTAATAAGAAAAAATTCAATTCCTTGGGGCACCTGGGTGGCTCAGTTGTTTAAGTGTCCAACTTTTGATTTCAGCTCAGGTCATAATCTCCCTGTTCTTGAGATTGAGCCCTGCGTTGGGCTCTCCACTGAGCGTGGAGACTGCTTGGGTTTCCTGTTCTCCCACTCTCTCTGTCCCTCCACCCTCTCAAAATAAATTTTTAAAAATAAATAAAACATTAAAAAAATAAAATAAAATAAAAATTCAATTCCTCCAATAGTGTCAAAATAAAATCGTTAGGAATAAATTTGGTCACAGATACATAAGAGCTGAATGTGAAAACTATAAAATGTTGCTAAATGAAATCATAGAAAACTTAAATCAGTGGAAGACTCAATATTTCTAAATAGTTAAATCTTCCCAAATTGATCTAAGGATTCAATGCAATCCCAGCAATAAATCCAGAAGAATTTTGGAGAAACTAACAAGTTGATTCTAAAATTGATACGGAAATGCAAGAGACTTAGAAGAGCAAAACAATCTTGAAAAAGAACAAAATTAAAAAGATTTATATGGGCCGCCTGGGTGGCTCAGTCAGTTACGTGCCCGAATTCAACTCAGGTCATGATCTCACGGTTCGTGGGTTCGAGGCCCATGTCAGTCTCTGTGCTGACCGCTCAGAACCTGGAGCCTGCTTCAGATTCTGCGTCTCCCTCTCTCTCTGCCCCTCCCCCACTCGCTCTCTCTTTCTCTCTCAAAAACAAAATAAACATTAAAAATTAAAAAAAAAACATTTATACTCCTTGACTTCAAAGTTTACTACAAAATTACTGTAAACAAGGCAGAGTGATATAAAGATAATCATACTGGGGCACCCGGGTGCTTCAGTTGGTTAAGTGTCTGATTCAATTTTGGCTCAGGTCATGATCTCACAGTTCATGAGATTGAGCCCCGCGTGGGCTGTCAGCACAGAGCCTGCTTGGGATTCTTTCTCACCCTCTCTCTTTGCCCCTCCCCTGCTCATGCTCTGTCTCTCAAAATAAATAAGTAAACATTAAAAAAATAAGGATAATCATATCTATCAAAGGAACAGAATAGAGTCCCCAGAAATGTATATGCGTGTCCGTGGGTTGTGGTTTTGGTTAGCAACCGATATCTAACAAGATAACCCAAACCCCAGTGACTTAAAAACGACAAAAATTATTTATTTGCTCACAGTGCTGCAATTTGGGCAGGGCTTAGTGGGAAAGCTCATCTCTGCGCCTCATGGCACCAGCTGGGCTTTTAAATCAGTGATCCCATTTGACTAGGACCAGGGGATCTACTTCTCAGATGGCCTCTCTCAGAGCTGTTGGCTGGGAGCTCACTCAGCCAGAGTCCTCTGTTCTCCTCCATGAGGTTCCATGGAACCTGTTACTGCATTGTGGTCTCAACATAATTCAGTTTTATAGGCTTTGCCCAGCATGAGCATTACAAGAGGACAAAGCCCAATGTGCATGTACTTATCAAGCATCTGCGTGCATCACACCTGCTCATGTCCCATTGGCCAAAGACAGTCACGTGGCTAAAGCCAGCATCAAGGTGGAAGTGTAAATGCAAGGGTGTGAATACCAAAAGACATGGTTTATTCCCAAAGTAGCACTCCACCCTGGTCCACTCACAGGCTGCTTCTCGTCTCTCCCACATGCAAAACACAATTATCGTCAGACTTTATAACCTATGAAAACGTGGTAAAGGTCAAACCATCCCAGCAAAAAGTCTGAATTCTGGACCAATCGACTTTTGTTTTTAAGTAGGCTTTCTCTTTTAGAGCAGTTTTAGGTGCACAGCAAAATTGAGAAGAGACAGAGATTTCCCATGTACCCTCTGTCCTCACACATGCATAACATCCCCTGTTATCAACACCCCCCAACAGAGGGGTACGTTTGTTACAATCGATGAGTATACATGGACATGTCATTGTCACCCCGAGTCCTCAGTTTACATTAGGGTTCCCTTTTTTTTTCTTTTTTTCACATTTCTTTATTTTTGAGAGAGGGAGACACAGAGTATGAGCAGGAGAGGGGTGGAGAGAGAGGGGCGGAAACACAGAATCTGAAGCAGGCTCCAGGCTCTGAGCTGTCAGCACAGAGGCCGACACGGGACTTGAACGCACGAATGGTGAGATCATGACCTGAGCCAAAGTCGGACACTTAACTGACTGAGCCACCCAGGCGCCCCTCTTTTCTTTGTTAAGTAAGCTCTAGGCCCAACACGATGCTTGAACCTACACCCTGAGATCAAGAGTCACATGCTCTACCAATTAAGCCAGCCAGGCACCCCACCATTTGAGTTCACTTTTGGTGGATCAACCAATTTTAAGAAATAGTGCTGCTTTCAATGCGTATGTCACATTGATGACAGGGATAAAGGGTGTGTGTGTGTGTGTGTGTGTGTGTGACTACCTGTGCCAGCCAGTTTACCCATTCTCCACTCTTTCAAAGACTCACAAATTTGTAATTGTGGGGTGTTAAGATTCTCCATATTCCCCCTTGCACCAAAATTTAAATAAGAAAAATAACTGTACAATACTTTAAAAATCATTTTAGCCTTAAAAAATCTTTCATGTAGGGAGCGCCTGGGTGGCTCAGTCATTTGAGTGTCTGACTTTGGCTCAGATCATGATCTCACAGTTCATGGGTTCAAGCCCACATTGGGCTCTGTGCCAAGAGCTCCAGATTCTCTGTCCCCTCTCTCTGCCCCTTCCCTGCTCTCTCTCTCTCTCTCTCTCTCAAAACAAAAAGTCTTTCACATTTAAAAATAAAATCTAAAGGGGTGCCTGGGTGGCCCAGTCAATTGAGCATCCGACTCTTGATTTCAGCTCAAGTCATGATCTCAAGTTTCATGAGATCAGGCCCCACATTTGGCTCTGCACTGAAGCATGGAGCCTGCTTGGGATTTTCTCTCTCTCTCTCTCTCTCTCTCTCTCTCTCTCTCTCTCTTTCTGCCCTCCCTCCCTCTCTCTCTCTCAAAATAAATAAATAACATTAAAAAAATAAAATCTAGGCAGTTTTGATTAGAGCCAATGGAAGAGTGTCACAGCATTTACTGAGAAGGAGAAGGGAAAAATAAAAAAAAACCACTTGATACATTGAAAAGAAAATAGGTAACATGTACTTTACAACAATCACAGTGGTTTGTATATATTTTTTGAAATAAGTATTAGGCCCAAGCAATACCACCGGCCCAAGAAATACCATAATGCTCATAAATATTTTATTCTTTAATAAAGAAAAAAGAAAAAGAAATACGTATTTTCTAGCCCCATCCACTGAAAAGGCCTGAAAACAATGACACTATGCAAAGTGCTCTATTTAAAACCTGAGACAACTTACGGACACCATGCTCAGGACACTTTCCTGAGTGATCCAAATGTTTCTCTGGGTGTACATGAGTTGGAATAAAGTAGTTGCATGAAATGTGAGAACAGGAATCAGGCTATTATTCCCTATAATACGTGCAACTATGTGAAAATTGGATATTGTAAGGAAGAAAGAGACTTCAACATTACAGCTGAATGCAGTGTGGCTTAAACCAACCGCAAAAAGACATTAAAAAAATTTTTTTTAACGTTTATTTATTTTTGAGAGAGACAGAGCACGAGCAGGGGAGGAGCAGAGAGAGAGGGAGACACAGAATCAGAAGCAGGCTTCAGGCTCCGGGCTGTCAGCACAGAGCCCAATGCGGGGCTTGAACCACCAACCTCGAGATCATGACCTGAACCGAAGTCGGATGGTCAACCAACTGAACCACCCAGGCGCCCCCTAAAAAAGACATTTTTGACACACCTGGGGAAACTAAATACAGACTGGGTATCACGTGATTCCAAGAAATTACTGCCCATTTTGAAGGATGTCATAACGGCATTATGAACATATTACCCCCTCCCAAAAAATCTTTATTTATTTAGAGACAAACTAGATAAAATGATATGTGGCCTGGGATTTACTTTAAAATAATACCAAAGAGGCACCCTTTCGGTGGCTCAGTCCGTTAAACATCAGACTCTTGATCTCAGTGTAAGATCGAGCCTCGCATGGGCCTCTGTGCTGACAGTGCAGAGCCTGCTTGGGATTCTCTCTCTCTCCCTCTCTCTCTGCCCCTCCCCATCTTGGGCGTATGTGTGCGCATGCACTCTCTCTCTCAAAATAAATAAAGTTAAAAAATAAATAAGATAAGGGGCACCTGGGTGGCTCAGTAGGTTGAGTGTCTGATTCTTGATTTCCACTCGGGTCATGATCTCACAGTTTGTGGGTTCGAGCCCCACGTCAGACTCCCCACTAACAGTGTGGAACCTTCTTAGGATTCTCCTCCCTCTCTCTACCTCTCCCCTGCTTGTTGTGTGTCTCCAAATAAATAAAAGCCAAACCTGAATCTGGCCCACTACCCCTCCACACGTGGAGCAAAAGCATCTTTGCCATGATGTCTAGGGTGCAGCTGGCCTCAGACGTCCTCCTCAGTCTTCCTGGGCCTGGATGCCACAGGGGAGGCAGAGAGTGAAAATGTGATGTTCTGGAAAGTGATGAGCTGATTGAACGGGGGATTCTGGAACATGTTTACATATGTAATTATCTGATGCCTGAAATGTGCTTCGACATATTATGAGAGTCTATTTTTTTAAAAAAGTTGGCGGGGGATAACAAGTATTGGTGATGATGTGGGGAAATGGGAATCCTGATGGTGGGTTCTTTTTTTTTTAATGTTTTTTTTTTTGTTTTTTTTTTGAGAGAGAGGAGGGGAGCAGCGGGGAGGGGCAGAGAGAGAGAGGGAGACACAGAATCTGAAGCAGGCTCCAGGCTCTGAGCTGTCAGCACTGAGCCCGACGCGGGGCTCGAACTCACAGACCATGAGATCATGACCTGAGCCAAAGTCGGATGCTTAAACGACTGAGCCACCCAGGTGCCCCTGATCACTGGTGCCAAGACGTCGCTGGTGGGAGTGTTAGAACAGTGCAGCCGCTGTGAAAATTAGTACAGTGTTTCCTCCAAATGTTGAAAACAGAATTACCCCTATGAGTCAGTAGGTTAAGCTTATCTTTTTATTTTCTGTATTTGGATGCTTTGACATCCGGGCATTGTTGAGACCGCCCCTCCCTCGGTTAGCTAATTCCTAGAGATAACAAACACCTGTAAGGCCTGTGAGTGGACATTTTGCATGCAAACCACCCCTTCCAGGGCCCACACCCTTAACCACCTCATCTACGGGGCTCTCACACTCAGGGCCACTAGCCCCCTGCCCTAGTCATCCCACGCCGGGTACCCCATGACCTAGAGCCTGCAGAAATTGTTCAAACGAATCAATCCTAACCCTGTTTTATGCAGCCTGGCCTGTTCCTTCTCACAGAAACCGCAGTAAAGGCTCTTGGCCACATCTCGCCCCTTCCGTCTGCCTCCCGAATGACTTTGGTGCTTCTTCCAGTGGCCCTGTGTGGTGTGGGGTGCCTCCTGTTCCTAGGGGTCTGTTCCTATAAACTTCCTCCTTCACCACAGTGATCCCCACACACGCATGTCTTACCATACTGGATGGCTCCGTTGGTTAAGCGCCCGGCTCTTGATTTCAGCTCTGTTCAGGTCATGATCTCACGGTCTTGAGATCGAGCCCCGCATCAGGCTCCGCACCGGGCATGGAACCTGCTTGCGATTCTCTCTCTCCCTCCCTCTCCCCCTCCCCTGCTTGAGCACATGCGTGCTCTCTCTCTAAAACAATTAAATAAATAAATAAATAAATAAATAAACAAACAAACAAATAAATAATAAAACAAATTCCAGAGGCCCTTAAAATACCCGGAAATTCCACTTTTAGGTATGTACCCCAAAGAATGGAAAGCAGACACTCAAACCAATACTTGTACATCAACGTTCCCGGCAGCATTGTTTACAACGGCCAAAAGGTGGAAACAATCCCAAACGTCCATCAAGGGAGGAATAAAAAAATTGTGGTATGTATATGAAATGGAATATCCTTTAGCCATAAAAAGGGATAAAATACTGATCCATGCTACAACGCAGATGAAGTTTGAAAACATTATGCTAAGCAAAAGAAGCCAGATACAAAAGGTCATGTGTCCTACTCATCCAATTGTATGAAGTGACTTAAACAGGTAAATCTGTAGGGACAGAAAGCAGATTAGTGGCTACCAGAGGCTCAAGGGAGGGAGTCTTGAGCTCAAGGGAGCTTAATGGATTTATGGTTTCTTTGGGAGGTGATGAAATATTTTGGAATGACATAGGGCTGGTAGGTGTGCATCACTGTGAATGTACTAAATGCCAATGAGTGGTACATTTCAAAGTGGTGGATTTTACATTATGTGACTTTTAGCTCAATTTTAAAAGAAGAAAAGAAAAAAGAATATGGGATAGACTAAATGAGTGGGCGTAAAGGAAACAAGATTGGCCAGGCATTGGTAATTATTATTATTATTTTTTAACATTTATTAGACACAGAGAGACAGGGTGTGGACGGAGGAGGAGCAGAGAGAGAGGGAGGCACAGAATCCGAAGAAGCAGGCTCCAGGCTCTGAGCTGTCAGCATGGAGCTTGACATAGGGTTCGAGCTCACGGACTGCGAGATCATGACCTGAGTGGAAGTTGGTTGCTTAACCAACTGAGCCACCCAGGCGCCCCATTGATAATTATTGAAGCTGGTGATGGGTACTTGGGTTTCACTATACTATTCTCTCGACTTGTATATATATTTAAAATATGCCATAAGAGGGACACCTGGGTGGCTCAGTCAGTTGACATCTGGCTCTTGGTTTCAGCTCCGGTCACTGTGTCATGGGTTTGTGAGTTCAAGGGCCTTGTCCGGCTCTGTGTCGTCAGCGGGAGAGCCTGCTTGGGATTTCTCTCTCCCTGCCTCTCCCCCATTCATATTTTTCACAGCAGCTGCACCACTCTAACATTTGTGTGTGTGTGTGTGTGTGTGTGTGTGTGTGTGTGCGTGTGTGTGTGTGTTTAAGAGGAGGGTTCCAGTGATAATAAAGACACTAGTGTCAAAGATTCAGGGGAAGATTTAAATAAAACAACAATAGGGGCACCTGGGTGGCTCAGTCAGTTAAGCATCCGACTTCGGCTCAGGTCATGATGTCCCAGCTTGTGAGTTCGAGCCCCGCCTCGGGTTCTGTGCTAATAGCTCAGAGCCTGGAGCCTGCTTCGGATTCTGTGTCTCCCTCTCTCTCTGCCCCTCCCCTGCTCATGCTCTGTCTCTCTCTCTTAAAAATAAATAAACGTTAAAAAAAAAATGAAAGTTTCAGGAAATCAAAGATTGGAAAAGTCAGTATTCGTTAATGAGCTGCTATATATAATATGTGATTTTTAAAATCAACATATAGCTAAATTAATAAACATAAGCATAATATTATGAATAGGCATTTGCATCCCTAAAAATTTATACACGGAAGTTGGGAAAAACCCTTTATTTTAGACTTCTTCAGAAAGAAGCAGTTTTGTCTGTGTGGTCTTCTCATATTCCTGGCATTTGAGATATATTTCTGTAATAAACAGAGGATCCCATCTTTAGAAAGCCAGGGGCGCCTGGGTGGCTCAGTCGGTTAAGTGTCCGACTTTAGGTCAGGTCATGATTTCATGGTTCGTGAGTTCGAGCCCCACGTCAGGCTCTGTGCTGACAGCTCAGAGCCTGGAGCCTGCTTCAGATTCTGTGTCTCCCTCTCTCTCTGACCTTCCCCTGCTCATGCTCTATTTCTCTCTGTCTCAAAAATAAGTAAACATTAAAAAAAATTTTTTTTAAGCCACCTTCATTCATGGAGCAGGGCCATGTCCCCACCCCTCAGCAGAGCCCAGCGACTCTCAGCACCTCAAGAGACTAATCACTTTATGATCCGAGTCCTTGCCCACCCACCACCCCACTTCACCAACTCGGTTTCCATGTTGAATAATTCTCATCTTCTGTCCACAAAAACGGAGAGTCGAGACCTTTCTACATAAGGTCACATTATTTTCACTAAACCCTCAAATGAGATTGACTTAGAGCCTGCTTTGCCTATACTGAGACCCAGGTCCCCTCATATTATCCACCTCTGATTTCTGCACATCCCTCAAAGTGCTGCTTCTCATGGACACAAAGAGAATCTCCAGTAGGGTTTTTTCCCCTCTGACCTCTGACCACACCTACCTTTTATGATATGACCATGTCCTCATGCCCTGGGCACACACCTTCTCTCACGGTGGTCTTCACTGCCCCCACCTCTCCGACTCTTGGAGAAGCCATCGACCTTCCTTTGACATCCTACATCCCTTAATTTCCCACAGAGCAGCTGAGACCAGGATTTAACATCTGGTAAGAGTAGACCGAATATTAAGGGATACTGGTCTATTGCCAGGTTGGCACACTTGTTTCTGTGAAGGGCCAAATCATAAATATTTTAGGTGTTGTGGGCGACACACAGTTTCTGTCACATAGTCTTATTTGTTTGTTTGTTTGACAACCTTTTAGACATACAAGAACCACTCTCTTTTTTTTTAGTTCATTTATTTATTTTTGAAAGAGAAAGACGGAGAGAATGTGGGGGGGGGGGGGCGGGCAGAGAGAGAGGGAAAGAGAGAGAATCGCAAGCAGGCTCCGCACCGTCAGCATGGAGACTGATGCGGGGCTGGATCCCGCGAACTGCCAGATCACGACCTGAGCCGAAGTCTGACTCTTAACCGACTGAACTACCCAGGCGCCCCCCAAACCACTCTTAACTGTGTGAACTGGACGCAACGGGCTGGGGGCGGCTTTGGCTCGCAGGCCAGACCCTCCTCTGATGGTTCCAGCTGAGTCTTAGAAGGGGCCGCAATCAGAGTCCACGGGTGTTAGCTCATCCCCAGGATCACTCGCAACACTGTTCTTGCCCAATTTCCAGGCTCGGCCCTTGCAGTGGAGGGCAGTTTCTAGAGAAACTGCTGGTGTTTAGTCAGGGTTTTCAGAGAAATACACCCAAGAAAGTATAAAGATACAGCAATACAGATAGAGATAGAGATTTCCTTTAAGGAATTGGTTCACATGACTGTGGTGGCCAGCAGGCCACCAGGCCAGGGGAGCAGAAATTCAGGCTGATGTCACAGTGTTGAGTCCAAATTCCACAGGGCAGCAGACTAGAAACTCAGGGAGGAGAGCTCCAGTTCCAGAAACCCTCAGGCGCCTGGGTGGCTCAGTGGATTAAGTGTCATGATCTCACAGCTCATGAGTTCAAGCCTCGCATCGTGCTCTGTGCTGACAGCATGGAGCCTGCTTGGGACTCTCTCTCTCTCTCTCAATCTCTGTCCCTCCCACTTGCTCTTTCTCTCCCTCTAGCAAAATAAATAAACGAACATTAAAAAAAAAAAAAAGGAAACTCTCCATCTTTGCTCATATGGCCTTCGACCAATGGAATGGAGCTTATCCACATTATAAAGAGTAATCTGCTTTACTTTAACAACATTTACTTTTAAATGTTCACAGCAACATCTACCCTGGTGTTCAGCAAACAACAGGCGCCCGAGCCTGGCCAAGTTGCCACAGAATCAACCATCCCATGGCCTGTGTCTCGGAATTCGGGTTCAGTCGGCCTCGGGCCAGGAAAGAGAGGAAGCACTCTCTCTCCAGCTGGAGGCCCGCCTCCCTACACTTGATTTATGTCCAAGGACTAGCCTTGTTGCTGGACACAGTCAATGAAATGTCAACTCTTTTCTGGGGAAATCACATGCCCATCCCACAGTGATAAAATAAAGGACACCTCCCCAGTACTGATAGGAATTGAATTCTGGGACATCTGGGTGACTCAGTGGCTAAGCGTCCAACTTCAGCTCAGGTCATGATTTCATGGCTCATGAGTTCAAGCCCCATGTCCGCTCTGTGCTGACAGCTCAGAGCCTGGAGCTTGCTTCAGATTCTGTGTCTCCCCCTCTCTCTGCCCGTCCCCTGCTTGCTCTCTCTCTCTGTCAAAAATAAAACAAACAAACAAAAAAAGGAATTGAATTCTGGCTTTAGCTCTGCTGCTCACCTGCTGTCGGGCCTGCTTTTTCATCATCTCTGGGCCTCCTGTTGAGCTCTGGACCCCAAACACAGAAGAACCCTGTAGAACAAAGTAGGTGTTAAAAATATATTTGTTAGGTCACCTTCGCTTTAGGAAGCCTTATCAGAAAATAGCTTTATCTCTCCAGACCGGCCCTCCCTGCCACTCTCGCCCCCTCTTCCCAAGCTTTATGTCACAGTGTCCACGTTTTGGCAAAGAGCAGTATTCAGGTGTTGGCAACTTAGACCCAGAGCTGAAAGGTAGTCTCCCTGCCCAGTAATGAGCACTTACCATAGATGAGTGTCAACCACATGCCAGACATTGTAAGAGTTTTATCTAACCTTCAAAACAGCCCATCAGCAAGAAAGATGCCACAGTCCCCATGTCACCATTCATGGGAGTGTCCCAGGGGCCAGCACAGGGACGGGAAGTACCCCTCTCACGGGGTTGAGAGGGAGGTAATTGACATTTCAGAACAATTTACAGTTGCAAACAGAACTGTACCTCTTATTCAACATTCCCCCAGGGAGAGGGGAAATTCACTAATTTCCAAAGGGACCGTGAGTAGGTACTGATCTGTCCTGGATGCAGTCACTTAATGATGCCCCAGGACAAGACAATAGTCATCCCATAGCTGAAGCAATGCCTACTCTCCCGTCCAGGTGGCTACAGTCCAGGTGGCTGCTGGCAGCTTGAAAGGACTCGTTCTTCCCGATTCAACTTATTCCAAACCAGCAAACTAGAACATTCTCTCTTGACAATGCTCCAAATGTTTCATCAGAACTAGTCTTGGGGCACCTGGGTGGCTCAGTCGGTTAAGCGTCCAACTTCGGCTCAGGTCATGAGCTCGCAGTTCGTGAGTTCAAGCCTCGCATCGTGCTCTGTGTTGACAGCATGGAGCCTGCTTGGGACTCTCTCTCTCTCTCTCTCTCTCTCTCTCTCTCTCTCTCTCTCTCTCCCTGTCTCTTGATCTCTGTCCCTCCCACTTGCTCTTTCTCTCCCTCTAGCAAAATAAATAAATGAACATTAAAAAAAAAAAGGAAACTCTCCATCTTTGCTCATATGGCCTTCGACCAATGGAATGGAGCTTATCCACATTATAAAGAGTAATCTGCTTTACTTTAACAACATTTATTTTTAAATGTTCACAGCAACATCTACCCTGGTGTTCAGCAAACAACAGGCACCCGAGCCTGGCCAAGTTGCCACAGAATCAACCATCCCATGGCCTGTGTCTCGGAATTCGGGTTCAGTCGGCCTCGGGCCAGGAAAAGAGAGGAAGCACTCTCTCTCTCTCCAGCCGGAGGCCTGCCTCCCTACACTTGATTTATGTCCAAGGACTAGCCTTGTTGCTGGACACAGTCAATGAAATGTCAACTCTTTTCTGGGGAAATCACATGCCCACCCCCCACTGATAAAATAAAGGACACCTCCCCAGTACTGATAGGAATTGAATTCTGGGACATCTGGGTGACTCAGTGGCTAAGTGTCCAACTTCAGCTCAGGTCATGATTTCATGGCTCATGAGTTCAAGCCCCATGTCCGCTCTGTGCTGACAGCTCAGAGCCTGGAGCTTGCTTCAGATTCTGTGTCTCCCCCTCTCTCTGCCCGTCCCCTGCTTGCTCTCTCTCTCTGTCAAAAATAAAACAAACAAACAAAAAAAGGAATTGAATTCTGGCTTTAGCTCTGCTGCTCACCTGCTGTCGGGCCTGCTTTTTCATCATCTCTGGGCCTCCTGTTGAGCTCTGGACCCCAAACACAGAAGAACCCTGTAGAACAAAGTAGGTGTTAAAAATATATTTGTTAGGTCACCTTCGCTTTAGGAAGCCTTATCAGAAAATAGCTTTATCTCTCCAGACCGGCCCTCCCTGCCACTCTCGCCCCCTCTTCCCAAGCTTTATGTCACAGTGTCCACGTTTTGGCAAAGAGCAGTATTCAGGTGTTGGCAACTTAGACCCAGAGCTGAAAGGTAGTCTCCCTGCCCAGTAATGAGCACTTACCATAGATGAGTGTCAACCACATGCCAGACATTGTAAGAGTTTTATCTAACCTTCAAAACAGCCCATCAGCAAGAAAGATGCCACAGTCCCCATGTCACCATTCATGGGAGTGTCCCAGGGGCCAGCACAGAACCTGCTTCGAATTCTGTGTCTCCCTCTCTCTCTGACCCTCCCCCACTCAAGCTCTGTCTCTCTCAAAAATAAACATTAAAAAAATTTTTTTTTTAGAACTGGTCTTTGCATCTTCTCCAGGACTTCAGCCATGCCTCATGTCACCTCTCCCCAAGCCCCTTTCCCACCCACCTTGTCAGCTCCCCCACAAACCCACACAATTCAGTGATTCTCAGTGGTGGCCACTCCCCGGAATCATGCAGGGAGCTTCAATAAATATTGCCACCTGAGAAAGTTATCCTGAGGAGAAACAGGATATTTGCATAGTCCCAAAGTATATCCTTCAAGATTTTGTTAAGAATAAAGGGAGGGGTGCCTGGGTGGCTTGGTGAGTTGAGCGACCGACTCTCGATTTCAGCTCAGGTCGTGATCTCACGAGATGTGAGATCGAGCCCCGAATGGGGCTCTGCACTGACAGTGCAATTCTCTCTCTCCCTCTCTCTCTGCCCCTCCTCCCACTTATTCTCCCTCCCTCTCTCAAAATAAAGAAATAAACATTAAGAGAAAGAATAGAGGGAAAAGTAGTAACTCTGCAGTGCAGAATCCCAGAAGACACCTTTGTAACCAAAAGATCAAGGTGAATATCGCCAGAAATAAGATTTTATCAGGGAAAAAAAAAAAGTAGCTTTTCCTCCTGTGAGTCTCCTATACTTTCACACAGAACACTTCACTTTCTCTCTCTCTCTCTCTCTCTCTCTCTCTCTCTCTCTCTCTCTCTCTTACTTAAGTTCCATGCCCAATGGGGAGCTTCAACTCATGACCCCAAGTTCAAGAGTCACCTGCTGGGGCGCCTGGGTGGCGCAGTCGGTTAAGCGTCCGACTTCAGCCAGGTCACGATCTTGCGGTCCATGAGTTCGAGCCCCGCGTCAGGCTCTGGGCTGATGGCTCGGAGCCTGGAGCCTGTTTCCGATTCTGTGTCTCCCTCTCTCTCTGCCCCTCCCCCGTTCATGCTCTGTCTCTCTGTCCCCAAAATAAATAAAAACGTTGAAAAAAAAAAAAAGAGTCACCTGCTTTACCGATTGATCCAGCCAGGTGCCCCAGAACGCTCCACTTTTGACCCTTCTGGTCATCAAATGTGTGAGGTTTATCCCCACCAAGAAATTCTGTGTGACACCAGCTGGGTGTCCTACAATTTAACTCAATTCTATCTGGAATTAGCGTTGGATCCCACGAGACTTGTCCTCACTTCAGACGCCAGTCACCAAGCAGTAGGTCCCCAGGTTACCCACAACTTCTGTCCAACTTGGCTCCAAATTGGAGGTTCCCATGACTGACTCCGGCTCTGGATTCAATTAATTGGCCGGAGCTGCTCACGTAACTCAGGGAGACACCTGCTTACATTTACCAGTTTATTAAAGGCCATCACGTAGTCACAATTGTTAACTCCATTTTGAGTCCCTCTTCTTATTCTGGAGAATGAATGGAAGGTGGGGCTGAAAATTCCAAGCTTCTAATCATGGCTTGGTCTCTTTCTGGTGACCAGCCCCCATCCAGGAGCCCATCTACAGTCACCTCATCAGAACAAAAGCCACTCCTTGGGCACCTGGGTGGCTCAGTCGGTTAAGCATCTGGCCCTTGATTTCAGCTCAGGTCATGATCTCACAGTTCATGGGTTCAAGCCCCAAGTCGGGCTCTGCGCTGACAGCAGGGAGCCTGCTGGGGATTCTCTCTCTCTCCCTCTCTGCCCCTTCCCCGCTCACATTCTCTCCCTCTCTCTAAATAAATAAATCTTTAAAAGAAAAGAAAAGAAAAGGCAAGAGTAGAGGAACAGATTAAATTTAAATAAGGTCTGTCACCCAGTTAATAGTATTGTACCTGTGTTAATTTCTTTTTAAATTTTTTTAATGTTTATTTTATTTTTGAGACAGAGAGAGACAGAGCAGAGTGTGAGCAGGGGAGACACAGAATCCGAAGCAGGCTCCAGGCTCTGAGCTGTCTGCACAGAGCCCAATGTGGGGCTCGAACCTACAAACTATGAGCTCATGACCTGAGCCAAAGTCGGATGCTTAACCAAGGAACCACCTAGGTGCCCCATGTACCAGTGTTAATTTCTTAGTTTTGCTCTTTGGGATGTGATTATGTCAGATGTTACCATAAGGGGAAGCTGGGTGAAGGGTATATGGGAATTTTCTGTATTTTTTTTTTTTGCAACCCTTCTGTAAGCCAATATCTATCTATCTATCTATCTATCTATCTACCTACCTATAGATATCTATATAGATCTAGATATAGATCTATCTATATATCTATAGATCTATAGATAAATATATATAGATCTATAGATCTATATATAAATAATAAATATTTATCTATAGATAAATATATATAGATCTATAGATCTATAGATCTATATCTAGATCTATATAGATATCTATAGGTAGATAGATAGATAATGTGTGGGTGTGTGGGAGTGTGTGTGTGTGTGTGTATTTTAAGCTTAAAAATTACCAAAGCCTAAGTCCCTCTCACAAAGATTCTGATCGGTCTAGAGTATGGTCTGGGTCTCCAGAGTCTTGAAACTTCCCAGGTGATTATAACGTACAGCCAGGTTTAAGAACCATTGTTCTAGTTTGTCTCTGTCTCCCACAGTGTAACTTCCAGAACCAAACACTGCAGTCTATGTGTGGTCTGACAGGAACACAACAGGACTCTCACCTCCTTTTGTCTGGACATCAGATCTTTATTAATGCAGCCTGGAGTCCATGAGCTTCCTCCAGAAACACAGATTATTAACCCAACCAGAGCCTTTTCTTTTCTGAAACCCCAAAGTGTTCCTCATATGATGTTCTGCTGTTCCATGCCTCTCTTTCCCTGGGATTGGGTGTGGTTTTTTACCCTGAGGTCCAGATATTTCATCTCAGATTTGGTCCTTTGTCCCAGCCTGTCAGGATGCTGAATGCCTCCTGCCACATTGTCTCTACCCTTACTCCCAGATTTGGGCACACGCACTTGAAAATCAGGGCTTCTCCATCTTTTTTTTCTTAATGTTTATTCATTAAAAAAAAATTTTTTTTACATTTATTTATTTTTGAGAAACAGAATGAGACAAAGCGTGAGCAGGGGAGGGGCAGAGAGAGAAGGAGACACAGAATTTGAAGCAGGCTCCAAGCAAGCGGTCAGCACAGAGCTTGATGCGGGGCTCGAACCCACAAACTGTGAGATCATGACCGGAGCCAAAGTCGGACACTCAACCGACCGAGCCACCCAGGTGCCCCTTAATGTTTATTAATTTAAAAAAATTTTTTTAATGTTTATTTATTTTAGAGACAGAGCACGAGTGGGGGCGGGGCAGAGAGAGCCAGAGACAGAATCTGAAGCAGGCTCCAATCTCTGAGCTGTCAGCACAGAGCCCGACGCGGGGCTTGAACCCACAAACCGTGAGATCATGACCTGAAGCGAAGTCAGACATTCAACCTACTGAGCCACCCAGGCGCCCCAAGGGCCTCTCCATCTTTATTTAAGACACCAGCGACAGCCTTGGACAGGAGGACAGAACTCTACAGCCCATCCCTAGATGTCCCAGTCACCATCCGTCTGGTTGTCTCTGTTAGGGGACTGGGCTTGTGGTCCCAAGGGGCAAAGATGGTTGGTCAGGGAGGTTATCCAAAGCGTCCAGGACGAGGATGAGCCAAAGAGAAAGTCGGAGCCAGGTCCTTACAGGACGCCAAAGGTCAAGCCAGGGAAGCTGCAGTTGGTTACCAAGTTCACAGGGCAGGGCTGGCAAAGAATGGAGAAGACAAGAGGTTGGGAGACATGCAGACCCCGAAACAAAGAGGAGAGCAAGAGTAATGATGGGAATACTGTGAGGGCCACCCTGAACGGCTTCCAGTTCCCCAAATGTGCCGGCTGCCATGACTTTGGCCAAGCACTCCCTCTGCCTGGGTTGCCTTTTCTCCTGAGGCGACCTTGTGAATTCCTTTCCTTCCTTGGAGACGCTGTTTACAGGCCATCTCTTCTGGGAAGCGTTTGCCATCTTTCCCAGGTAGAACTGCAGAGAATGGGAAGGAAGGGGAAACGTTTCCTGTCTCTCAGGACAGAGAGCCAGTCCAAATACGGAGAAGCTGGGAATGGTTCGGGAGGTGGAGGGATACACCAGCCCTGGCCTGGAAGAGGCAGACAGACATGAGGCAGGTTGTAGCCCAAGAAGACCACACATTGTCAGAATGCACCACACAGGCTTCTGACTGTGAGCTCCTTGGAGGGGCAGAACCTTGTTCTAGTCACCTTCGCAGCCAGGGCCAAGGCCAGCACCAAGGCCAGTGCGTCAGCACAGCTGGCCATTTTGGAGTGGACTTTTGAGTGATCCACCGACCAGCCTGAAAAGAACAGTACTCTGCACTCGGTCTCTGTCTCTCTGTCAATAATAAACATTAAAAGGGGCGGGGCGCCTGGGTGGCTCAGTCGGTTAAGCGTATGCCTTCAGCTCAGGTCATGATCTCGCGGTTCATGAGTTTGAGCCCCGCATAGGGCTCTGTGCTGACAGCTCAGAGCCTGGAGCCTGCTTTAGATTCTGTGTCTCCCTCTCTCTCTGCCCCTCCTCTGCTCATGCTGTCTCTCTCTCTCTCTCTCTCAAAAATAAATACGTATTTAAAAAAAGAGGGAGAGGGGGCGCCTGGGTGGCGCAGTCGGTTAAGCGTCCGACTTCAGCCAGGTCACGATCTCGCGGTCCGTGAGTTCGAGCCCCGCGTCGGGCTGTGGGCTGATGGCTCAGAGCCTGGAGCCTGTTTCCGATTCTGTGTCTCCCTCTCTCTCTGCCCCTCCCCCAATCATGCTCTGTCTCTCTCTGTCCCAAAAATAAAAAACGTTGAAAAAAAAATTTAAAAAAAAAAAAAAAAGAGAGAGAGAGGACAGCACTCTGCCAGGTGAGCAGCTGTGCGGAATCTGGATCCACACGGTATCTCAGCAGTTAAAACAGTGGAACAGAAGAGCTAAGGTAACTTTTAACAAGGAGGCTTGCAAACACCCAAACCTAAGCCCATCAACCCAATAGACTATTCAGAAATCATGGCTAAATGGCAGCCCTTGTGAGACAACTCAGGACTCCAGCTGATGCTAGACAAGGGGATGCGATGATACAACGAGGCACCTCCCACAGCTGTGATGGCCGAAGCTTCAAGGCTGGTTGGACTTTAGCCACGGTCCACTCTGGCCACCCCTGCAGTAATGTCTAGCTTAGAGGCCTCCCGATTGAAAGGATGTGTTTCCCAAGTTTAAACCACATGTAAAAACCGTTTGCAACTTCACTGCTTCTTTTAGACGTGTGTGTGTACATGTGTGTGTTTGTATGTGAACTAATGCTCTATATAAAGTTTCACATCTTGCTAATTTCATCTATCATTGTGACACGATCACTTTCTCACACTGAAAATTATTCAGTGAACATAGTTAACGGCATGAATGAGTTCTAACTCAAAGAGAGAGAGAGAGAGACCCCACAAGGCAGAGGCAGAGAAAGGAAGAGAATCCCAAGCAGCCTCCACACTCAGTACAGAGCCCAACGCGGGGCTCAATCCTCCGACCACGAGATCACGACCTGAGCCAAAATCAAGAGTCAGATGCCCAACCGACTGAGTCACCCAGGCGCCCCAAACACAAATTTAAACCGCAGCATAATATTGTGTGCAGTTATATCATCCTGGGCTGTAAACACACACCCATTTTACTAACACTGGAGACAATTTTGTGATTCTTTCTGCCATTACAAACAATGCTGTGATGAATAATTCAGTGTGTGAAGCCTCGCCTATATTTGGGGTTGTCTTCTGTTTAAAATGGATGTGGATGTGTTCAGAGCACAGTGTCCAGGATGGAGATTGAATTTGGAATCCACGCAATGCAATAACGTGTGTGTGTGTGTGTGTGTGTGTGTGTGTGTGTATGTGCGCGTGTGGCACTTTCCATCTGATGAAACACCTCTTTCTCTCTTTTAAATTTTTTTTTTAACGTTTATTCATTTTTGAGACAGAGAGAGGCAGAGCATGAACGGGGGAGGGTCAGAGAGAGAGGGAGACACAGAATTGGGAGCAGGCTCCAGGCTCTGGGCCATCATCAGCCCAGAGCCCGACGCGGGGCTCGAACTCACGGACCGTGAGATGGTGACCTGAAGTCGGACGCTTAACCGACTGAGCCACCCAGGCGCCCCTCTTTCTCTCTTTTAAAGATACATCAGGGGCGCCTGGGTGGCTCAGTCGGTTAAGCGTCTGACCCTTCACTTCAGCTCATGTCATGATCTCACGATTTGCGAGATCGAGCCCCACATTGTCTGAGCCCCACATTGTCTGTCAGCGCACAGCCTGCTTGGGATTCTCTCTCTCTCTCCCTCCCTCTCTCAAAATAAATAAATAAACTTAAAAAAAAAAAGATACATGAAGACCATGGGGATATTTAACCTGAAGAAGAGGAGACTTAGGGGAGTTGTCATTGTCCGTAAATACCCGGGTGGCCATCCTTTGAAAGGGAAGAGACCAATTTGATAGGGTTCCAAAGAACAGACTCTGCCCTCTGTTGGCCAAGCTCTGCCCTCTGTTGGGGTTGCGCATTTTCTCCCAGCCCTTCTGTATAGAGAGGACAGCCTTTTCTTATTTTTGTACGTCTACTTGTGAGTCAGAGTGAGACTCCATACTTCCTGTGAAATAAAGATGAGTTCTAGCCAGGAAAAATAATTGTCAAATCTTTAGCAAGAAAGAGATTGATCTAAGCTTATGCTGTCAGCAGAGTTGAGGTTTACCACTGAGCTGACCTCCCGCAAGAAGAGAACATTTTGGTCTGGGGTGCTGTGAAGGGATTGAGGTGAGGGCATCTGTGTTTATATGGGTGTGTTGAGAAATTTGGCTGCAGCTGGGAAGGGGGCAGAGGAAGTTGGGTCCAAATGTGCAGAAGAAGTTGCGGTTGGGGGCCAGTCAGTACTGAAGGATTTTTGTTTCTCTGGAAGTCACGAAACACATTGACCCAGAGAGCAATTGGCAACATCTCAGACAGTGACCGTGGAGGTAGATATGTGTTGCTTGAAGACCTGTCAATCATTGAGAAACACGGAACTCTTGCCAGCACTGGGCCATAAGAATGGAAGGATAGTTGCCCTCCAGTTGCTAACGTTGCTGATGTAATGCTAAAGAAGGTGACGTTTAATTTAATGATCACGTATTTTAATAAGTACTTCTAAACCCCGCCCTCCCCAGGGGATACCTTGCAAAAGGTCTCTACCAGGGAGTAGGGGAAATGCTTCGACTTCCAGACACCCGCCCCCTCCCCGATATTTACCCACACACAATAGGAGAACCGGAAAAGGTTAACCACATCCAACAGTCTCAGGTAAGGGAAAGATGAAAGGCTGCCTACCCGGGATTGGGGGAAATTACTTAGCTCGCCCCAGCGATTCCCGGTGGCGTGTGGGTCCACTCTACACCATTACACCCAGTGGCCATGTGTTGGCCATTGGACTATGTGTTCATGTCCAGACAATGTCAGTCCATGTCCAGACAATGGACTATGTGTTCCCCATGAAGGCTGAGCTGCTTTCTCATCTAGCTCCCTGCCTGTAAAACGTTGGGAGACCCAAAAGTTATTTCAAGTGTTGAAATAGTCGCTGTTTCTTTTAGTTCAGATTAATGGTTCTTTTGGCGCTATGGCTTGCAAAAATACTTAGTTGGCTTCATGATTTTTTTTTCAAGGGCAACCAACCACCAGCACCCCATGCGACCAAAACTCTGTTTTCCCATTTCTGTATCGAAAGCCCAAACCTTACTAGCCGGATTATCTCCCTACCAAGTTGTCTCAGATGAGAATTTTAACGAAGGTTTTGCCATTGCACAACAGGACTGCCACTTTCCCAATCGTGAATGACATCGCCCTCACGGTCCTCCATCCGGACCATGCCAATGCCACTTATTTTTAGATTTTTGTACTTACTTCAGGCACTGATTTTTGTGTAGGTCAGTATTCACTATTATGTTACCACGGCTGCCCCTCAATCTCAGTAGCCTACAGAAGAAGGTAAAGGTTGATTTCTTGCTCACTTTACATGAATTCTAGCATCAGTCCCAGCTGTGCTCACATGTCCCAGGCTGGCAGAACAGCTCGTGTCTGGGACAACAAGCAAGGCTCAAGACAGAGAAGGAGGACAGAGAACAATGGCGCAAGAACACTGGCTCTTAGGACTTCTTCTGAGAAGTGGCCCATGTGACTCCTACTCACATGGTTTGTTAGCCGTATTAAATAAATGACCAAGGGGCGCCTGGGTGGCTCAGTCGTTTAAGCTTCTGACTTCAGCTCAGGTCATGATCTCACGGTTCATGAGTTCGGGCCCTACCTCGGGCTCTGTGCTGACAGCTCGGATTCTGTGTCTCCCTCTCTCTGCCTCTCCTCTGCTTGTGCGTGCTCTCTCTCTCTCTCCAAAAATAAACATTAAAAAAATTAGATAAATAAATAAATAATCAAGGCGGGCTTTGTTGGCGGTGGAGGGAATCATCTTCTCACAGGGAAGAACTGAATATTTGGAACAATAACACCATCTACCACAAGGCCCATAAACAGAACCCTCTTTCTCCCCTGAGTTCTGAACTAGGGCACAGGACAGCTGAGCCAACACATAGACAATCAAAATGATTCCTTTGTTACCAACATAGGCCAGATTGAGGACCGCAGCTTGGCATGAGAGCCGACAAGGGACTGTGGGTAGAAAAGGCCAGACTTGGAAACCTTACTGCCCAGCCCTTGCTTTGCTGGAAGGGGCAGGCCTGTAGGGGCGACCCTGCTCATGGGGGAGCGGAGAACACGCTCCAAGGGAAGAAACAGGTTCTCAAGCAAAGGCAAAGGGGGCGAGGGAGAAACCTCACAAACTTTCCAGGCAAATAAGTTATTCCAACTTCCCTGAACCAGAATTAAGTGAACAGACAGAGGAAAGTCAGGAGGGCCATGCTAAAAAGCTCCCACCGCTTGGAAAGAAACAAGAGCAGTGGGGAAAAAACCCTTGGGGAGTAGGTATCTTTCAGATGAGGAAACTGAGCCCAGGGAAGACCAGTCACTCGCCCAAGTCCCAAGTGGGCAGCCGAATGCTCCCCAAGTCCAGGGAAGTAGGGATAGATTTCACTTAAGAGACATTACGGGGTGCTTCGGGAAGAGGAATTTGTGATTTGGGCGAAAAGCTTAAGACCGGAGGAGTATTTTCTATGTGCCTCTATGTACTCACATTTGTAGCTGCTGACTTCATAGAAGTCTTCTCTTTGTTACTGCCATGGACCCTTGCCCCTCCCTATTCCCACTCCCCAGGGAGGCCATTTTCAGGAAACCACAGAATCTGTAAAAATGGGTTGACGGGCTTATTGGGCCTATTTTACAGGCGAGGAAGAAGATGGCAGCCCAGGCCCATGAGATTGGAGGATCCCGGGCCAGTGCCAGAGGGGTCCACGCAGCCCCTTCCCCGCCCCGCCCCCCTTTGCCTTTCACAGGAATGTGATTCCTTCCTGGTAGCAAAGCCGAAAGACAGAAGAGGCCGACGTAACCGACGTGCAATTCCAGGATTTTCGGCCAGCTGCGTAGCCTGGAGGCGGGTCTGCAGCACAAACCCTTCCCCCAGTTCTCCCCCCGCACCCCCCTTCCCCGCAAATCCGTAGGGAAGCGGGAGAAAAGGGGCAGGCGCCCCAGTGTCGATCCCCTAGGACTCCGGTGGGGCGCGGTGGGGGCGGAGTCTGTTGCCAGGGCAACCCGGGGTGGCGGGCCCTGGGTCCCTCTTCCCCCCCCCCCCCCCCCCCCCCCCCCCCCGCTTCGCTCTGTGTGCTCGGCTTTCCTCACTCCAGTTGCCAGAAGAACGCACACACCACGTCATCGTTCTGCTTCCTCTTCTCTCCTTAGTTGGCTTGTTTCTCCAAGGTCTGAATCTCTCCCTACGCGATCAGATTGACCTCTGTCATTTCCCCGGCTTACTCACATCCCGGGTGCCTCCAGCCAGTCTTGATGCCTTGGCCTGTGTGATAGGCAGTCTCTCGGATTTCTCCTTTAGGTCCACACTTCCCAAGCGAGGAGTTTGTACTTCCCTTTCCTGCCGATGAGCGGCCACAGCTGGATTCTGAGCCCAACCTGTTTTTTGGAGAGATTGATCTGGCACCAGTGGGGTGCGTGGGGTGGGGTCAGTAATAATAGCTATAATTTATTGCTCGCTTGTCTTGCCAGGTGCCTTACATACATTGCTTGTAATGTTTTGAGGGGAGCCTTACTGTGCACATTCTACAGCTGAGAACATTAAAGCTAAAAGGATTAAGCCAAATCCCCAGCTGTGGATTCAAGCCATCACGGACTTGGCTCCAATGTCTGTGTCCTTCCTGTTCCCTTCCAGGAAACAGCCAAAGGCAGGGAGGCCACTTGGGAAGGCCCTAGAGATAACGGTGGCCCAAATGAAGACAACACAGTGGGAATTGCTGGGGCGGGGATGCCAGGAAGAGGCAGAGAGAAGCCTAGGGAATGCAGAGTCTGGGATGGCTCGTGGTCCTGAGGAGGGACACACAGAGGTAGGAAGTAATTATAGTCAATTATTTTTGTATACTACTTTATACAACTTCCACAAATATTAATATTTGTTTATAAATATAAATATTGTTTGTTCCTCTTCACAGATTTGGGAGGTAAATCTCATTATCCCCTTGAATTCAGGTATTCTGACTCAAAAGCTGATGCACTCCACCCCCCCTCCCCCACTGTTCCATCACAAACTCTAGGAATAAACTCCTATGAAGGACGTCTGACTGTTAGCCGTGGTGTAATTTAGGGTAAAAACAGTGGTGGCTATAACAGAGTAGGTGGGATCTTTTCCATCCTCCAGACACACCCTCCACCCTTCTCCATCATTCTCTGTGGAGTAGGCTGACCTTTATGCACTGAATCAGGAGTCTCTCTGGTCAGGGCGCCTGGGTGGCTGAGTAGGTTAGGTGTCAGACTTGGGCTCAGGTCATGATCTCACCCTTCATGGGTTTGACCCCACATTGGGC
The DNA here is from genome assembly GCF_027475565.1 of Acinonyx jubatus. Taxonomy (NCBI): domain Eukaryota; kingdom Metazoa; phylum Chordata; class Mammalia; order Carnivora; family Felidae; genus Acinonyx; species Acinonyx jubatus. Next base: position 26,951,677 of record NC_069398.1, read on the forward strand.
TCCGTGCTGACAGCTCGGAGCCTGGAGCCTGCTTCGGATTCTGTGTCTCCCTCTTTCTGCCCTTTCCCTGCTCACGCTCTGTCTCTCTCCCTCAAAATATAAATGAACATTGAGAAAAAATGAAAAAAAGAAAGGAGTCTCCCTGGTCCTTTCTACCTGGGACTCCTCTACCAGACAGCTGCTGTCATCTGGCCTTTCTTTCTTTCTTTTTTTTAAATATTTATTCATTTTTTTGAGAGACAGAGCACGAGTGTGGGAGGGCCAGAGAGAGGGAGAGGGAGACACAGAATCTGAAGCAGGCTCCAGGTTTTGAGCTGTCAGCAAAGAGCTGGATGTGGGGCTCGAATTCATGAACCATGAGATCATAACCTGAGCCAAAGTCGGACCTGAGGCAACAGAGCCATGCAGGCGCCCCTAGAACATTTTTACCATCCCCCCAAAAGACACCATACCCATCAGCACTCCTTCCCCATTCCCCTTTCCCCCCACAACTTGGTGGCCACTAATGTATTTTCTATCTCTATGGATTTGCTTACACTGGGCGTTTCATACAAATAGAACCATGTGATCTGTGGTCCTGTTGGACTGGTTTCTTTCAGTGCACATGTTTTCGAGGTTCGTCTGTGTTGTAGCATGTGTCAGTACATCATTCTTTTTTTTTCTTAATGTCTACCTGTTTTCGAGAGAGAGAGCGCGAGCAGGGGAGGGGCAGAGAGAGAGCGAGACATAGAATCTGAAGCAGGCTCTGAGCTGTCAGCACAGAGCCCAATGCCGGAAGTCGGTCACTTAACCAACTGAGTCACCCAAGTGGCCCAGCACATCATTCTTTTTTACAGCCAAATATTTCTCTGTATGTACATACCACATTTTATCTGTCCATTCATCAGTTGATGGATATTTGGGTTGTTTCCCCTTGGGGGCTAATTATGAGGCGGTCCTCATATTCCTGCGTACGCATATTCCTGCGTACATTTTTGTTTGAACCGCTACCTTCTCTTCCCTTGGGTATATTCATAGGATTTGAATTGCTGAACCATCTGATAACTCTATGAATAACTTTTTGAAAAACTGCCATTGTTTTATAGTAATGTCACCATTTTACATTCTCCACAGCAGTGTATGAGGGTTCTGGCTTCTTCACACCCTCACTAACTGTCATTTTTTCCTTCCTTCCTTCCTCCCTTCTTCCCTTCCTCTCCCCCTCCCTGCCTCCTTTCAATTTAGAAATCCTACTGAGTATGAAGAGGTATCTCAATACAGTTTTGATTTGTATTTCCTAAATGATTAATAATGTTGAGCCTGCGTTTATTCTGGAGAAGTGTTCAGTCAAATCCCTTGCCCAGTTTTTCAGTTGGGTTGCCCTTTTGTTGTTGAATGATGACAGTTCTTTATATATTCTGGATCCTAGACCCTTACCAGATTTGTGATTTACAAACATTTCTACCATTGTATCATTTCACTTTCTGGATGATGTCCTCTGACACACAAATGTTCTTAATTTCAGTGATGTTCGCCTTGTCTATATTTTTCTTTGGTTGTTTGTACTTTTGGTGTCAAAACTAAGAAACCCATATCTAATCAAAAGTCACAAAGATTTACACGTGTATTTTCTTCAAAGAGTTTTCTCCCATTCCATCCTCTTCGTAGGGTCCTTTGATGCACAAGTTTTTCATTTTGATGAAGTTCAGTGTATCTCTTTTTTATTTTATTGCCTGTGCTTTTGGTGTCACATCCAAGAAATCATTGCCAAATTCAAAGTCATAAAGATTCCCCCCCTGCCATGTTTTTCTCTAAGAGTTTTATAGTTTTAGGGTTTTGATCCATTTTGAGTTCATTTTTGTATATCTTTTTTTTTTTTTTTTTTTGTACGAGATGAGGATCTGACGTCACTCTTCTGCGTGTGGATATCCAGTTTTCCCAGCACTGTTTGTCAAAAAGATTATCCTTCCATCAGGGAAAGTTGCCCATGGGTCTTGGCACCCTTGTTGAAAATCCACTGGCCACGTATGTGAGGGTTTATTTCTGGGCTCTCTAGTCTATTCCATCGTCCATATGCCTGTCCTTAGGCCAGTACCACACTGTTTCGATTACTATAACTTTGTCCAGACTCGTTCTTCACCCATCCTGCCCCCTTACCCCCAACGCCTTCCCTGCCCTTTCAGGGTCTCCTGATCCCTCCTCTCCTCCAGAATGATTTCTACCACTCCCCTCATGTTGCTTTCCCCTTCCTTGTCCCCAGATCTTCAAGGGGCACCTTGAAGGATCCTCCCCCTTGATCTCTCCCTTTCTCTCACTCTGCAAACCCACTCTGTCAATCATCTCATGGGCTCTGCCTCCACACTATACTCCAAACCCATCCTCCTCTCTCCGTCTCCACTGCTACCACGTGTGTCTGACCATTGTCATCTTTCTCTAGAACACTGCGCTACCTACTGATGGGACCCCCTATTTTTACTCTTGTCCCTGCCACACAGTAACCAAAGTCATCTCCTTTTTTCCCGTTTTTATTGTTTTAAGTTTCTTTACTTCGGGGGAGAGAGAGAATTCCAAGCAGGCTCCACACTGTCAGCGCAGAGACTGATGTGGGGCTCAAACTCACTAACCACGAGATCATAACCTGAGTCAAGATGACAAGTCGGACACTCAACCCACTGAGCCACCCAGGAGTGCCTCCCCCCTCCCCTTTTAAATATTTTATGTGTATTCAAGCATTCCACAGAATGGCCAACAAGCTCTTGAGAAGATGCTCACTGCCCCTAGTCATCGTGGAGAGATAAATTAACACTAAAATGAATGCACACCCACGTTGACAAAGACGGGAAGCCGTTGGAACTCTTAGTTACTGCTGGCAGGAGTATCAAATAAGAGAGCCACGTTGGAAAACTGGTGACCTCCAGTAAAATTCAATTGGTGCTGTTACAGGTTTGGGCTCTCCAGGAAGCACATTCTGAGCTAAAGATTAATATTTATCGGCAGAGTGCTCTTGGGATCAGCACTTAGGGAAAGGAAGGAAGCACGATTGTGGAGGAAAACCAGGGTGTCATGCTGTCTCAGTGGGGGCCTCAGCCAACCCTGGGGGTTTGAAACCACCGTGATGATTTAGCATTGAAAAAAATGAATTTTTATCCCCCAGCATCTTTATGGTAGCACACTATCTCCAGTCATTAACCTTGCTCCTCCCACACTGCAAAATATTTTAGATAGCATTCCATATTGATCTATAGCTTCCTCGGTTTTTTGTTACATTTTGTTTTTAGGACTGTATGGAGTATTCCTTTGAAGGGCCAGACCATAATTTATTTATTTTTTTAATGTTTATTTATTTTTGAGACAGAGAGAGACAGAGCATGAACAGGGGAGGGGCAGAGAGAGAGGGAGACACAGAATCCAAAGCGGGCTCCAGGCTCTGAGCTGTCAGCACAGGGCTCCACGCAGGGCTCGAACCCACAGAGTGTGAGATCATGACCTGAGCTGAAGTCCGACGCTCAACCGACTGAGCCACCCAGGCGCCCCCCCCCCAAATTTTTTTAATTAAAAAAAAATCACTGATAACTTAAAATTTAAAAAAAATTAAATGTTTTGTTTTTATTTATTTTTGAGAGAGAGAAACAGAGCGCAAGTGGGGGAGGGGCAGAGAGAGAGGGAGACACAGAATCTGACATCTAGTCTCCAGGCTCCGAGCTGTCAGCACAGAGCCCGATGCGGGGCTCCAACTCACAGACCATGAGATCATGACCTGAGCCAAAGTCGTTGGAAGCTCAACCGACTGAGCCACCCAGGAGCCCCCAGACCGTAATTTATTAATAATTCCTATGGCAATGTACATCAGGATGTCTCCAGTCATTTTGTCATTGCAGCCAACACCACAACGCGTAAGACATTTTCCACTTTCCATCTGTCGCTCAAAATACTAGAGGTGGAATTGCTGCTTCAAAGATGTGCCCGTTCGTCATTTTGCAAAATATTGTGAAATTTCCTTCCCCAGAAATTGTACCAATTTTCAATCCTCTCAGCAATGTGAACAGTGCTCATTTCCCCAACCTTTCTAAAGCATGAATGGGTCAAGACTGCCCCAGCTTAACCCCTGTAAACTGCAGCGGTCACAAGATAACATCTCACCACCCCCACCCCACCCCACCCCCGCAGCCTGGGAGGGCTTCCACAATTTGGCTCCTGCCCACCTCACATTCCATGACGCACTGAAGCCCAATGCTGGGGGAGATCCTGAAGATCACGGTAGAAACCCGGATGCCATCCAGAAGGGGGTGGGAGGGAACTGGGTTTCCGTCCTCAGTCGGGGGGGGGGGGTGGGGGGGGTGGGGTGGGGAGGGGAGATGCGTGTTCAGGCACCAGGCTTGCTGCTGGGCGCCCCCAACCTGTGAATGTGGAACAAGAGAACTGGGGAGAGATGGTGTGGCAAATGAGTGCCACGGAAGGCTGCAGTTACCTTACCTTGGGGTGTTGCCATCCAAAATTTGGGTCCTAAACAGGACTACTCTCAACTGTTTACGGGATTAAACTGTCTGGATGAGGGCCGCTTCCCGGGACAGCCAGCAGGTGGCAGCATTCTGCTTTGGGACCGGGCCTTTTCTCCATCATAGAGGAGCCCTGCACGGAGCTGTCCACCAGAGGGCAGTAAGGACGTGGCTCGGAGGCCCCAGGGCGGCGAAACGAAGCTCAAGTCTGGAACTGGCCGCCCACGTCGTTCTGCCCTTCGGCCATCCTCCAGCAACCCACGAGGCAAGAGAGGCAAGTGCGGGGCAACAAGGAGCTGCGCTACTCAGTGCGCTCGAGCTGAGAGGCTGGGACCCCTTGGGAGGTCCCCCCAGGGACCTGATGTCCCGCGCCCCTGGTGCAGCTCCCCAGCCTCCCGCCCCGCCCCCAGCCCTAGGGAGCCCTGCAAATCATTCTGTGCCTTTTGCAGACGTGCCCAGAGCTGTCTCAGCTGTGCAAAGTGAGGCATCTGGTCCTTGTTTCTCAGCTCCTCAAACAACCTTTTCTTCCCCACCCAAGGACACCAGCTGTGCAGAGGAGGGACTAACAAGTGTGTATGAGCACCCACTATGTCCCAGGATCTACTCCAGGTACCAGGCCATAGAGCAGGTCTCTGCCTTCAGGGATCTCACAGTCTAGTGACAGTGACAGTCAGAGGAGGAAAGATGAGAATAGGCAAGATAGTTTGGGACAGCAGCAAGCACACCAAACAAAGAAGTAACCGGGAGAATCTGGGACCTGGGGAAGGCCCTTCCGAAGGAGCGTCCGAGCTGGAGACTTGACGGCTAGCAAGGAAACCACCATACTAGGAGCCAGGAGAAGAACGTTTCAGCAGTGGAAGAGCAGGTGCAAAGGCCCTGAGGTGAGAAAGGCCTTGGCCTCTTTGAAAAACAGAAGGAAAACCAGTGTAGTGAGTGAGGGAATGCATTCATTTCCTGTTGCCGCTATAAGAGGAAATTGCTACATTACTGAATTACTACAAACTCAGGGTCTTAAAAGCAACACAAATGACCACATCACACCCCTTAGGATGGCTACTCTCAAAACAAAACAAAACAGACAAAGCAAAACAAAACAAAACACCAAAAAACCCCCCCAGAAAATAGCAAGCATTGACGAGGATGCAGAGAAAGTGGAACCAGCCCCTGCTCTTCGTTAGTCGGCGTGTAAACTGGTGCTTTTGCTGCGGAAAACAATATGGAAGTTCCTCAAAAAATTAAGAAGAGAACTGGTATGTGATCTAGCAGTTTTACTTCCAGGTATCTATGCGAAAGAATTAAAAGCTAAGTCTCAAAGAGGGATGTGTACGCCCCGGTTCTTAGCTGCATTACTCACGATAGCCACAAGGTGGAAGCAAACCCAAGTGTCCGTCCTCTTGGACCCGGAGAAAATGTAGTATATACAGAGAATGGAATTATCATGTACCCTTAAAAAAGGAAGGACATTCTAACACCTGCTACAACATGGATGGGCCTCGAGGACATGAGGCTCAGTGAAATAAGCAAATCACAAAACACACGCACACTGTATGATTCCACTTCTATGAGGTCCCTAGAGTAGTCAAAATCAAGGAGACAGAAGGTAGAGGGTGGTTATCAGGGGCTGCATGGAGCCGGGGAACGGGGGCTTAGTGCTCCATTGAATACAGACTTTCAGGTCTGGAGACAGAGGGTGGTGAGGGCTGCACAACAGTGTGAGTGTTTTGAACACCCTCCAAACTGTCCACTTAAAAATGGCCGAGATGGTAAGGGTTAAGCGTATTTTACCACAATTTTAAGACTGGAGTGAAACCCCACAGATTTATAGTCTTGACAGTTCTGGGGTTCAGAGTTCAAAATGGACTTTACAGGACTAAAAGCAGGGTGTGGGCGGACCTGTGTTCCTTCTGGAGACTCTTGGGGAGAATCAGTTTCCTTGCTTTTTCCAGCTTCTAGAGATTTTTTTTTTAATTTTATTTTTTCAACGTTTATTTATTTTTGGGACAGAGAGAGACAGAGCATGAACGGGGGAGGGGCAGAGAGAGAGGGAGACCCAGAATCGGAAACAGGCTCCAGGCTCTGAGCCATCAGCCCAGAGCCTGACGCGGGGCTCGAACTCCCGGACCGCGAGATCGTGACCTGGCTGAAGTCGGACGCTTAACCAACTGCGCCACCCAGTCGCCCCATCCAGCTTCTAGAGATTGACTCATTCCTTGGCCCGCAGCCCCTGCCTCAACCTTCAAAGCCCATAGCTTTGACCCCTGCTTCTGTCTCCTTACCCTCTCTTCCTCTTCCCCTCCTGCCTCCTGAAAAGGACCCTCCTGATTCCATGGGCTCAGGATAACCTCGACTCCTAACTTCATCACATCTGCAAACTGGCTTTTGCTGCATGAGATAGCATATCGATAGGATATGGATATCCGGAGGTTAGGACACAGACACCCTTGGGGGCCATTATTCTGGCTCCCCCAGGGTATATAAACTGGCAGAAAGATAAGCTGAGAAAGATTCGCAGGGAACAGGACACAGATGCACCTGGGCTCTTATGAGTTGTAGCATAGCAGCAACACCTTCTGATTTACTTTTGTAAAAAACCACCCAGTAGCACTGGCTCATGGATTTGATCTAGAAACTCCGTGTGTGTGTGTGTGTGTGTGTGTGTGTGTGTGTGTGTGTGTGTGTGTGTTTTCTGTCTCCCAGCCTCAAAGTCTGGCACCTGGAGAACCAGACACTCTCCAAGCAGGAAGAGAATGCCTGCTAGGACCACAAACAGAGGCATCCCTGGGGAGCACACTTGAGCCCCGGAAGTCTCTCTGTAGACCAAGGGCAAAGTGGGTAGAACAAAAATGATTCATAGTCCCTCGGGGCCCCATCCTCAAGGCTGACGAAAGCTCAGTTGGCTCATGCCAGTTCTCTACCCACTGAGCTTAAGAGAAGGTCTTGGGGTCTTCTGGAGGCATAATTGGGAGAAAATGAGGAGGAGGCAGAGTCAGAGAGACAGGAGACTGTTGGAGGCTCCCTTGACTGTAAGATATGTGACATCACTACAGCTCTTGTTCTGCCAGGAGACCAAATGCACTTATCGTGGACCCCCCGCTAAGTGGTAACTGCATCAACCCTCCATATGTGTTTGTGTTTGTGGAGACTCAGAACCGGAGTATCCAAAGGGATTTTAAAAGCCATCGACTTCTACTTCCAAGTGGATGCTTGAATATCTTCAATATTCTCATCAAGTCACCACATGGCCTCTGCTTGCATACTACTAGTGACGGGGAGCTCACTACTGATCAAGGCAGTTCATTTCATGGGTGGACAACCCAAACCGTCAGAAAGGGCTTCCTTGTGTCCCGTGGTCTCGCTGCCATTTCCACCTTTCTCTCTCAATCCTTCTCTCTGGAGTGATACAGGATAAACCTACTTCCTCACCTTCAGGAAAGGCCTCCAGATAGTTAAGCCAGTGGTCAGGACCCCTGACGCTTTTCCAGAGAAATCTCTCTGGTTCCTTTAATTGTTCCTTGTCAAATATGATTTGAAGTCCGCCCGCCCCTCCTGCTTCCTTCCTAATCCTGGTCCCTTTGGTTAGACAAGCTCTCATTTCCTACATTCTCTTTCAGGGTGGGTGCCTAGAAGTAAACTCAGAACTCCTAGGGCTGCCTGACTGGCACAGAGGAGCTGGGACCACCACCCCCTTCCTCTTCTCAGGGCCTGGACCTGGTTCTAGCAGCCCAAGTTCCCACACTCCTGATTCATATTTCGCTTCCTGTTGAGTAAACCTTAATTAATTTTTATGCCCACTGCTGCACCATGAGAAGCATGAGTTAAATATACCCAGTGTTCATTTAAATGTGTCCCATTGATGGGGTGCCTGGGTGAGTCGGTCAGTTAAGCGTCTGACTTCGGCTCAGGTCATGATCTCATAGCTTGTAAGTTCGAGCCCCGCGTCGGGCTCTGTACTAACAGCTCAGAGTCTGGAGCCTGCTTCGGATTCTGTGTCTCCCTCTCTCTCTCCGCCTCTCCCCCGCTCATGCTTTATCTCACTCTCTCTCTCAAAAATAAACATTTAAAAAAATTTAAATGTGTCCCTTTGCTATATGTGTGTATGTGTATATATATATATATATACACACACACACACACAAACGCACATATGTACATATATATGTATATATAGAAAATCTCTGGAAAATTATACGGTTATATTTTAGTACTGAACACAAAGGACAAAAACAATCTCAGGTTCTCTTCCTGAGGCCCATGGGAACACAGACAGGGCCAGAACTACAGAGAGGGCAGAGTAGGGCCAGAGAATGGACATGAATGTTCAGCACAAAGAGCGAAGCATTGTTTCTTTTTCAGTAGCCCGGGTGGCTTCGAGTCAAATTTACATACAGGTAGCAGTAGGCGGGATAGGAGGGGGTAATAATGAAAAGGGCAGAAGATTGGAGCTTGGTAAACCAGAGTCAAATCCTAATCCTACCACTTCCTGCTTGTGACCTCGGGCAGGTTGCCTCACCTTCTTGGGCATCTGGAATCAGGGAAACACATTCTAGTTGTCTACCTAAAATAGCTGTACTCTGGAGAAGCCGCTTGTCAGATTTGAAGAGTTGAAATAGACCTGAAGGTTAAGGTGTTTACATTACATTCTAACGCTTCCAACGTCATCTCCTGCCCCTTCCTCTCCAATCCAGCTACTGAAAGCCGCCCCGGCTGTACTCCCAGCCAATTATGGGCCTAGTAGTGGGAGGATCTGAGTTCGAATTCTGTCGGCTACTCAACTGAATTGCTCAGGGCCCTCCTTAGACCTCAGTTTCCTCATCGGTATAATGAGGATAAGCACAGATAAGGCAGGTGCATGTGTGTGCGTGTGTGCGTGTGAGTGAAAGAGCTCTGTAAACCGCAAGACACTGTAATCATTAAGTCTCTGGAGACGAGGCGATGGAATTCAAACCCGCGTCCCCCAATTGGTCCCGGCAGTGCACCTGCGCGGGGCCCCAGGGTTGCACGCCAGAGGGCGCTGCTCCGACTCTCGGCGGCCAGCGCGCGCGGGAGGCTGGCGGCGCGAGCGGAATGGACAGCTCGACGCGGGGCGGGGCCGTGAGGAGGCGGGGCTTCCGGCCACCGCCGCCGCTGTTGCCAGGGGAGACAGCCGTAGGGAGGCGGAAGGAGCCCAGGACCAGCCGGCGCCGAGGCGTGGCGCAGGCACGATGGCGGCCATGGTGGTCTCGGAGCCCGGGTCTCGGAGCTGGTCCTTGTGTCCCGAGGTGCCATCCGCCACCTTCTTCACCGCGCTGCTCTCGCTGCTGGTGTCCGGGCCCCGCCTGTTCCTGCTGCAACCGCCCCTGGCGCCCTCGGGCCTCTCGCTGCGGTCCGAGGCCCTGCGCAACTGGCAAGGTGAGCAAGCAGGGGCGGGGCCGGGCCGCGGGGCCAGCCCTCTTCCTCCCACCGCCCCCGGCGCTCCCAGTGCCCGAGCCGCGGGCTACACCTCCGGCCACTCCATCCGCAGCGTCATTCTCCCCATCCTGAGAACCAGTCCCGTATCCCGCGTCGTTGTCCCTCCAGAGTCCCATCTTCCCATTACTCCATCTGTAGTCCTAACCTACCCGAATTTGTTCCCTACCCTGGCGCCACCGGCCTGGTTAAGGCCCCACACCCATTCGCTAGCAAACCGGCTTCGTTCACCCATTGCTCGCTCTCCGAGGAGAAGGATTGTTTCCTCTCCCTGTCCCGTCGCATACACACCTCCTAGCCTCCCCACTGGCAAAAAATGTCTCTCTCGCCTTCATCAGGACACTTAAGCATCCTCTGTGGCCACCCTCTATAAGCGTCCTGGCCTCTTTGGGGTTTAGAATGTCTTCTGCTTACTTGCGTGTATCTTAATCCTGACTCCCTACTCCCAGCTCATGGGAGGGGGGGAGGCATCTTATGCCTTGGGAAAGGTGTTTGTTTTCTCTAGGTGATTGAATATAAACATCCGCTCATGAGAGACATTCGTAGTCTTTGTCTCTTCCCCGTTCTTTTCTGGGGAGGAAAATGGGAAATTTGTATAGCTTTTGTTGTTTTGCAAAGCACACACTCATGAGCTTTAATCTCCATCCTGTGACGTAGGCTTTATTATTCCCCGTTATTTAGGTGAAACAGGCGTCAATAGGGAACCGCAGAGCTATTAAGTCTTGCAATTGAGACAGGAACACGGGTTTTTTATTGTATGATGTTTGGGAACTGGAGCCTTGGGCGTGTACTATGATACCCAAATCATATAGAGTAACTTCTAGAATCTTCACATTTATACTTGGAATTTCAGTTTATACTTGGAATGGTTTCAACAAATCATAAAGTACTCATCAGATCATGAAATTTTATAGAGATGGCCTGAGGTATATGGTTGCCTCCCTGTTCAAATCAAAAACTGTTCCCCACCACCACCCTGGATACACAGAGCGCATCCTCAGAGATATTTAAGAGGTCAGTGTAAACCGAGCTCCCCCTTTGTCCCTTTAGCTCACAGCTTCTCTGAGTGTGGGGTTCATGGGCATGTGAGTATCTGACAGATAAGAGACCTTTGAAGTCCTCAGATGTAATGCTATCATTTTATTTTTTATTTTTTTTAATCTTTTTTTTAACATTTTATTTATTTTTGAGACAGAGAGAGACAGAGCGTGAAGGGGGGAGGGGCAGAGAGAGAGGGAGACACAGAATCGGAAGCAGGCTCCAGGCCCTGGGCCATCAGCCCAGAGCCCGACGCGGGGCTCGAACTCATGGACCGCGAGATCGTGACCCGAGCCGAAGTCGGACGCTTAACCGACTGAGCTACCCAGGCGCCCCTGTAGTGCTATCATTTTAAATGAAGAAACCGAAGCTCGCAGGGCCCATGACTTGACTGAGCTTCAGCCAGCCTGGACATGACCGAGCCAAGATTCCACTTCAAGCCTTTAGGCCTCCAAGGTTCAGTATTACTACTACCTCACCAGTTCCCTCCTTCACTTTAGTGTGGGGGGACTGGGGGGACATAAAAGTACATAAGAAGTGACTGCTTTTAGAAAAATAGGAGTAGTATTCTTTGCTGTCTTACTGCCATAAAGCATTGCTCTACCTGTAAGGTTGGGTACGCACTTTGAAGAAAGATGTCTGAGTTCTATATTTTATTAGTGATAGTTTTATAATCGTTGCAGGTGCAAAATAATTCATGGTCCCTTTTTTCTTCTCTGAACAGCCACTATGGAAGGAGAGGTCAGGATTACAGCCGAGGAGACTGGCACACAGAGTGTTAAGTGATACCCACTCAATCCACCCTGAAGCTGTTACAATTAATTAACCCTCAAACTGCCCGGTGAGATAGGTCAGTATTAAAGCCTAAAATAAAAAATTAAAAAGGATTATGAAGCACGTTAACAAATTCCAAGACCATCCCATGCTAAAAAGTGTCATTTTTTTCCCCCCACTTGGAAGCCAGTCACAGACTTGCTCCAGGTCTGGGGAAGAGCAAGGACTGGATGTCACGCTTCTGCTTTGAGTCTTGGGTCCTTCAGTGCTGTCTCCCACTGCCTTTCATGGCTCCTGGCTGATTTGCTCTGGTGCTGACAGCCTGCCACCCCCCTTCCCGAGGTGGCTTGTAGCCTGGCTTTCCCTCCGGTAGAGCCCCTCGCGGTCAGGCCTCTAACCCTGTCTGTCCCCTCCGCAGTCTACAGGCTGGTGACCTACATCTTTGTCTACGAGAATCCAATCTCCCTGCTCTGCGGTGCTGTCATCATCTGGCGCTTTGCTGGCAATTTCGAGAGAACCGTGGGCACCGTCCGCCATTGCTTCTTCACCGTGATCTTCGCCATCTTCTCTGCTATCATCTTCCTGTCGTTTGAAGCCGTGTCATCGCTTTCGAAGCTGGGGGAGGTGGAGGATGCCAGAGGCTTCACCCCAGTGGCTTTTGCCATGCTGGGCGTCAACTCTGTCCGCTCTCGGATGAGGAGGGCCCTGGTCTTCGGCATGGTTGTGCCCTCGATGCTGGTGCCGTGGCTCCTGCTCTGTGCCTCCTGGCTCATTCCCCAGACCTCCTTCCTCAGTAATGTCTGCGGACTTGGGATTGGGCTGACATGTATCCTTCGTGGAAGGGAACTGTAGGGTGGTGACGTGGCAAGCGGTGAACCACGGTGGAGGGTCTGGGCGGAGGGCGGAGGTAGAGCCGTGGGCTCAGGTGTAGGCAATCCAGGTTTGAACTTCAGCTTTGAAACCCATGTGGTCTTGGGGCGGTCCCTTCCCTTCTCTGGGCCAGAATTTTGCCGCCTGGAAAGTGTCAACATAGCTAGCTTTCTTTTCATGCCAGCATAGCATTGCCAGTTAGTGAAATATTCTGACTTGAGGTTTTTTCTTCCTTGTAAATGGAGGCATAAACCCTACGTTTGGCTAGTTATGACATGAGTTTTCATGGGAAGAATCTGAGATACCCATGAGCTGGAGATGTTCCATGAAAGGAATAGGAAATAGGTTTGTTTGGGTTGGGTTGGGTTGGGTTTAGTCTTTTTGTCAGAAGAAACAGTGTTTAAAATTTATTTTTAATGTTCGTTTCTGAGAGGGAGAGAGCTCTTTCTCTCTGCATGCATGTCGGGGAGGGGCAGAGAGAAAGACACACACACACACACACACACACACACACACACAGAATCCAAAGCAGGCTCCAGGCTCCAAGCTGTCAGCACAGAATTTGACACGGGGCTCGAACTCGTGAACCATGAGATCATGACCTGAGCCCAAGTCGGACGCTTAACTGACTGAGCCATCCAGGCGCCCCCCAGTAGAAAATTTTTTAAAGACAGCCAGGGTCCTATGGGTGGTTAAAAACTTAGGATAAGCCTTACAACCCTTGTATAAATATTCTGGCCGTTGCAGGGGTGGGGGGGGGGGGCATTCTAAAATACAATGTGGGTTACCTTTCTTTATTATTTAAAAAAACATTTTTTGGGGTGCCTGGGTGGCTCGGTCAGTTAAGCGTCCGACTTCGGCTCAGGTCATGATCTCACGGTCCGTGAGTTCGAGCCCCGCGTCGGGCTCTGTGCTGACAGCTCAGAGCCTGGAGCCTGTTTCAGATTCTGTGTCTCCCTCTCTCTGACCCTGCCCTGTTCATGCTCTGTCTCTCTCTGTCTCAAAAATAAACAAACGTTAAAAAAAAAAAAAATTAAACAAAACAAAACATTTTTTTAAGTGATCTGTATGCCCAACCTGAGGCTTGAACTCACAGTCCCGAGATCAAGAGTCTCATGCTGTACCAGCTGAGGCGCCAGGTGCCTCCAGGGGGTTACTTTCTTCAGCATTAGAAATGGTTAGTGTTGGAGGTTGAATAAGGTACATTCTTAAAATATTTTTCTTTTCTTTCAGTTTATTTTAAGAGCAAGAGAGTGCTTGAGCAGGGGAGGGACAGAGAGAGAGGGAGAGAGAATCCCAAGCAGCACAGAGCCGGACACGGGGCTCGAACTCATGAACCGTGAGATCATGACCTGAGCCAAAATCAAGGGTGGTTTGTTTAACCCCCTAAGCCACCCAGGCACCCTCTAAAATCTCTTTCAATGCGTGATTCTATAAGCTATTAGGGTAGGTAAATATACATTGATCACATAGTTCTTATTTATCTTATTTTAAAAATTTAATTCATTTATTTTGAACCTTTTTTTAATTAAAAAAATGTTTTTAATGTTTGTTTATTTTTGAGAGAGAGAGAGAACGCAAGCAGGGGAGGGGCAGAGAGAGAGGGAGACACAGGATCCAAAGCAGGCTCCAGGCTCTAAGCTGTCAGCACAGAGCCTGACATGGGGCTCGAACCCATGAACCATGAGATATGACCCAAGCTGAAGTCGGAAGTTTAACCAACTGAGCTACCAGGCGCCCCAGACCTTTTTTTCTAATATGAAAATTTAAAGCTATAAACTCTTCTGTAAGCACTGCTTTAGCTGCATCCCACGAATTTTGATGTTGTCTTTTCATTTTTAATGGGTTAAAAGTATTTTCTAATTTTCCTTAGGATTTTTTCGTAGACCCAAGGGTTATTTACAAGTGAGTTGCTTACTTTCTACATTTTTGGTGCCTTTTCACATTTCTTTTTGTTGATGATTTCTAATTTCCTTTCAAAAGGTCAGAGCGCATTCTTTTGCAGATTGTAGTCCTTTTAAATTATTTTCTGGCTCAGCATTTGATATATCTTGGTGAACGTTCTGTGTGTGAGAAGAATGTGCATTCTGCGGTTGGTGTAGTGTTCCATTTATGTCCGTTAGGTCAAGGTGTTGGTCTTATTCTAGCCTTCTATACACTTGCACTTGTTCTGTCAGTTACTGAAAGGGGACTGTTGAAATCTCCAACTAAAGTTGTGGATTTATCTATTTTTTCCTTGGAATTCTTGTCAGTTTTTGCTTCAAGTGTATCGAAGGTCTTATTGGATGCATACATATCTCGGATTATTATGTCATCTTGATGAATTCACCCTTTATCATTGTGAAATGGACAATTTTAGTCTCTGGTAATATTCTTTGTTCCAGACTCTTTGTTAGCTGATATTACTATGTAATTCTACCTTTCTTTCTTAAAATTAGGACTTATAGGGTATATGTATATCTCCATCTTTATAGATCTTTTTTATTCTCATTATTTTTTTTTTTAACGTTTTTATTTATTTTTGAGACAGAGAGAGACAGAGCATGAAGGGGGGAGGGGCAGAGAGAGAAGGAGACACAGAATCAGAAGCAGGCTCCAGGCCCTGAGCCATCAGCCCAGAGCCCGACGCGGGGCTTGAACTCACGGACCGTGAGATCGTGACCTGAGCTGAAGTCGGACACTTAACCGACTGCGCCACCCAGGCGCCCCTTTATAGATCTTTTTTAATGTTTATGTATTTTCAAGAAAGGGAGCAAGAGCATGAGTGGGGGAGGGGCAAAGAGCGAGGGAGACCGGATCTGAAGTGAGCTCCACACTGTCAGTGCAGAGCCAATGTGGGACTCGAACTCACGACCTGAACCAAAACCAAAAGTTGGACATTTCACTGACTGAGCCACCCAGGCACCCCTCCATCTTTATAGTTTTGATATGTTTATGTCTTTAATTTTTTTTTTAATGTTTATTTACCTATTTTAGGAAATAGAGATAATGAGCGGGAGGGGGGAGGAGAGAGAGAGGGAGGAGAGAGAGGGAGACAGAGAATCTCAAGCAGGCTCCACGCTGTCAGCACAGAGCCCAACACGGGGCTCAAACCACACACCGTGAGATCATGACCTGAGCCAAAACCAAGAGTTGGGCGCTTAACCAACTGAGCCACCCAGGTGCCCCTGTGTCTTTAAATTTAACACATATTTCTTGGGGTGCCTGGGTGGCTCAGTTGGTTAAGCACCCAACTGTTTAAAGAAAACTCTTTTTCTTAAGCTTATTTATTTTGAGAGAGACAGTACAAGCAGGAGAGGAGCAAAGAAAGAGGAAGACAGAATCCCAAGCAGGCTCTGTATTGTCAGCACAGAGCCCATGCAGTGCTCAAACTCAACCAACTGTGAGATCATGACCTGAGCTGAAATCAAGATTTGGACGCTTGACTGACTGAGCCATCCAGGTGCCCCATATACCCAACTCTTGATTTTGATTCAGGTTATGATCTCATGTTGCTCATGGTTCATGGGATCCAGCCCCATGTTGGGCTCTGTGCTGATAGCACAGAGACTGCTTGGGATTCTCTCTTTCTCCCTCTCTCTCTCTCTCTCTCTCTCTCTCTCTCTCTCTCTCTCTCCCCACCCCTCATGCTCTCTTTCAAAATAAGTAAACATTAAAAAAATAAAAACCAAACATGTTTCTTGTAGATAGCATATAGTTGGTTCTCCAGTCTATCTCTGCCTTTTAAATGGTACAGTTAGCTCATGTGCATTTAGTATAATTATTGATATGGTTGGGGTTAAGTCTACCTGCTTGCTTTTTGTTTTTTCTTTGTCCCAAATGTTCTTCGTGCCTTTTTTTCCCTCTTTTCCTAACTTCAACAGAATATTTTTTTTGGTATCTCATATTTAAAGATAGACTCTTATGGGTTTGCTGTGTTTGCTATTAACTATACCTCTTCGTCTTATTTTTTAGTGGTTGCTGTAGAGTTTACAATATACATTTTTAATTTATCACAGACTACTTACAGATTATATACCACGTTGTATGTAACTGAAGAATCTCACGGAATTGTGTTTCTGTTTTCCTTCTTTTCATTCTTTGTGTTGTTATTGTCCTACATTTTATTTCTACTGTTGTCATACGTGTTATAAACTTCACAATACATTGCTATTACTTTAAAAAAATTTTAAGATGTGCATTTTTTAATGTTTATTTATTTTTGAGAGAGAGAGTGCAAGCAGGGGAGGGGCAGAGAGAGAGGGAGACACAGAATCTGAAGCAGGCTCCAGGCTCTGAGCTGTCAGCACAGAGCCCAACGCACGTCTTGAACTCATGAACCATGAGATCATGACCTGAGCTAAAGTTGGACGCTTAACCAACTGAGCCACCCAGATACCCCTACATTGCTATTACTTTTGTTTCAAACAGTCATATATTTTTTAATTTAAAAAAGCAGCGTTTACTCACATACTTGCCATTTCTGATTCTCTTCATTCTTTTGTGTGGATCCAAGTTTCCATCTGGTATCATTTTTCTTTTGCCTGAAGAACCTCCCTTCATACCCGTACCCCCCAGTAGGTACACTGGTGACAAATTCTCTCAGCTTTCAGTGCTCTGAAAATGCCTTTATTTCACCACATACAGAATTCTGGCCTTCTCTGATCTTCTTTCACTTTTAAAGATGTCATTGCATTACTCCTGGTTTATATTCTTTTATCATGAGGAGGCAGTAATCATTTTTATTGTTTTCCCTGTATAATTCATTGTTTTCCTCTGGCTTCTTTCACAGTTTTTTATCATTGGTTTTCAGCTGTTTAATTATCATGTACCTTTGGAGTGATTTTCTTTGTTTCCCTTGCTTGTAGTTGGTCATTGGATCTTGGATCTGTGAGTTTACAGTTTTCATACAAGTCTAAAAAAATTATCCTCATTATGTCTCCAAGCATTTTTTTCTCTTCTACTTTCCCCACTTCTTCCAGGGTGCCAGTTAAACATATGTTAGACTACTTAGTATTGTTCAGTGGGTCCCTGAGGCTCTGTTTATTTTGTATTTTTTTTTTAGCTTTCTTCCCCCTCTCCATTTCAGTTTGGATAATTTCTATTCCATTGCCTTCCAGCTGGGTGATCTCTTTTTCTTCAGTGTGTGCCCAGCTGTTAAACCCATCTGCTTGGGTTTTTTCCCCCTCATGTTGTATATTTCAGCTCAGGAGGTTCTTTTTTTTATATATATATAGTTTTCATTTCCATATTGGGATTCTTCATCTGTTCCTTCATTGTGTTTTCCTTTAAACCCTTCATATACTTCCATATAGTAGCTGTTTGTAAAATAGCTATTTATAGTAGCTATTTTAAAACATTTTGTCTGTTAACACCATCATGTCTGTCATTTCTGGATCTGTTTTTGACAGATTTTCCTGCTGATAATGGACCCACTTTCTTGCTTCTTCACGCGTCTTGTAATCTTTTAGTTTACACTAGACACTGTGAATGCTGTGGTATCAGGGGCCGAGTTGTGTTTTTTTTTCTTTTTTATAACAAGTGTTGATTTTTTTCCTGATAGGCAGTTCGTTTATTTGGCAAGGCATTACCTTTTTGGAAGTCTCGTCTGAATGCCCTGGTGTCAGCGAGGTCTCTTTCCCCTGTGTGGTTAGAACTCGAGCATGTCCCTGCCCCCTGTGAGCTCCCTGTTGTTAAGCGAACAGCTCCCGGAGAGTTGTTCCCTCAGTAGCTCAGTAGCTGTTCTTTGCCTGGCTTGAGGCGTCTTGGCCTGTGGGTGTGCACATGGGCATTCAGCTAAAGACTCGGGGAACCCCATGCATGTTTCTGGAGCTCCTTCCCAGAGCACCTCCCTTCTCTCCGTTACTCTGATCTGGAAATCCCAGGCCCTTTTTCCTCTCTGAATTCTTTAACTATCTCTTCAATTCAGAAAAAAAGAAAAAAAAAGCTCTTCTCTGCTTGGATTCCCCTTCGGATGCTGTAGTTTGGAAAGTGCCTCCAGGCTGAAAGCCAGTTCCATCTTGAGGCTCACTTAATTGTTTCCCTTTTCGTAGGTATCACAGTCTGGCAGTGTTTGCCACTCAAAGTCTGAAGGCAAGTGTGTAAAATGTTGTATCCTGGCTCACAGTTATCTATGGTGGGAGGACCAGTCTGGCATTGGGACTTCAGCAGAGTCAGAGGCAGAACAGACCTTTGAGGTCATACTGAAGTCATCAGCCGCGACAACTTTGAACTCCTTCACAGCATCGGTTAATGCTGGAACTCAGCATTTGGAGATGTACTCCTCCCTGAAAGAATTTAGTAACACGCAGGGGGCACTTTTGGTTGTCACAAACACTAGGTGCTACTGCCCCTTAGTCGCCGGTGGCCGGAGCTGCCGAGGGAAACAGTCGAGCCCCACAAAGAACTGTCTTGCTCACATTCCAGCGAGGAGCGCTGGCTTGAGGAACATTCTCGGTGCTTCCCTACAGCCTTCCCTCCATCCCCACCCTCTCCCAGCTACTGCTGCCCCCCCCCTTAGAGTTCAGCATGCATGTCCCTTCCTAGAGAAAGTCGTCTTGATCTCCCTAGACTAGCTTAGGGTCCCCAGCCTGGTCTTCCGGATAATCCCTTTCTTATCCCTACTGACCCTACCCTAGTGACTTACCCCTTGCCTGGCACTCCTCATTTCTTAGTTCCTGGAAGTAACAGATGTTCAGTAAACATTTGCCAAAAAGATGGATGGGTGGACAGACGGACAAAAGCTGAATCTTTATGACTGCCTAGGCAGTGGTGGGTTGACACGGGCCAGACGGCCAGAGTGCCGTCACACCACTTGTTTGGGGCGGTGACAGTGTGGGGGAAATTGCTGCCGAAGAGGCCCACGTGAAGCTCACTTGGTCACGTTGAGGCAAGGTGCCTTCTGTTTGGGGACAAAGTACAAGATGTCAGTCCTCCCAGAGGGTGCTGGGACAGCCTCCTGCCTCATCCCACTGCAGGCACAGAGGCGTGTGCCAGCTTGACGGGTTGCAGGAATGACAGGGCTCAAGGGATGGGCTGGGTGAGGTGTCGGCACCGATCGGCCCCCCCCACCCCCACCCCCTGCCTCCCCCGACGGTTGGTTCATGTTCCCTCTGAGGTGCAGGGAACAGAAACTCAACTCTTGGTTTCCCCGGAGCTCAGGCTGGTGGCAGAATGAGCGCTAATCCCCCTGCAGAATAAACGTGGGAACCTGTACTCTGTGAGGAGTGTCCGGCCCGCCTCCCTCGAGCTGCCTCCAATTTCACTTAATATGTCGACCTCAGATGGCCTCACCTACTGCTACTCCATCGACCTCTCAGAGCGAGTAGCCCTGAAGCTCGACCAGAAGTTCCCCTTCAGCCTGATGAGGAGGATTTCGGTGTTCAAGTACATCTCGGGCTCTTCAGCCGAAAGAAGGGCAGCCCACAGCCGGAAGTAAGTTACAGAATTCTTGGAGCTTATTCTTCAAGCAATTCCAGGGCTTGTAGAGAGAGTGTGGCTGGCTCAGTATCATGGGAGAAAGGACCAGGGTGTGGGCAGGTCCAGGCCCAGAACGCGCATGCACAAATGTCGTCCGAGCACTCGGGACTCTGGCCAGCCAGAATGGGAAAAGCCTTCATACGTCATCCTGACTGACCTGTGACAGACTGTGGGAGGGAGTGGCCCCATCTAGCGTTGTCACCAGCCCTCCGCGCCGACGAGCACCCTGCACAGGTCCAGCCGGGCCCTGGCAGGGAGCCCTGGTAAGAAGCAGACAGTCCACACACAGCTGATGAGGTGGCTTGGACGTGAAACAGCACAGGGCCTGAGAGGCAGAGTTTTCTTGGCCACCCGGCAGGAGGTGAGGTTTCCAGTCTTCTGTCCAGGCTCACTCCACGGAAGGTGCCAGGCAAGCCGCCCAGGCCCATGTAGTCTCACTCCTTCCTACCAGAGAAGAGGACCAAGGAGTTTGAGAGTCTTTCTCTAGGTGTCAGGGGGATAGGAGAGCCCAGTCTTGAACTAAGGTCGCTTCTTCCGGGCCCAATTCACCCCCTTTCCACTGTTCCCCACTTCTGGCTTGTGGCTGCCTCCATGCTTAGACTTTACCACGTAGGAAGTTTTCTTTCCTTCAGTGGCCTCCCCAGAGGAAACAACTCACTGTGAAGTTCAGATGCTTTGCCAACGGCCCTTTTCTACCTTCAACCAGCTGTGGAATAGATTCTGCGCTCTGGGCCGACCTAGATGCAGGGTTTCGGTTGACTTGGAAGCTGCTCTTTGTAGCTGATTTCAGGAGGTGGATGCCCCTGGCCTTCACCAGCTCAGGGCCCTTTGACCATTTCCTAAAAAAGGGGGACATTGGCAGGGGAGGGCACTGCTGGGGAGTACTGGGAAAACTAGAAATGCGCATGCACCCAGTTTGCTTCAGGCAGGTGATCCCTGGGGTCTAAATGTGGGGGAGAGTGTTGAAATTTAGGTGTATTGTGCCTTGTAGGCTTTTCATTGTTCTCATAAACTCGAGAGGGGACTTAAGGGGCCTTTGGGTGCAGACTTGCACCCTGTGAGGGAACCCTCCTTTCAGACAGCTGAGGGTGGTCACCTGGCATGAACTTACACCCCCCTCCCGGCTGGGAGCTCATCATGAATGAGAAAGTTCTCCCATGCTGAAGCGCAGCTGCCTCTCTGTAACTGGGACACTTGGGTGGTACATCTGATTCTGTTTCATCATGGCAGGCAGATCCGGGTCAGGGAGGTGATGATCCCCCAGTCCTTTCCGCGTTCCTCACATGGCATGGCATACGGTTCCTCGTTATCCTGGCCTGGTACAGGCACCCGGGACAGAAAGTGATGTTTCCGATGGCCTGACGGGGACACTGGCATGACAACATGTGTGTTTGTCTTGGCAGTTACGCGGTCTGGACAACTTTGCGTCCTTGGAGGCTCTTGCAGAACTTCTGGTGGCCCAAATCCTCTGTTCTTTTTTTTTTTTTTTTAACGTTTTATTTATTTTTGAGACAGTGAGAGAGCATGAACAGGGGAGGGTCAGAGAGAGGGAGACACAGAATCTGAAACAGGCTCCAGGATCTGAACTGTCAGCACAGGGCCCGACGCGGGGCTCGAACTCACAGACCGTGAGATCATGACCTGAGCTGAAGTCAGCCGCTTAACCGACTGAGCCACCCAGGTGCCCCCCAAATCCTCTATATTCTTAAGAATCCCAGAAGTGCCATTAAGTGCTTTGTTCCTGTACTTAAACAGCTGATTTGTAAAATCAGGTTCTTTTTAAAAATTTTTTTGATGTTTATTTTTGAGAGAGAGAGAGTGTGTGCAAGCAGTGCAGGAGCAGAGAGGGAGACAGACAGAATCGGAAGCAGGCTCTAGGCCCCGAGCCGTCAGCACAGAGTCTGATGCAAGGCTCGAATTTACAAACCATGAGATCATGACCTGAGCCAAAGTCACATACTTAACTGACTGAGCCATCCAGGCACCCCATAAAATCAAGTTCTAACTGAAATATCTACAGATTCAGTGCAATCATCCACCACAAACATCAGTGGTATTGGCAGTCATTGTCCATATTTGGAACTGCGCCGAAGTTCAGGCTGTGTCTCCATTCGTGGTCCTAGCCACATGGTCTGTGGTGGGGTCTTTAATCTCTGCATGGGCAGCTCCAGACATCTGGCTCGATGGTTCCTGCCGGCCAGGACTTTGAGCTATGAGTCTTCATTCCTGAAGCCACAGGTAGAAAACCTCACAGCAGACAGGGCCTGGGCCCAAGCCCCGTGTTACCCATTAGAGCCCTCCTGCCCTTCCTCCCTTAGAGGTTGGTCTATTCTCTTTGGGTGCAATTGCTGAGCTGGCCACAGGCACACTGACGGCCGTGATCTGGTCCCACCTTCATCTCATCTGGGTGGCAAAGTCTGTGAGGCGGTTCCACCTCAGGTGGCCTTAGGAGCTCAGCGTCCCTTCATCCTACAGGCTCACTGCAGGCCTGTGAATGGGCGCTTCCCTCTCAGGGCATTTCCTGACCGGCTGAGATTAACCTTCCTCCCCACTTGGTGCTCAGAGCTAGTTATAGAAAATGGCCAAAGCATGTTGTCCTATAAAGTGGTACGGTGATCCCAAGCTTTTCTCATGTACGATGACAGCTGGGGGGCTTTGGCATCACCATGGGAATGACCGTTTTCTCTCTTGTTCCTTTCCAGGCTGAACCCTGTGCCCGGCTCCTACCCCACGCAGAGTGGCCACCCTCACCTGTCCCCGAGCCACCCTGTCGCCCAGATGCAGCATGCCAGTGGCCAGAAACTAGCCCCCTGGCCAGCCTGCACTCCCGGGCACATGCCCAGCCTGCCTCCATACCAGCCGGCCTCCGGCCTGTGTTACGTACAGAACCATTTTGGCACAACCCCTAACTCCTCCGGTGTCTACCCGGCTACCGCAGGTGCCTCCCTGGGGGTTCAGCCCCCCACCCCTCTCAACTGCCCTGGCACTGTGTATTCTGGGGCCCTGGCTGCTCCAGCAGCTGCGGGCTCCAAGGAGTGCTCAAGGGTCCTGATCCCCTGATAGGGAATCTCTAGGGAAGTTCTCTCCCATCTTGGCTTTCTGAAGAAGGTCCTCTCCGAGCTGAGCTAAGATTTTCTTGACAAAAAATTATTTATCAAACACCTCTATGTGCCAGGCTCTGTGTCGAGTATTTTGATATATATCCTATTTCAACCCTGTTCATCCTCACGACAACTTTGTGAAGTGCGATTTAGCGTCACCAGTTTACAGACCTGGAGGGTGAGACGCTCTGCAGTCACCTGAAGTCACGTAGTTTTCGTAGTGGCACATCCGGGCTTCTGGGCTCCGGGGCCCCTCCCACCTGCCGCCCTGCCTCCCAGAGAAGGCCTGGGAGGTGAGGGTCGGCAGCGACTGCCAGCAGCCAATCCTAACTCTGCGTTTCCTCCCCTTGTGTGTGGTGCTCTTAGTTCCAGTGCCCGCTTGTCTGTGTCTACTCTTCGGGAGCTCCCAGCTGCCCTGCCGGGCAGTCCCCGGGCCCGTGTAGTATTTCTCCCCTACAGTGGCCCAGCCCCCGCCCTGGCCTTGTTGCCCCAGGGGCGGTGAGGTGGGCCGCGTGAGCCACAGCAGCATGCTGATGGATCCATAGTGTTGATTACCTTTGTATAAAGAAACAGCCTCCAACCTGCCTGTGGTGTGTGGTCTCTTCGTGGTCTGGCCGGGGCCGGAGAGAGCAGAGCTGGGCAGCGGAGGAGGGGGGTGTGACGGCGAAGAGGAGAGGTGGATCTGGGTTGAGCGGGGCAGACGACCTACACGCGGTGGGGACCCGACGTGGCCGGGGTGTGGGGAGCGGGGGAGGGGCAGCAAAGGTGGTGGGGTAGCCGGAGGCGGAATCGGGCAGCTCGGACAACCCGGAGCTTGGCAATGGCAGGAAGCAGCTGCAGGCTGGGACCAACAAGGAGGGCTGCCTGGCAGGACCTCCTCCGAGGGGTGAGGCGGGCCCTGGCTGCACTGGCATCCGAAGCCAGAGGCCTGAGAAGAGGCATGCTCCCCTGCCCATTGTCTCATGTACCGTCAGGGCTTCCCACAGACTAGATTAGCCAGAACCCACCGGCGAGCAAGCCCAGGAAATGGAGTTTGCAGGAGTCAGTCCCTCTCATGGAAGGTAAGGACAAGGACAGGGCTGTGCCTGAGCCCGGAGGCGCCTGCCCAACCTGAGGGCCGTGGCTTCTGATCCATCGGCTGGAGCTCCTCCCGGTGGTCAAGAAAGCATGCCAACTGGCAGGTGTGTTCATAGATTTTACAACGCGTGACCTTCATTTATTCCAGGAGCTGAATGCCCTGCTCTGTGCTGGCTTTTTAATAGGTCCTGGGTATGAGAAGTGGATAAGGCACACCCACAAGTCCACCCAGCCCTGGGGGCCGGGCAGTGACAGGCACACGCTGGGTGGCCTGCCCTGGGTGAGGGGGTGGGGGACAGACTGTGAAGTAGGCTTCACTGGCTGAGCAGTTGGGTGTCTAGACCACAGCTGAGAGTTGTCTGCAAGCATAGAGCGAGTCTGGCAGGGCCCGGCCTGGGGCCTCTGTTCAAGCACCCGGGGCACCGGTCCCACGGTGTCACTCAGTGAGTGCAGTCTTCTTTGTGTCTCTGCAAACGTTTCCCCGACACTCCAGTTCCAGGCCTGTGTCCAGAAGCAGGTACGAGGACCACGTGTTCCCGGTGTGACAGGGCCACATCCCTTGTGTCCGGCTTACTACGTGGACTGGCTGGTCGTCGCTGTGGGGGCTGTGGGGATGATCAGGCTGACGGGCCCTGTCACAGGTCCCTGAGTAGCACGGCCGGAGGGGACTCAGAGGTCGTTCAGTCCCATCACCTCTTCCACTGCTACTTTTGCCAGGAGGCAGCGTGGGTCCAGCAGAACAGCCAGCAGCAGCCCCCAACCCGGCCCCTGTAACAACCACTGCTCTGAGACGGATTCTGCCAAGTCTGTGTGATCCCTGGGCTTCCGCTGGTCTGGCTGCAGCTCATTTTCTAGGGCCTGGCGGGGATCCCAAGCCCCCTCCCCATTTACCCGTTGAATCTGCCACTAGTGTGTCCCCTGTCCATGAACACTGAGTGTGTGCTAAGTCTCTGGCTGGGACGAGAGACTGAGATAAAGGCGAGTCCACAGGACACATGGGGCTGGTGCTCAATAAATATTTGCTGAATATCCGGATAGATGAGCAGGTGATCCCTGCCCTTTGGAAGCTCAGGGGTGGGAGGGATGGCCAAATATGGAATTGAAATTCAGCAATGCTTTTCACGCACTCGTTGGGAGGCCCCCTGACCAGCCTGGAGAGCTGGAAACCGGTTGGATGCCAGGCACACACCCTTCCATAGAGAGAGAGGGAAGGAGAGAGGCGTTAACCACGGCTGTCGCGTTCAGCTTCAGAGAAAGCCATTATTCCGTGCTCGATAGAGACTGCTCTTGTCTCCCCAGGCAAGGCAGGACTCACTGCTGCCAGAGAAGCTTCTAGATGTTGTCTAGTTGCCCTGCTTTGTCAGCAGGGGGAGGAGGCCTCTACAAACATTCCCTGGGCTGGGCTCCCCAGGCTGGGGGTCTAGGAGGGAAAGACTGGCTCCTATCCTCTGAGGGAATCAGATTCACAGATACGCCCCACCTTGCGAGGCTTCCTTCTGTCACACACCTGTTCTTTCCTTAGTTCTTCCATGTAGTGAACGCTGAGAGCAACCGCTGAGTTCCAGGCCTGTGCTAGGCTCTGGGGACACGAAGATGGAAGAGGACCAGTCCTGCCTTCGATGCGCTCACAGTTGGTTAAAGGAGACCTGCCCAAGGGCAGGGGCCAGGTGGATGGAGGGCGGACAGCTGAACAAAGACCGGAAGGGGAGAGTCCAGGAGCCGGGAGAGAGGAGGCGTGTGAGTGTGGGGGCCGGGAGGGTGCATGGGAAAGAAGATGGTTGCAGCAGCCCAAGCTGGAAGTGGTGAGAGCGGCCTGAGGGAGAAACGCAGCCTAGCACACACAGCGTCTTTCTGGGGTTACACAGCTTTCCCACTTGAAGCCTGGTGCTCCTGCCCTGCCCGAAGGTGCCTGGTCACTCCCAGTGAGCAGGGTGGGGAGCGGCCCATAGTGGGGTTGGAAGCAGGACAATCCTAGAGGATGAGGTTCCCCCAAGCATGGAATGTGGGGGCAGAGCGGGGGAGGGAGAGCTGGCCTCAGAGTTGGGTGCTGGACTTCGGACTCTTGAGACCCACAGGGGCACCACCCCAGAAGTCCATCCCAGGATGCTTCCCGAGTCTGACCTGCTGGTCCATGCCTGGACAACTGCCAGCTCTGAGAGCGATGCCCCAGCCCCGACCTGAAGCCTAGAACCTCAGGGACGTCCGTGCCATCTCCAGAGCTTGGGCCACCTGAGACCTTGCTCCAGGGTCCTGTTTTGAGCCTAGAGCCCCTCCTCCAAGAAATATCTCCAAAGCCTTGCCTGTGCAACCCTGCCCTTGAACCACGGTCAGGTCACCTCCTGAGGCTGCCTCCTTAATGGAACCACTTCTCCTGGGGGCCTAGCTACAGCCCCGCCGGGAGCCAGTGGCCAGGCGGGCTGCCCACAGAGGTGGCACTGGGACAGTTCAGGCCTCCGTGGTGCACAGGGCAGTTGGCCCGTGTGCGCGCGCACACACACACGGCTCCTACACAGGAACACATAAACACAGATGTGACATTTTGAACTCACATATCTGGGCTCTCACCACACATCAAGTTCGAACCGGTAGGTACCCACCTGCAAAAACCCGTATGTGGTTAAGGCACACACTGCATGTATTCATACCTGTCCGTGCACAGATCATGTACAAGCTGACTTGTGCACGGGTACGTGCTGTATATACACGCACACATACGTGTTCCTTCGCAGGTGGGGGCCGCCTAATCCTCTCCCTCTCCCCTGCACCTTGCCCAATCTGACCCCAGCCTACCACTCCAATCTTCTCTCCCACCACACGCCGTGCTGCTGGCACTGTGTGAATTGATCAGACAGCTGACAGGAAGCATCGTAAAATTGAGCAAAATCTTCAGAAACAGACATGGCCATTTGTGGCTTGTGATGAGCAGGGTAACAGGAAAGCCCTCTGGGCCCAAACCTCCCCTGCCATGTGCCTGTCACACACTGCCTACAATTCTACCACCAGAGACCCATTCCTGTGAATTAGGCTCATCAAGGTTCATCACTGAGGGAACACTGGAGAAGACCGTGAGTCCAGCCCTCACGCTGCACGCAGGAACGTGAGGCCCAGAGAGGGGAATTTATCTGGCTAAGGACACACAGGGACTCCGGTGATGGGGCCAGCACAGAACCCGGGGCTTCTGACTCTTGTCTTTGCTCCACCGTTCTGGTCACTGGGTAGAGTGGGCTAGGGGACAGCCGGGAGAACAGGTGAGGACTCTCATGTGGCCCAGCTGAGCCCCCTTGAATGCGCCGACTCCAGGAGCCCAGGCACAGAGTCTGGGGCACTGGTGCTTACAGGGCGCCCCGAGATTCTCTTCCATCAGACTGTCCTGTGGAGGGTGGTGGCATTGGTGTGTGGGAGCACTCCACACCCTTCCAGGATGGCTGGGGGTTCTGGGGAGAGACCCCTTCTTCCATCAGGCAGAGCCGGGCCCTGGAGCCAGGACATGCCTAGATGTACCCATTCCAAAGTGCAGTCGGGGATCTCCCTGGGGAGCAGCGAGCAGAGAAGGGCCCCTCCTGAGACTGGATGGGACTGACCTCCGCCCCACCCGTAATCCCATCGCCCTCCCCTTGCGGGGACCAACCCCACCCCCACTCCTGGAGAGAGATTTCAGCAGAGGCTATAAGGGCACAAGAGAAGTGTTCTCTCCCCCAAACCCTGGCCTTGCCCCTTGCCCCGTGCAAGGCCACACCCCCTGTACCCTTGGCAGAGTCCAGGTGTCACTCAGCAAGAAGCAGACCAGGGTGATGAGAGACACCAGTGGCAGCCGCAGGGTGGCCTCACGCAGCACCTGCAGACAGGCCCTCAGCAGCCCACCCACTGCTAGGGCGACTGTCCCCCTCTCCCCAGGGACCCAAGTTTCAGCCCCCACCCGTCAGTGCAACAGCCTCCGGGCCCAGCTTCAATCATGCCCAATACCCGGCACCCTTTGGTCAGTGCAATGGGTTGTTGAACTGTGTTCCCCAAAAAGATATGTCAAAATCCTAACCCCAGTCCCTGTGAACGTGACCTTATTTGGAAATAATGTCCTTGCAGATGTCATCCAGTTAAGATGAGGTCCTACTGGAATAAGGTGGGTCCTAAATCCAACACCTGGTGTCCTTTTTAAGAGAAGCCCCGTGAATGGGAATGCAAGCTGGTGCAGCCACTCTGGAAAACAGTAGGGAGCTTCCTCAGAAAACTAAAAATAGAACTACCCTACGACCCAGCAATTGCACTACTAGGCATTTATCCACGGGATTCAGGTGTGCTGTTTTGAAGGGACACATGCACCCCCATGTTTACAGCAGCACTATCGACAATAGCCAAAGTATGGAAAGAACCCAAATGCCCATCGATGGATGAATGGATAAAGAAGATGTGGTCTATATATACAATGGAGTATTACTCGGGGATCAAAAAGAATGAAATCTTGCCATTTGCAACTATGTGGATGGAACTAGAGGGTATTGTGCTAAGTGAAATCAGTCAGAGAAAGACAACTATCATATGACTTCACTCATAGGAGGACTTTAAGAGACAAAACAGATGAACATAAGGGAAGGGAAACAAAAATAATATAAAAACGGGGGGGGGGGGCGCCTGGGTGGCTCAGTCGGTTAAGCTTCCGACTTCGCTCAGGTCATGATCTCATGATCATGAGGTCCGTGAGTTCGAGCCCTGCATCAGGCTCTGTGCTGACAGCTCAGAGCCTGGAGCCTGTTTCAGATCCTGTGTCTCCCTCTCTCTCTGACCCTCCCCCGTTCATGCTCTGTCTCTCTCTGTCTCAAAAATAAATAAACGTTAAAAAAAAAAATTTAAAGAAAAAAAACAGGGAGGGGGACAAAACAGAAGAGACTCAAATATGGAGAACAAACTGAGGGTTACTGGAGGGGTTGTGGGAGGGGGGATGGGCTAAATGGATAAGGGGCACTAAGGAATCTACTCCTGAAATTATTGTTGCGCTATATGCTAACTAATTTGGATGTAAATTAAAAAAAATAAAAAAGTTAAAAAAATAAAAAAAAAGAGAAGCCCCATGAAAACACAGGGCCAGGGAGAGGGCAGCCATGTGAAGACAAGGCAGACACTGGAGGATGAGTCTATAAGCCAAGGAACACCAACAATCTCTAGAATCTACCAGAAGCTAGGAAGAAGCAAGGGAAAGAGTCCTTCGTAGAGCTTTCTGAGGAAGCACGGCCCTGTCGATGCCTCGATTTTGGACTTCTGGACTTCAGGACTGAGAAAAAATTTGTTGTCTGAAGCCACCCAGTTGTGGTGATTTGTTCCACCAGCTCCAGGAGGCAGATACAGGCAGGTTCCTCTCCCCAAAAGCCTCCATTTGGCACATCACTGTCCTGCTCGGAGCCCCCAGGGGCCCCCCACCAGCTGCAGGTAGAGCAGGGCACGCGTCTGCCCAAGGCCCCCACCCTGCCCCTCGCCAGCTCCCCACTTGCTACCTGTTGACTCCAGAGCATTCTGCTCTCATGCGATGGGAGGGAGAGGAGGGTGGGAAGGGGGAAAGGAGTGAAATTTTGAACATGGGTGACTGGTGTCCTGCTGCAAATAGGAGGGCCAGAAGAGGAAAGTGGTCTGCAGGCAGGGGCATGGGGCGGGGGGGGGGGGGGGGGGGAGGGGGGTTGCTATTTAGGGCAGTTTGACTATGAGGTCACCAGGGTGTGCAGGCAGAGATGGCCAGAGGCACTGGGAAGGAACTGGAGCTAGGACCCAGCCCCAGGTGAATATAAACAAGGACCTTCAGCTCCCTACCCTGCCCCCAGGTCTCTGCGCAGGACTGAGGTTGGGGCGGTGCAGGGGGGTGTTGCGCAGCACAGAATTGGTTGAGGGCCCAAGGAGGCTCTCTGGTCAGAAGGCAGAGGGGAGCTTCTGAGTCTCCAGCTCCTCTCCCTGGCCATGAGGGCAAGTCACCTGGCTTCCCGGAGCCTCAGGTCCTGGTCTGGAAAGAGAGACAATTGCACCTGTCCCATAGAGGGAGATTATAGACACAACAGAGAGGGAGAGGGTAAAAAAATGCTTCTTTCTAGAGTTTGACTTGTGTGCAAGGTGCCGCTCCTTGCGGACCTTCCACCCCTCCCTTGCAGAATACGAAGAGGAACCCTGGCCTTTAGGGAGGCTGCCAGCAAGAGGGGCCTGCACAGAGGGGCCTGAGTGCTGTGCATCCAACAAGTGCGGCTCCCTCGGGGGCTGGAAAGGCTCTGTTACCTTATCAGTGACAAACTGTGCAAGGTGGCCTTCTTCGGCAGGTGTCTGTCCACTGGAGGACAGGAACCACCTGGCAAAGCTTGTGTTCATTCACTGTACATCTATGGAGTACCTACTGTGTGCCAGGCACTTATTCTAGGTTCAGGGGGCACAGCGGTGAGCAAGGTGGCCAATGCCTGCCTTCCAAGAGCTTAGTGATCTGTGCGTGCATGTGTGTGTGTGTGTGTGTGTGTGTGTGTGTGTGTGTGTGTCTGGGGGGGGGGAGGGAGGGAAAGACAATTAGCCAACAGACAAACAAAGCCATGAATTAACGAGAGCACAACGCAGGGCAGGAAAGCCGCTTGATGAGACACAGAGAGCGGCAACTTTAGATCAGGGAAGGCCACCTGGAGGAGGCAACATTGCCACTGGGACCTGAAGGAATCCAAGGAGCAGCCATGAGAGGATCAGGGTGAAGACTTTTCCAGGTAGACAGAGGAACAAGAGTAGAGGGCCAGGCATGTTCTCAGAACAGAACAGAGGGGCTGGGGGGTGATGCACACAGTAAGTGCTTAATAAGTGCTTAATAAGCCCTGGGAATCTGCACATGGCTTGGGAGGCCACACTTGTGCTCTGAGCCCACCTGGTCCAGGATGATGGATCCTGGGAGCCTGAGCCCTGGCAACGGCCACCCTCACCCTTTTGCTCATTCACTCATTCACTCTTCACTCATTCATTCTCTCATCAAATAGTTACTGAGTACCTGCTACCTCCTGGGCCTCATCATGGGCTGGGCATGCAAAGGCTGCAAGGCTTGGTCCCCAGTATGTTCTGGTAAGGGAGACAGAACCCACACTAGTCCCGGGAGGCTCCAGGAGAGGCATCTGCTCACTTCCTGCAGAGCACAGAGAAGCGATCAGCCAGCACTTCGGGACCCACGGGAGGCGTTCCAGAGGAGGTGATCCCCGAACCCGGCCTGGAGGGCTGAGCAGGCCTCTTCAGGATGGAATGAGAAGGGTGCTCTGGGAGGAGAGTATGTGCCAAGACGGATGTGTTTAGCCTGCTAGACCAGAAAGTGGGGTGAGGAAGCATCGACGGGGAAACATGGATGTGGAGAGGCCATGGGGGCCAGGTGGGAGGGGCTCTGAGGCTCAGCCTAAGGGGTTTGGACTTAATCCTGCCGGTAGTGGAGACCACTGGGAGCCTTCTCTGCTTGTTTGTGCCCAAGTCTGAGGGGAGCCGCACAAATCACCCAACGATGAAGCAGGCTGAAACAGGCCTGCTTCTGGGGCCACTGTGCGCCCAGGGCTCAGGGGGCTTGAGGAGGGAGGGCGTTTAGGGACCGGCAGACCAGATCCTTCTACAGGCCTGAAATCTCTGCCAAAGGGCGAGCCAGCTCTCTCTGGATCTCCCATATGTTGGGCCGCCCAGGGGCGTTCCTGTGGTTGGCAGAGAAGGAATCTAAAACCCTTGAGCCTCATGTTTGTTCTTTGTTGGTCTCCACTCCCAGGTGCGGTCCCTCTTTGACTCTCGGGGCTCCAGGTGTGCAGAAAGATCACCTGGCCTTAGAGGTGAGGTTGGGCATAACCAGATGCCCCGGATGGAAAGGTGGCGTGCGAGTGTCCCACTCCCCAGCTCCCACCTGCCCTGAACTCTTCCCCTCCCTGCCATCCCAGAGAGATCCCCAGGGCCCTGCCATCTGGAGGGAAGCTGTCACCTTGGCCGTGAATGCTGGAGAGCAGGGAGCCCGAATCCCTCCCTGTCCTGTAAAGGAAGACAGCTGGCCTGAACCACAGGTGTCAAATTCCACTAATCTGGTTTCTCTTCTTCTTACCTGGGATGCAAGGAGGGAGCCTCTCCTGGGGTCTGGGGTGGGTGGTGGCTCCCAATACCAGCATCCCATCAGTCTTTCTTCCCTCGGGGAACCCCATAATGGACTGGGGAGGAGTGAGCATGTGAGTGAGGCACCAGGGTGGTTGCATCTGTGTGTGTGTGTGTGTGTGTGTGTGTGTGCGCTCAACATGGGAGCTAGTGGAAACGTTTGAAGGTGGAGGGGACACGGTGTAGTGATTCACCCATTCTCCAGTGGGAAAGGTCCTTGTGCCAGCTGGTTCGTCTCAGGGACAGTGCTGACTGTGCGGGAAAGGCCCTTTGATCGCCTCTGGTCCTGAGAGGAAAGAATCCTGTCCTGAAGCTGCATGGAGTGTGGAGGCCAATCCCACACACCAGCCTCCCATCGCTTCTAGAGACTGCCTTCTCTGGATGAGGACAGCCCCGTCCCATGCTGGCCCTGTGTCAGCTTCTGCCCGGGCCTCTTGAGCCAATGTGGCTCAGTACCCCTTAGTGTTAGCAAGCTCTCTGGAGTGTTTGGGGTGGACGTGTCGGCCCCAACCCCTCACGCTGCAATCCCAGTCCTAATGCAAGAAGCCTGGGCCTCCCTGCAGGCCCTGGGCCCCTCCCGCCCCTGAGCTTCTGGTGGTTTCTGCACCTGGGAGAGGTTAAGCTTTCCTGAGAACCAGCTCCGGCTGGGAGTCCTGTTACATTGGGCCACAGGGAGAAGGGAGCTGGAGCTTGGGTTGCTGCTGGCCCTGGGAGGCTCTGGGTGGTGTTAGGTAACAGTTCCAGCCCTCTCCAGCTTTAGGGAGCCTGGCCCCAACCCCCATCACCGGTCCCGAAAGGCAAAATCCTGAGCTAAGTCCTGAGATCTGGCTTCATTCTCTCCAGTGGGCTTTCGGGGGTCCTGAGCCTGTCACCCAACCCTGGGAGGCACGACTCTTACTACCATTTTATGGATGAGCATATTGAGACTCAGGGAAGGAAGTGACGTGTTCGGTAAAGGCAGAGTCTTGATGGACACTTAGGTCTTCAGCTCGCTGGTCCTGCCCTGCTCTTCCTACTGTTCAGGCTGCCCCACAACCAGGGAGGGGGGCTTGCCGGGCCGAGAGCCAAAACATCTCTGCTGAATGTGGCTTAACCAACACGGGTCTTCTCCGAGCTCTGTGCATGTGTGAATATGTGTGCATGCACGTTTCCTGTGTGCATGCATGTGCGCCTATGTGGATACGTGTATTGTGTGTGCACGCACATGTTTCTATGTGTATGTACGTGCATACCTGTTGACATATCTATGTGCCTGTGTGTGCATGTGTGGGGGCGGGGGGACTGAGTGCCTTCGTCTTTGTCACTCCTTGCCCCCATGGCACCCTGTCTCCCCTCCCTTCAAAGGGAGCTCCCCTTCCTTGTGACCCCTCAGGACCCCCTCCTCTCACCCAGCCCCCTCCCCACCATAAGCAAAGCTGCCATTTAACTTTTTTTTTTTTTACATTTATTTATTTTTGAGAGACAGAGCACAAGTGGGGTGGGGGTGCAGAGAGAGACACACAGGCTCGGAAGCAGGCTCCAGGCTCCAAGCTGTCAGCACAGAGCCTTATGTGGGGCTCAAACTCACAAACCATGAGATCAGGACCTGAGCCGAAGTTGGACGCCCAATCAACTGAGCCACACAGGCGCCCCTCTGTCATTTAACTCTTGAGGGTCACTTGGAAATCCCTGCCCTTGGCCTTCACTTCTCACTCCTACCCTGGTGGTCCAGGAGGCTGGGAGCAGGATAGGGGGACTAGTGGTTCTGTCTCTAGAGAACAGCTCTTCAGTGCTCTTGGCCTCTGGCCTGGGAGAAAGACACCAAGTAGCTGCCCTGATGGGGTTTGGGGGGCACTCAAATCTTGTAGCTGCTAATGGGACCTAGCCCCTCCCCAGTACCCCTCCGGTTTCTTTGTTTTCCAGCTCGGTCTTCCGAGAAAACTCGGTACTGTCTACTGAGTGCCAGAAGCCAGACATCTGGGGACATCTGGCCAATCTCTACAGTCACTGGGCCCCTGCACCTGATCTAGGGGTGCAGATGGAAGAAGAGCCCTGTCCAAGGTCGTACAGCTGGGACACACGGCCAGGTGAAGTCTGGGTCTTTCCTCTGTGCTTCAGCTGATGCTCCCTCCAGCCCAGGCTCATTGGTTAGGGGAGACAGTGGGCCCTGGCTTTCAAAGCAGCCCATTTTGTGCTGAGCACTTGAGTCCAAGGCTGAGTGTGGAGCATGCTCTCCCCACCTCCCAGGGCCTTTGCACCTGCTGCTCTGGTTGCCTGGAGGCTTCTCCCCCAGATGTCTGCATGGCTCACTCCCTGACTTCTTTCAGGTCTCACCCTACTTGTGCACTTATCAGAGATGCCCCATGTCTAAAACAGCACTCCGAGCTTTCTCACCCTCCTCCCTGCTTTATTCCTTATAGCACCTGCCTACCCTCAGCTGACTTCTTACATAGGAAGCCCTCCCACAGAGCCAGCCCCAGCACCCCCTGTCCTGCTCAGCAGGCTGCCGTCTGCTGGTGTCCATTTGGCATAGGTTCCTGCCTGTGACTGTGCTCGCCAGCCTTTGCAACGAGCCAGTCAGGCCCCAGGCTGTGCCAAGGGCCCACCGTGTGCTCATCCTGGTTTTGGACCAGGCCCTGCCACTGACAAGTATGATCTTGAGCAAGTCAAGCCCAGCTCTCTGAGCCTCAGTTTCCCCCTCAGAAACAGGGATTATAATCACTTCCTGCAGCTCGTTGCAACAATGAAAAGTTGGCTTATGTGAAAATGCTCCGTAAGCTCTAAAGGGAGGTGGGTAAAGCCATGGGCCACGTGACTGGGGGACACCCAGCCCCAACACCACACAGTGGTAATAATAATCTTCCCTTCCTCTAGGAAGGACGGCAGGAGAGTAAGATCATGGTGCTCTAGGTCCCTGTATTAGTTGGCTATTGCTGCATAACAAATGATTCCCAGATCCAGCAGCTTGGAATAGCAAACATTTATTATCTCACAGTTGTTGTGGGTCAGAAAATTCGGAGCAGCTTAGCTGGATGGTTTGGCTCAAGGCCTGCCTAGAGGTTACACGTGGGGCTGCCAGCATCTGAAGCCGACTGGGGCCGGAGGGGCTGTTTCCCGCTCACTCGCACAGCCATTGGTGGGAGAGCCCAGCATCTCGCTGGGTTTTGGCAGAAGGCCCCAGTCTTATGCCGTGAGGGCCTCTTCTTGAGGCTATGTATTCCCACAGTGTAGCAGCTGGCTTTTCCCCAGAGCTGATCAGAGAAAAGGAAGTAAGGCAGAAAAGTTGCAATGTCTTTGATGGCCTAGCTTTGGGTCATATGTCACCCTCCTTCCTGTGTGGCTCGTGGTCACATAGGCCAGTCCTGATATAGTGTGGGATATCAGGAGGTGAGATCACTGAGGGCCACTCTGAAGAATGGTGGCCAATGTCCCCTGCTCCAGGACTTACACAGTCACTTCATATGCCAGAACCTTCCCTTCCTCCTTCACCCTCACTCTCTCATCTGTCACTAAAGGCCCATCGTAGGGCCTCTACAATGCCTCTTTGGCCAGGTCCTCAGTTCCTCCCTACTGGCCCTGCCCAGTGAAGATCCTCGTGGCTTCTCTCCTGAGCACCCAGGCTCTTCTGATCCAAAGTGCACATGCTGCATGCAACCTTTGTTGGCTCCCCAGCATATACAGACTCCCAGGTGAGCCCCTCAGCCCCTGTGACTGGCCTCCTCCTCCTCTCCAGCCTGAGCTGGTAGGTAATGGGAGAGGCCTTAGGCATCTGTCCCAGACAGGGTGACCTATTGAGAAAATAGGGTTGTTAACATATATTTGGACTAGTTTCCAGATCCCTCACTGTCCTAATCATCTTTCTGGTCATTCATTCATTCATTCATTCATTCAAATAGTGACTGAGTACCTACCTGCTAGGTCCTGTGTCAATCCTATGAAGTGAGTGTTATAATTATTTCCATCTTAGAGATGAAGAAACTGAGGCTTGGAGGTGGCATAACCTGTTCAAGTTCCCAGAGTAGGTGGGAATAGTCATATCTGACTCCTGATGCCAGGGTCTGAAGCTTCCAAGCATGGACTATGGGGTGCTAAGGATGTCATATGTCCCAAAGAGGCCTCCCTCCCCTGGGCCCTACTCATAAACACACAAGAAGCCTGGGCTTGGCTGAATGGGGCATCTTGGCTGTTTTGTGAGGGGTGAAGGCCTTGTCCAGGGCAGAGGCTGTTCTGGAACCAGCTCCAGCCTCACCTCGCTGTTTTTGGTGCCTGGCAGGGCCACTCAGGGTGGAGGCGTTTCTCAGATACAGATACCCTAAACTAAGCCATCACACCATGCCCCTCTGCCCCATAAAAGGCCACTATGGGGCTCGAGTCCTGGGAAGGCAGGACGGTGCCCAGCACAGGAACTGCCCCTGCTGATTGGCCCTGCCTAGGGCATCTACACCCCCGGCTGCCCAGGTGGGTGCATCCTCAACATGGGGACAGGGCAGGTGCGGGGGTTAGGAGGCTGGAGACTGAGCACTAGGAGGTGGCAGGACTGCCCCCACCTTGTCCCTCTGAGGGAAGCCTGGTCCAAGGCAAGGAGGGCAGAGAGCAGGCTGTCCGTACCTGGCAGGACGGTGGGGTTGAGACCTGAGAGGAGCTGGGGATGGGCAGAATGGCTTCCTCGGTGAGGAGGCAGGTAGCTGGTGGGGCTCTGGCATGCCCTCTGTCCACCCCAGCCTGCGGGGGGTTGAGGGGAGGAAGGAGCTGGTGTGGTGCCTGTCCCCGACCTGCACCAGGCCTGGTGGTGTCATGGGACAAGTCCTGGATAGGGATGCTGAACCGAGGGCTCTAGTCCCAGTCCTGCCAACCCATTTACTGTGTGACCTTGGGCAGCAGCTTCAGCCTCTCTGGGCTGAGTTTTCACATCTCTAGACGAGGAGGTTGCATGTGATGATCTGGAAGTTTTATCTGGGCTGACTATTTTTAAGTTTGTGGAAGGACCAAGTGACGTGCCACCCTCTTCCATTCTCTTCCACCTCACCGGCTCCCACCCTGTCCCAATCCTTCGGCCGTTTCCAATTTCCGGCCCTGAGCCCCCAAGCCGAAGACCAGTGACTTCGGGGGAGTTTTCCAGAGGCTTGCAGTGCACAGATCTTCACGGTCAACCTCTCTCTTTCCTGGAGGCTGGCTGGGCAGGCATTTTTGGCTTAGAGAAGCAGAGCGGAGTGCCCAAGGCCACACGGCCTGGGAGGCCCAGGGCTGGCCTGTCAAGGGCAGTGCTTACTACACGCGTCTAGCGGGCCTGGGTGGGCAGTGGGGGACGCAGGAGTGCTGGCCCAGCTGCGGGGTGTCAGGCTGAGTCCCTAGAGAAAAACCCCTTATTTCTCTAGCTCTGCGCTTTCTGGACCACCCACGGGATGAAAATGTATACAGATTCCTGGCCCCTGGCCTCCTGAACGGGGTCCCTGGAATGGTGCATGGGGATTCTTCGGCCTCCTGAGGTTTGCAGCCGCTGGTCTGGATGACCTGGGAAGGGTGGGATGGGGTGAGGCCTCTCTGCAAGCAGGCCTCAGCCCTGCATGGGGGTGCCGCCTGCAGCCTGCCTGGGAGGCTGGACTCGTAGTGGCTGCTGTCTCGAATTGGGCACCCGAAGACACCTGGCTTGGGCCAGGAGCTAGGAGGGAGTTTATAAGGCATTCTTGCAAAACACATTCAGGGCAACAAGGCCGTAGCTGTTTTCTCTTTCCTGAACAACAGCGTCATCTTCTCTTCTTGGCCAGCTTGGCAGAGCCAATGTTGCCAAAAGGATTAAACTAATCCTGTTATCGTCCCTGCGGATCTCCGTGAGGGGCCTGATCGGGTTTCCTTCCTTGTGGGGCATGACCCACCCGCCCTCCGTCCCAAAGCCAAAGGGTTTCTCCAAGGCCCTGGGAAGCTGCCTCTGGGGTGAACAGGGTCTCTGAGACCACATGCGTGCAAAGCCGTTCCTCAGAAATGCACTGAGGGCCGCTTGGGAAAGAATTTTGTGAAAAGTAATCCTGAAAACCAAAAGTGATTGGTAATGAGGGGTTGATCAGTGTCTTTTACTAGAGGGCTAGTCCTCTGAGGTCACTGGTTTTCCCAGGGAGATTTCGCCTGGGCTTCCCACATGCGAAGCACTGAACCCAGGCGCCCGTCTGTCCCTCTCCTTGCCTTAGGAGCCATTTACTGGTTTCCCCAGCCATGCGGGCTCCCAGCTGTCATCTTTAGAAATCGGAGAACATCCCAGCAGATATTTTCCCCTTCATTCAGCTTGTTACTCAAACCAGCTTTGGAAAGTGGGTAGGCTGGGGGTGCCTGGGTGGCTCAGTCAGTTGGGCATCTGACTTCGGCTCAGGTCATGATCTCACAGTTGTGAGTTTGAGCCCCGTGTCAGGCTCTGTGCTGACAGCTCAGAGCCTGGAGCCTGCTTCGGATTCTG
Organism: Acinonyx jubatus; assembly: GCF_027475565.1. NCBI lineage: Eukaryota > Metazoa > Chordata > Mammalia > Carnivora > Felidae > Acinonyx > Acinonyx jubatus. The sequence goes on from NC_069398.1 coordinate 26,990,445, forward strand.
TGTCTCCCTCTCTCTCTGCCCGTCCCCTGCTCATACTCTCTCTCTCAAAAATAAATAAACATTCAAAAAATTTTTAAAAATTAAAAAAAAGGAAAGTGGGTAGGATCTCCCCTGTTTCGCAGACAAGAAACTGAGGCCGGGAAATTGGGACAACACACCCAGGGTCAGAGGCACATTTCCCTGAAGCTGCAAGACCCCCGTTTGCTGTAAAAAAAAAAAAAAAAAAGAAACCTGAAAATTATGGCTAAAAACACCGTGAGTGAGCTTTAACTTCTCTGTCATTATAAAACATCCATCTGTGACTTTATTTCTCAAAATGGAACAAAATCTGGGTCATGGTATTTGTACTATTCTATCCTTTCTTCTTATTTAAAAAAATTTTTTTTAATGTTTATTTATTTTTGAGAGAGAGGGAAAGAGCACGAGCAAAGGAGGCGCAGAGAGAGACTGAGACAGAATCCGAAGCAGGCTCCAGGCTCTGAGCTGTCGGCATAGTGCCCAACGTGGGGCTTCAACGAGCCATGAGATCATGACCTGAGCCGAAGTCAGAGGCTTAATCGACTGAGCCACCCAGGTGCCCCTTACAGCCTTTTTTCTTAAAGGGGGCCCCAGTGTGCATCAGCCCTTGGGAAACCTGCTCCAGTCCTGCCAGGGTCCCTCAGGGCCAAGTGGCAGGATGGTGGCTCCAGGGCAGCTTGGAGCTTTCCTTCTACCTCCTCCTGTCCTTCCTCCTGCCCGTCCCTACCCCCACCCTGACCTCATTCCCACTGTCCTCAAGATGATGGGTTGGTATGTTTCGCCCGCTCTGTTTCTCTGCAGAGGTGGGTGGTGGGTTCATGAGAACTGATTGGCATAGATATTCTTACTTCATATGGTACTTGGAAAATAGGTCTATAGTCTCTGTTAAAAGGGATTGGATTAACTCATATTGTAAAGGTGGAAACGGCACGGGGATGTATGTCAGCTCATTCAAAGGGAACTTGAGCCAGCCAGAGATTTCACAGATGGATGGGTTGCCTGAAAAGGCAGCGAGGGCCTCGTCAGGGGGTGTATGCAAAAAGTGGCTGGAAGCCATGAGTTACTGAAAAAGTAGATTCCAAATTTGGGGAGGGCTGGCGTGTAAGGTTTTCAACACCTCCGGGACCCTGCGAGTCTGTGAGGACGGGTGCATGGAAAGAGACCAATGCAGGATAGAGGTGAGTGAGCACACAACAAAAGGTCTCAGGGCTGGGTTTGGGCAGGAAGAGGCTTGGAAGTGAGGGTGGCCTTGGCTGGAGGAACACTCTGGCAGCTCAGCGTTGCCACATTTGGGGCAAGCGGTTGTCACCAGGGTGGCTCTCCTGATATTCCTCCCAGCTGTTCTCTGCCCTGTTGTGAGGCTCTTGTTTTTTTGTTTTAAGTTATTTCTTTAAGTTTATTTATTTATTTTGAGAGAGACACAGAGAGACAGAGAGAGAGAGAGAGAGAGAGAGGTGGGGAAGGGCAGAGAGAAGGAGAGAGAGAGAATCCCAAACAGGTTCTGCATTGTCGGCACGGAACCCGATGCGGGGCTCGATCTCATGAACCACAAGATCACGCCCTGAGCTGAAAACCAAGAGTCAGACACTTAACCGACTGAACCACCCAGGCGCCCTGAGGTTCTTGCTTTCTGAGAGCCTGTGTCTGTGCCAGGATGCTCGGGCCAGCTCAGCCCCTGCCCCTGCTGGATGCAGTGTAAGATACCTCCACGGGGGTAGGCTTCTCCAGGTGGGACCCCGGAAGAAGATCGGCTCGTTACCTTCACACAGGTGCTACAGAGGTAGAACCTGACAACCCAGAGGGACCCGAGAGCCTTACCTACAGCACGTCACACACCAGACCAGGTCAGAGCCTCAGTGTCCTAATCTGTATTATGGGAACATTAGTACACACCTTTTGAGATCGTGTGAGGTTTTAGTGAGATCTGTGGTTCTCAAACCTCAGCCTCCAACAGCATCCCTTGAGAGGGGGGCTTTCATTGACACACAGATTTGGGGATCCCCTCTCCCCCAGAGTTGCTGATTCAGTGGACTTGGGAAGAAGTCTGAAAGGTGGCATTTCTAGCCAAGTCCCAGGTGTGATGCTGGTTTGGGGACCACACTTTGAGAATCACTGAACTACACCGGTGTCCAGGAGACCACCAGCCCCTCCGGGCCGGGGATCAGCTCTACCCTACTTCTGTTTCTGCGAGGTGGCCGCTCAGGGCGGGCGCACGGCGGGTGCTGTCAGTACCTGTGGGCGAGCCGTTTGAACTGCGCGTGAATGGAAGCCAAGCAGTCTCCTCCTCAGAGGCCCTTCGAGATGGTTGTCAGCGGGTTCTGGTCGCCATAGCAACAGCTGGCCGCAGCTCAGCGATTTGGGGAAGTAACCACTTACCAGGCTCTTTGCGATATTGGGGAAAGAGTGCAGAGGTCCTGTCCTAGAGCACGTGGACAAGAACGTGGGCAATGTGGTTTTCGAAACCTCCCTTTGCCAGGCCACTGTTTTGCTGTTTGCTGGCAGTGAACCTACGAAGGATTTAAACTTTGGTTGCATAACAGAGAAAGGAACAAAGGGAAGGGTGGGTGTGTGGCTGGGTAGGGAGTGGGAAAGAGGAAGGAATCCTTATTCCTGAGAACCACAATGCGCTTGGCCTTGACACACATAGACCTGTGTTATCCTCACCCAGGCCCTAAGGGACCACATCACAAGGGCCCTCCTGGGACCCTTCCAAGGCCACACAGCTCACAGGGCCTTGGCAGTCCAGATTGGAAACCCAACCTGCCGTTGCCAAAGGCCATGTTTGTTCCTTCACTTCAGGGCTGCCTCTTTGAAACTGTTGAACTTTGGACATGGTTTGAGGGACCCGGGGGTGTGGGAGTAGCAGGGAGGCGGTGAGGAAGCCTTGGGGGGAAGTGTTTTCAACACCTCCGGGAGCCAGGCCAGTAGGTTGGTCGTATTCTGGACTTCGCCCTTTGTAGCAACCGCCCCCTCCTCTTTATTCGCTTTCGTGTTTGGATCCACCTGAGCCAGACTTCGGATGACGCACCCCCACCCCCAGTTCTGGCCAATTTACCCAGTAAGGCAGTGGTTCTTGTATTCCCATGTGCTGATTGATTTAAAGTTTCAATTTCTGTCTTGCCTGCAGAGATCCTGACCCAGTGGCTGGGGGTAGGGGTGCCCTAGGATTTGGCATTTAACAGGCCCCGTGATGACTCTGTTGGAGGCAGCCCATTACCTGCCCTTTGAGACATCCAGAGCCTCTGCCTTCCCCCGTATGTTCCAGATGCCTTCTGGAAGCCCCCAGGTTTCAGGGCCTTCTTATTCTAGTGCCCCAGCCGCTTCTGCCCTCTCCTCTCTGCTGTTCCCTGGGAACAATTTATCCAGCCCCCACAGCACTGTGTACACACAGGAGAGCCACAGCTGTCCCCAGCTGGCCAGCACACCCTGCAGCCAGCTCGGCCACATACACCTGGCTCATTAAGCCCAGCAGTCCGCCCCTCTGCTCTGTTTCATAAGGACCTGGCTCACGACCAGAGGCCTGAACTGGGAGGCTCTGCGCAGGCCAAGCCAGCTGTCCCTGACATCAGAAAGGAACTGTGATGTCTTGAGCCCTTTGGAAAAGGGATTTGGGCAGAGAAGCATCCCATCTGTGGAGAAAAAACTGACTTTGGGGTGCCCCAGCCAGAAGGGGCTGCTGCTCTAGTTCCCTGCCTCAGTTTCCTCCCCTGTAAGAGTGGGGACAAGACCAAGGGCTCATCGAAGAGCTTCAGGAAGTCCAGGGTCCTAGGCATGAGGTTTGGCCGTGGGCTTAGAGGTCAGGGAGGTGCGTCTTCGGGCTCTACCCTCCTCTCCTCTTTGACAGTGAGGCTCACCTGTGTACTGGCCTTCTACCCCGCTGTCACACAACCATCCTTTTGCTCATGATCACAAGCCTCAGGATGCCTGTGAGAAGTGGCAAAGGCAGGCACAGGATACCTGCCCCCGCCCCCACCCCCCATTTTGCGGATAAGGAAACTGATTTCTTATCCAGGAAGGGAAATAAAGAGACTAACCACGCATCTGGTTAGCAGTCAAAGCAGAATTTGGCCCTTGACCTCCTGATGGAGGTTCTGTGCATCTGTGCTTGGGTGACTGCCTCATCCCTGGCCCTGCAGATATCAGGAAATCTGCCTGTGGCATCGGGAAATCTGCAAAATCGTTTCCCCTGCATGCTTACGGAAACCTCCCGAGGGAAGAGGGCCAGGGCAATGCTTAATTTGACAGACTTGGAGGGCCCTGGTGGCATTTCAGACACCACGTCAGAGAGCTGGTGTGACACTTAGCATTTTTGAGCAGTGAGGAAGCTGCCTTCAGTTTACCAGCCGCACCCCTCTGCATCTGTGGGCAGTGTCAACCCAACTTCTCTGAGCGCCCAGCTGACCTACGACCCACTTTGCTGTCAGCACAGAGCCCAACGGTGGGGGCCCGAACCCACAAACCGTGAGATCATGACCTGAGCTGAAGCTCCACGCTCAACCGACTTAACCACCCAGGCGCCCTGGGCATGAAGACTCTTAAAGAAACTCCAAGGTCATGGGGCACCTGGGTGGCTCGGTGGGTTAAGTTCAAACTTCAGCTCAAGTCATGATCTCACAGCTCGTGAGTTCAAGCCCGGTGTCAGGCTCTGTGCTGACAGCTCAGAGCCTGGAGCCTGCTTCAGATTCTGTGTCTCCCTCTCTCTCTGCCCCTCCCCATTTGTGCTCTCTCTGTTTCTCTCTCTCTCAAAAATAAATAAACATTAAAAAAAAAAAAAAAAGAATCTGCATGCCCATGAAAGAGGAAGCCTGAGTCAGAAGGAGTAGAGAAGAGTCAGGCCCCTGGAACAGGGGCCCCGAGAGGCTAAGGCCAGAGCCCTCAGCAGAGGGGGCTGCCTGGGCACAAGTGTGGGGAGTCCATACCAACCTGGGGAATGGTACCACTCCAAAGTAAGAGCTGAACAGAGACCTCAGGAGCTGAGTGGGTATCCCAGGGTAGGGGTTGGGGGGAAGTGGGGTTGGGGAAGACCCAGCCTGACACTCCCAGGGATGGGGTGAGGTGGGAAGGGTTTGAACAAACTTGACAAGCTCACATGGGCACCAGGTTTGTCATAGTTCACACTTACTAGTTGTAGGATCTTGGGGAACTTGGGACAAATCCCTTCACTCTCTGAGCCTTTGTTTACTCATCTGTCAAGTGGGGATAAAAGTGTATACTTTTTTTAAAATGTTTATTTCTTTTTAAGAGAGAGCGAGAGAGAGCACGCAAGCAGGGGAGGGGCAGAGAGAGAGGGAGACACAGAATCCGAAGCAGGCTCCAGGCTCTGAGCTGTTAGCACGGAGCCCAATGCAGTGAGATCATGATCTCCCCTGAAGTCGGACTCCTAACTGCCTAACTGACTGAGCCACCCAGGCGTCCCACGTATACTTCTGAGAGAAGATTTGCAGTAACATGTAGAGAGTGATGAGCCCAGAGCTTGGGATCTATTTGGTACTCAATAAATGGTAGTTAGTCCCCTCTATCCCATAGCAAGTGGGAGCCCATTACAAGTGTTCAATAAGCATTTGGTTCTATAGAACAAGAGAAGGTTCCAAGGGATCATGGTGATCAAAAGGTAGTGATACAAGGTAAGATTAGCTTTGGAGGATGCTACAGTTTAAAGGCTGCTCCCAGGGAAAGACACTTTGTCTGTTGCAGGTGCAATGAGTTTTCACATTGTTCATGTTCTGGAGAACCTTATGGGGGAAATGTGTGGGACTGGACTGCCTGCAGCAGATAATAGCCCTGGTGCCCCCCCCCCCCATCACTCCCTTAAAAGATCACACATTCACAATGAACTGTTAATGCGGTCACACCTGCACCTGTTCAGTGGCGATAGCTCCCCTGCTCCAAAACCCAATAAACCAGGGCCCTGGGCAGGCCACCAAGTCCTTGTCCTGCAATGACCACAGTCCAGTCCCTAGCTCCCACCGACCCCAGTCTAGTCTCTGTAACTCCAGCCCACCTTTCCCGAATCCTCTGTGGCTCATCTAACACATGCCTCCTGTTGCCTGTATTTGGCAAGACTTGGGGGCAGAGAGACAGACAGAGGAGACCCCAGACACAGACATGACCTGGACGGACTCCAGATCAAAAGGAGACCAATATTCTGGAGATGTGACTTAAAGTAGGAAATAGTTGGGGCCTTGGAGGGCTGGACAGTAGTAAGAAGCCATCACTCCAGGAGGGCTAAGGGCAGCTTTTCGGAGGTGGGCACATTGGTGGGACACAGACATATAAACATGAAACAAGAATGACATTCCTGATGGCTCAGAGGAGTAAAAATACACAGCGCATACCAGGATTTGTTCAATTTTGCTGGAGTATAGAGTTTGTGGAGGAAAGTCATAAAGACCAAACTGGAAAGATAAGGCTGGCTTTTGAACACCCTTGCATTCCAGACTAAGGAGATCTATCCTTTCCACACACTTTGATTGTGCACCTGCTTGAGGACTGAAACAGATAGGAACTCACACTCCGTCCTTGACAGTGACTTGTCTGGATGGGGGCAGGGGGTTGTTCAAGAACCCTGGAGGGGGTCTCTGCAAAAAGCTTGATAAACCAGATCCAGGGAGAGACAGAAGACCTGTTTCTTTTACATCATGCCTGGGTGGGGCGGGGGGGGGGGGGAATGAACCTTTGGAAAGAGGGCAGCTGCACAGGAAGAGCCCTGAAGTCACAGGGCTGATTGGCTCATCTGTGCACACTCTGCCCAGTGTTACAGCAGTGTCAATGCCGCTTGTTGCCTGGACTTCCCACGTGAGACAAAGCCAAAAACACGTATAGAATGTAAACATTATCAAGCTCATTCGTGAAAATGTCAAGGGGCAGACGGCTGAACGTGGGAAGCAGAGGTGGGGGCACAGAGCAACAAGGACAAGGATACATCATGATAACATCATGGAGTATGAAGAGATATGCCTGCAGTGGATGGATGGAGAAAGGTCCAAGGCTGCTGCTTCAATTATAAAGATGACTAGTAGAGGAAGTAAAGTAAGTTATTAGTAATTATGTTGAAATGCGTGGGCAAGGGAGACAGGTTGTGGTTTTAATGACCATTAGCAGGACTGAAGAGGTAACACCTCAAATATGGGACAACAGTCAGCCACAAAGACATTTATTTACCAGCATGGAAATAAGGACCAGAATAAAGTGCTAAACAAGTTAAGAGGTGATTCTTTCTGGGCAGTGAAGATAAAGGGGAAAAGGAGGAGAATTGGCAGGAAACTCTTGTCTGAAACCCACATGTGTCTGATTTTGATTTCAGAAAAATCAAGTGTGTAGTTACTAATCTTTAGGGACTGGGAGCCAGTAAAAGAATTGGTTCTTTGGCCAGAGACAAGGTTGTTTGGGTATTTTTAAAAAGTGTGTATGCATTCAACTTAGGGTAAGTAAATAGTGCTTTCTTTTTCTTCTTTTTTAAATGTTTTAAATGTTTATTTTTGAGAGAGAGTGAGACACAGAGTAGGAGTGGGGGAGGGGCAGAGAGAGCCGGAGACACAGAATCGGAAGCAGGCTCCTGGCTCTGAGCTGTCAGCACAGACCGGGACAGTGCGGGGCTCCAACTCACGAACCTGCAAGATGGTGACCTGAGCTGAAGTCGGACGCTCAACCGACTGAGCCACCCAGGCACCGCAGCAACTTTCTCTAAAAACACAAACAGTAGGTCTCTACAACTGCTATCACTTTCATTTTTTAAAATCAATTTATTCGAGATTGTTCTACGTCAGCAGTGAACTTCCTCATTTGTCCTTTTTATAGCTGGGTGATATTCATGTACTGATGTAGCAACAATAAATGACAGTGTCTATTTCCCCATGGCTCCGCCCACAGTGTCTCATCAAGTTTTTGGGGTTTGTCATCATCATAGATTAAAAAGGTTATCCCAACTGAGTTTTGATTTGCATTTTTAAAAAAAAAATTTTTTTTTTTTTAACATTTATTTATTTTTGAGACAGAGAGAGACAGAGCATGAACGGGGTAGGGGCAGAGAGAGAGGGAGACCCAGAATCGGAAGCAGGCTCCAGGCTCTGAGCCATCAGCCCAGAGCCCAACGTGGGGCTCAAACTCACGGACCGCAAGATCGTGACCTGAGCTGAAGTCGGACGCTTAACCGACTGAGCCACCCAGGGGCCCCTGATTTGCATTTCTTTTACGTGTGGGGTTGAAAAACTCTTCCTATGGTGAAAGGCCATTTGTATTTCTTTTTTTCTGTGAACTGATGATTGATATCTTTTGTCCACTTATATTAATTTGTTTTTTCTCATTAATTAGTGCAGCTCTTTATGAGGGAAACTAGTCCTTTGATTCTTAATAATAGCAAATATTTTCCATTTGTCTTTTGACTTTGCCTGTAGGTCTTTTTTTTCTTTTTATGTTTATTTTTGAGAGACAGAGAGAGAGTACGAAAGCAGGCGAGTGGCAGAGGGAGAGGGGGGTGGGGACAAAGTATCAGGAGCAGAGAGCCCGATAGGGGGCTTGAACTCATGAATTCAGAGATCATAACCTGAACCAAAATTGGATGCTTAACCAACGGAGCCACCCAGGTGCCTCCCGTCTGCAGGTCTTTGGCACACAAGTTTTTATTTTTATGTAGGCAGATTTCCCAACCTTTCATTTATGTCTTTTGGAGTTTGTCATAATTCAGAACTCCCTTTTGGAGATTAACAGGAAATTCTCCAATGTTTCCTTGTAGGACTTTGCCTTTTTCTTCTTTTTTACATCCTTTAAATTTTTTATCCATCAGGAATGTATATTGGTGTGGAGTGTGAAGTGTGTACCCAACCTACTTTTTTTTTCCAGCGGGCCAGCGAGAGTGTGTTCTGGGGAGGACGAGACAGGGACAGGAAGGCAGGGCAGTGAGCAGAGAGGTACTTGAAGAAGCTTCCCTGGAAGTGGGTGTAGAAGAAACCGGAGTGACACGCACAGTCTTCAAGAACCGCTGACATCATCCAGGTGAGAGTTGAACCCAGGGAAGCCTGAACTAGGGCAGAGGCAGCAGATAAGGTGAGAAGGGGGAGGGAGGGTCCTGGATATAGAATCTATAGGACTCGGTTACTGGTTCATTGGGGAAAAGCACCAAGGTGTCTGTTCCTGCCTCAGTGATCTATGATTAGCGATTAGTGTCTAATTTGTGGCTTCACGGAAGCAGGGTACAAAGATTCAGAGTCAAAGGCTGAAGCCTCCCAGGGACACCCAGGGAAGATGTTCAACAAGATATTGGGAAGGTGGGAGGGAGTAGCAGAGATCTGGAAGAGGAATTTCCCCACCCCTCTCTTGAGGGCCAAGTGAAAGAGTTACACCTTTCCTTGCTCGGTTGGACAGGGTGCACCTCACCCTGAGGGCTATTACATTTATCACATCTGTTGGAGGGACTGGTTCTTGACAGACTGGCTCCAGAAGCCTAGAACTGGGGCCGCAGGAATAATCTCTCTCAAAGTATTGTTGTTGGTTGGCTGGTCCCGTCTTTAAAGATGGAGAATGGGCTCTGAAAGAAGTGAGTTGCCCACCGTTCCAAAAGGAATTTGCAACAGAGCCTCTACTACTACCGCTATGACGACTACTACTACTGGCAACGACTTCCATTTCTAGACCACTTACTACTGCACTGAGTTAAATCTTTTAGAAACACAAGTTATATCGCCTAGTCCTCCAAAATCAGTAACAGGCTCCCAGAGGTCAGCGCACAGAGCTGATGCGGGGCTCAAACTCACAAAACCGTGAAATTATGACCTGAGCCGAAATCAGGAGTAGGACGCTTAACCGACAGAGCCACCCAGGCGCCCCCAGAGGTGGGGTTCTTAACCACGACCAAAGCAGCCGGACCTTTCCAGCCAGAGGCGCCCTCTGCCCTGCCCCCTCTCCGCCTCCGCGGTCCAGTGCTCGCCCCCAGCCTGATCACTTCCCGTCCCCTACCCCAAGCGGACCCGCATTCCCGTCCCGGCCCTCCGCGAACTGGGTTAGGGAACTGGGCCGCGGAGGAGAGGAAGCGCGAACACACGCAAGCGGCAGCCGGCAGCAACAAGCCAGACAATCTCGGCGCACAGCCACGGCCCCGCGGTGACCCACGAAGCGGGGCAGCCCGCCCGGGTACCGTCAGCGTAACGAGCACTAAGACGCCCGCCGCCAGGAGACCCCAACGCCAGGCTCTCTGGCCCGGCGGCGGGGCGGGACCGCTAAGGGGGCGCGGCCGGGCTGGACCGTACCAACAGCTCGGATTTGCGGGGGGGGGGGGGGGGCGTGGGCGGAGGGCCCGGCTCTGACCGCGCGCGCGCGGCTCGGTGGGGCGGGGCGGAGTCCCGAAGGCCACGCCTCCACCCCCGCGGCCGGCGCGGGCTGTGGTAGCGCCTCAGTGGTGCGGGCCTGCGTCCTGCTCAGGTGGCCACAGTGTTGCCGGGCCGCCCGCGGTGAGTGCTTGCTTTCGTGGGTGTGGGGTTGAGAGGTCAGGGCGCCGGGGCTCTGGGTGTCGGCGCTCCTGGGCCCGACCGCTTTCGGCCGCTTCAGCTGCCCGAGCCCTCGGCGCTGGGGCGGGCTCTCGGGCCGGGTCGCTGCGTGTCAAAACTGGCGCTCTCACGGAAAGCGCGGCTCCCACCCTGGCTCTTCCAGGGGCGGCCTTTCCCCTCGCGCTGACCTCTCGCGGAGGCTTGAGGGTCGTGGTTTTCACGGCCGAGGGCGCCCGACGGGTCCTTCCGCCGAGGGCCGAGCCTCGGTGTCAGAGGGCTTGAGCTGCAATCTCCGCTCCGCCACCCTCGGCCAAGCCGCTTTTCCCCTCTGAGGCTCAGTTTCCCCATCTGTACAATGGGCCTCAGGAGAAGGCCAAGTTATTGCGGTAACTCACGTAGGAGATGCTCTGTGAATGAGACTGGAACCCGAATCCGACCCTACAGCATCAGGTGGACTCAGTCGAGGGCTCAGGGGAGCCTACCAGCCCTTCCTTTACTGAGAATCGCCCGGGGTGCGGGCAAGGGCATCCCTGGGGGGCAATGCCCCCTCCAGGGCAGGTGCCTTGGCGGCCGCTGCGACACATCGTTGCCGGGGTCTGCTAGTTAGTCGTGACCCCCTTAGCTCCTGGGAGGAATTGGGTAAGAGGTCAAGGTCCCCTGGGAGATGAGGGGGCTGCAGGGAACTTGACCTCGACATTTTGCTTACATTTCTCAAGCCCATTGTGTAAGCTGATGACCAGTACGGAAGAGTTTGGGTCCCTTTCAGTGAAGGTGGCTGCCCCTTCTCTCAGACCCACAAAACACAGCCTTTCCTCTGAATTTGGCTGGGCTGGGATTCTAGAGCTCTAGCATCCAGGGAGATGGGGCTGGAGTGGGCAGTTCTGGATTTGAATCTTGGCACCTTGGCAGGACCCTTAACTTCTTGGAGCCTTTGTTGCCTCCTCGGGAGTGCAGCTACTGATACAGCCCCGTCTGCCACCCACACAGGTGTTGAGGTTCTGAGCATCAAAAAAGGCTTGGAGGGTGCCACTGAGAACGGTGACCTTCCGTGTGAGCAGATCAGTTAACTAACCCTCTGGGATCCAGTGTCCTTACTGCGCTGTTACTCCTCGGGCCCTCTCGTTTGGGGAGGAGACATTGGTTCCAACTCCTCGCAAGTTCTGCGTATGCCGATGGCTCCCCTTTGGGTGGTTGTGAGTCCTAGTTGGTAGGTAGAGCAGTGAACCCAGAAGGCAACGCGTTCTTTTCTCGGTGGCCCTCTGCGGAGGTCTTCTTTTCTTTTTTGAGAGAATGGACAGTCCTTGCGTTTCTCCTGGTTTGTGTACCAGCTGAGATGAGAAACTGTTTCATTGGGCAGATAGCTTCATCATTGTCTCGAGTGTCCAAAAACCAGGGCTGCGTTTCAGAGAATGGAATATTAGCCTTCAGTTGTGTTGGGGTGTTGAAAACTGCAGAGGGGTCTTAACTGTCCCAGATTCTTTGTGGCTAGCACTTGGGGGAAAACAGCAAGTAGGTTTGAGACAGAGAGAACCCCAAGGATGTGCCTCAGCACCTGGGAAGAGCATTGACTGAAGCCGACGTGAGTAAGGCAGGTGAATACTTCTGGGTGGTATGAGTTTGTGAAAGGCCATGGGTTTGGTTGGTTGCCTGACAAACCTACCATTTTGGGACCTGCCAGTGTCTCTGAGTTGGTTCTTCCTTAACCCCTTGAAAGTCAGGATCTGAGTTACAGAAGTCCACCTGTGCTCAGGAGAGTATCTGGAATCGGGACTGCTTGGCAAATCTAGAACATTTATTTGCTAAACCTATAGAGCGTTTCAGGTTAAGAAGAGTTTAGCTTTTAAACAAAAAATTTTCCCCCTGATGGAAGCTTCTGTAGCTGTATGACCTTCCGTGGTTCCAGAGATCCCAGCTGCCCCTGCAACATCTCTGCTTCCTTGTGCCTTAGGAAGGAGCAAAGCACAGGGCTGGGGGTCACGGAACGTGCCTTCCAGCTATGGCACTAGCACCGTGTGCCTTTTGGCAAACCACATCGGGCCTGTGGGCCCTCAATTTAATGCTTTGGGATTTAACTTCTATGTCGGATTCATTTGAAAATTAAAATCAGAGGGTTTCCTGGGTGGCTCAGTTGGTTATGCATCTGACTGGATTTTGGCTCAGGTCATGATCTTGCGGTTTGTGGGTTTGAGCCCAAGCACAGAGACTGCTTAGGATTCTCTCTCTCCCACCCCCTCCCCCTCTGCCCCTTCCCTGCTCATGCTTGCACTCTCTTTCTCTCAAAATAAATAAATAAACTTAAAAAAAAAATTAAAATCAGAAAAAAATGAGATGGAAAAATGACTGTTTTTATAAAAATGTATTTTTTTCTGTTTACAAAACTATTAAGTGCTCATTATTAAAATTATAGAAATACACAGTGTATCCAGTGAACATCCCTCATAGCCTTACACTGAGACAAAAAAATCACCACTGGTGGTATAATACGTGTTCCCAGATATTTTCCTTCACGTATAAAGACACTTATTATCTAACTTTGTTTTACTTAAAACGACAGAAATCTTTTACTAGTTATTTTTACTATTTAAAAAAATTTTTTAAATGATTGTTTATTTTTGAGAGAGAGAGAGAAAGAGAGAACACAAGTGGGGGAGGGGCAGAGAGAGGGAGGGACACAGAATCCGAAGCAGGCTCCAGGCTCTGAGCTGTCAGCACAGAGCCTGACACGGGGCTCAAACTCACAAGCTGTGAGATCATGACCTGAGCCCAAGTCACACACTTAACCGACTGAGCCACTCAGGAACCCCTTATTATTTTAAATTTTAAATACAGAGTCATACTGTTAAACAGTCATACTGTTTTGAGGCTTGCTTTTTATTCCTTACCATGATGTCTCTATCACTTTGTAAAGATCTACCTCAGTCTTTTTTAAAATGACAGAATATTCCAGTAACCAGAATTATTGGGAAAAAATGTATTTTTTGCAGCTTTTTGCTATTGTGAATTCTGCGGCAGCCTTTGTTCTTTATCTTTGTGCCATTGGGCAAATATTTTTGTAGTATGAATTCTTAGAATTAGAAGAGCTGGAACAATGTTTATGAGCTTTTAAATGTATTATTTAACAGATACTGAATACCATATACCAGGCACTACTTAGGTATCGAAGGTTTGGCTATGACAAAACAGACAAACCCCCCATGAGTCTGACCTCTTATGGGGGGCAAACAACATAATGGTTTATCAAATGATACCTAATTTGGGATTTAACTTTTTATTACATAGCAGATTCACTTAAAAATGAAAATCAAAAAAAGTGAAATGGAGAAATGACTTTTTATAAAAAATGTATTTTTTCTGCTTACCAAAAAAGGAAGTGTTTTTTTTACTTAAAAAAGACTATTACAGATATATGCAATATAGACTGTGAATGTCCTTCATAGCCTTCCACTGCGACATTTTCTTTATCGAGAAAAATAATACAAAGGAGTGTGTGTATGTGTGTGTGTTTATAGAAATGGTGTGACTTTAAATGTCAATTGGTATTAAACTCCCCTCCAAAAACAGTACCTTATTATGCTCCAGAGACTCAGCATTTTTAAATTCAGAATTCTCAGGTCAGTCATGACAATGCAATGCTAATGGCAAAGAGTGTTTTTATTTCAGGAGAATTTGTGCCAGACTCTGTGTTAAGTTTGTATTATGTATGCACACGTGTGTGCATGCACACACCCAATATTGTGTGCGTGTGTGTGTATTTTTAAGTTCTTCCGATGACCCCAAAAGGCTAGTGTTTTCATGACCACCTCACAGCGGGGGAGGCCATCTCAGAGATGCAGTCATTTGCTCAAGGCTGAGGGTGAAGCGGAGGCCTCACCAGGGCCCCTCTGCCTCCAGAACCTTCGCTCTCCTATTGTGCTGTGTTATCTCATTTTCTGACTGTACAGGATTTTTTTTTTTTTTTGGGTGGAAGGGAAATCACATAATCCATGTAGTTGTTCAATAATATGATTGTTCCTCCCCACTTCCAATACCAAAACACCAGTAAGTATGTCTGTCTTTTCTTTTTTAATTAAAAAATATATATATATATATTTTTTTTTTTAAGTAAATTCTACCCCTGATGTGGCTGAAACTTACACCCGTTGAGATCAAGAGTTACATGTCCTTTCTACTGAGCCAGCCAGGTGCCCCTCAGTATGTTTTAATACGTCTCACTGTATGTTATAGTGTAAGAAACATAAATGAAATGAGTATCTTATATATAGAGAGACAATGCCTGTCCATTATCATCATTATCATGATCATCATCATATAGGCTACAGAACAAAGCTTCTTTTTCTGTGTAGTTCTGTTGTCTGGCATTCGATAGAGATTTAGACTCCCCTGGCAGGTGGGAGAAGCTCCTGGGTCAGAGGTAGCATACCAGCTTATACAGGTGTTGGCTTGCTCCAAGCCTTATTTGGTTCAGCCATGAAGTGGGAGAAAGAATCCACACTCCACCTGCCTCCTGGAACAGTTCAAAAGGTGTTTATTTTCCAGCGGTTAATTCTCCCCATTCTTGGCAGTGTTTCCATCCCTGTGGAATGATGCTTAAAAAACACGTATTTGGCCCTCAGGTTCTAAGAGTCTGTTTAGAGCCTGGTGCAGGCGCTTGAGAATTCTGTCAGGGAGGAGAGCAAACATAAAGCGAGCAATTACGGCAGAATGTGTTGAGTTCGTTCTGGAGATAGAGCGTTGTGAGATGCTTATCCTTGGTGCTGAGCCCAGCATGTGCTGGGGAACACTCAGGGTGAGCTGCTTTTATATAGGGGTCATGCAAGGCTCCACAGAAGAGGTGACATTTAATTTGGGTCTTGGAGGGTAGGTGGGATTTCACTGAACCCATGAAGGCACACTTCCCCCAGGGGGTGTAGGGTAGAGGTTGCCTGAGGCTTGGAAGCAATCTGGGGCTTATCTGAAGGGGTCTTGTGATCCATGCTAAGTGATGGGAAGGCTTTGAATTAGGTGGATGATGTGACTAGGACAGAGCAGCGTATTCTTGTAGTGGGTTTTCAGACCCTCTCACTGCCAATATCCTCCCTTCTGGGTGAATTGCTCATTTGGGAATCTTACTCCGCTTAAATCTGTACCCTACTGTTTTAGTCTTTTACATCCTGAAAGCGTTATTCCTTTCCCAACCCCCTCCCCGGGTGAGGTGTTCACATTAGTCGTGTACCTGTCAGGGTGTGTGTGTGTGTGTGTGTGTGTGTGTGTGTGTGTGTGAAGGTGGTGGAGGAGTCCCATGAGGCAGACTGTGGCTCTTAGAAGGCTGGTGGCTCCTGTGGGTCGGGTCCACTGGCACCAAATTCATCAGCCTGTTATGCCTGATGCTGGTTGGTGTGGCCACTCGGTTGACACTGGAGTATATTGTGAACAAAGCATCTCGGGGACCTGGTCCTTGTGGGTGTCTTGTGGAGAAAACTGCTGATGTGGGGGCTTTCTTTCACTTGTAAAAAGGTGACTGTGGAGGGGGGAAATCTCCTTTGATTGGGGTGCTGGAGGGGGAGGGATTCTGATCTTTGCACAGCACCTGCACATGGCTCAGAGGACTGGACACGCACCTCCCAGAAACTAATCAGTTTCTTTTTTTTTAATTTTTTTTTTAACGTTTATTTATTTTTGAGACAGAGAGAGACAGAGCATGAACGGGGGAGGGTCAGAGACAGAGGGAGACACAGAATCTGAAACAGGCTCCAGGCTCTGAGCTGTCAGCACAGAGCCCAACGCGGGGCTCGAACTCACAGACCGCGAGATCATGACCTGAGCCGAAGTCGGCCGCTTAGGCGACTGAGCCACCCAGGCGCCCCGAAACTAATCCATTTCAAGGCTAAACTAGAATATAATGATGGGCCAAATGGTGGTATCATCAGCCATGGACTGTTTCTCAGGGAATTGGATTCTTTCATCTTTATGTGTTTTTGAGAGAGAGAGAGAGAGAGAGAGAGAGAGAGAGAGAGAGAGAGAGAGAGAGAAAGAAAGAATGATCAGGGGAGGGTCAGAGAGAGAGGGAGACACAGAATCCAAAGCAGGCTCCAGGCTCTGAGGTGCCCTCTGATGTGGGATTTACATAATTTGCTTCTAGGTGAAATTTATGAACTATGTTTAGTCATTTTTTTTTTTAATCTCCCCTCATTTAATCTTCAGTGCCTTTTCCGGTGCCCTCCTACCCCCTGCCTCCCTTCTGTATGATCTGTTCCTTTGGTGCTCACGTAACAGCACTGTGACCTTGTGATACTTTGATCCTCACTGGCATACCACCTCACTGCATTGGGTAGGCTGAGTCTGTACAAAGGTTTGAGGGCGGTGTTGGAACACATGAACTTATGCTCACCTCTGAATCCAGAGGCGTTGACTGTATCTGTAGGTCACTTGGGGTCGGTTTTCAACACTGCAAACAGGGATGGAATGTGTTAGCCAATTGGGCTCAGCTGCTTCTGTGGGTGGGGTTTGGGTTGGGACTCATTCCAAACATCAGCAGGTTTCCTGGCTGGGATTTGTAGTCTTGTGAAGAGCATCGTTGGTTTCAGTTAAGGGTTTCAGAACCTTTGTGATTGTTTAAGAAACCACACGGTGTCATGTGGATAGGTTGAGCGCCGTCCTTTATGTAATGTGATTTGCAAACTCTAAAAGGTCGTGCGTGTAGCATGGCAACAGAGATGGAAAAGCTCGCTCCACCTGCCTGGAACCCCACCAGCAAGGTCTCTCTCCCTGTTAGTGACCTCACCCAGTTCCTGGTCCCTGAAGCTCTAAAGGCAAAAGACAGGTTGACCTCTGCCTTCCTCTTCATTCTCAGTTTCCACCACCATGCAGTCCTGTCTGTTTTTAGTCTTTGACTCTCTCTCCCCTGCTGTGGTCTTATCGCAACTCCTTCATTTCCTGCTGCAGTCGCCCCTCATTGGCCCCCCTGAATCCATAATTCCTTCCCACTCCTCCCTAGCACTTCTCAAGATCTATCCATGCTGGTTGATCTCCAAGCCCTGCTTTTTTTTTTTTTGAAATTGTTTGTTTGTTTATTTATTTGTTTGTTTATTTTGAGAGAGAGAAAGTGCATGTGTGCAAGCTGGGCAGAGAGAAAGGGAGAGCCCCCCAAGCAGGCTCCGCACTGTCACTACAGAGCCCGACACAGGGCTCGATCTCGAGAACCGTGAGATCACGACGGGAGCCGAAATCAAGAGTCGGATGCTTAACTGACTGAGCCACCCAGGCACTCCCTCCAAGCCCCCCTTTTATCACCCCCCCTTTGCTCAAAAACTCATAGTCGCTCTCACTGATATAATTGTTTGGTGTTTTTTCCTTTTTCCTCTTTTTTTTTCCTTTTACCCCTGTAAAGGATATGGAAGTGGCTTGTAATAAAAGGAGAGCCTACTTCTCTCTCTCTCCCTAATGGCAGTGTGGTTGGACTAGAACGTGAATTCAGTAAGAACAGGGAACCTCCCCATCATTGGCATGAGAGTCAGCCAGTGCGTGGTACAGCGCCATGTAAGGCAGGCACTCTTGCTGAATACCAACTGAAGAGGAATGAATGGGTGAATGAATGATTATGGCCCCTTTCTCCCTATTATCCTGCTAAGCTTCCTCCTACATTTTGATTGAGCCCAGATGCCAATGTTGGGTCTGATCTGTATTTTTTGAGATTATTCTAAGATGCAATATGAACCTTTTCGAGGATTTTAGTTTCCCATCTAGGTATGAAGATTTAAATGTTTCAAGTTCCTCCTGCAATTAGTCGCTTATTCAGTAATTCAACGATTAATCATTTTAGGGGCGCCTGGGTGGCTCAGTCGGTTGAGTGACCGACTTCAGCTCAGGTCGTGATCTTGCGGTTTGGGAGTTCGGGCCCTGCGTTGGGCTTTGTGCTGACAGCTCAGAGCCTGGAGCCTGCTTCGGATTCTGTGTCTCCCTCTCTCTCTGCCCCTACCCCACTCATGCTCTGTCTCTCTCTGTCTCAGAAATAAACATTAAAAAAAATTTTTTTTTAATAATTAATCATTTTATAATTGAAAAAGAGAAGGAACTTGGGTACCTTCCCTGTAATATTCTAGGTCTTCCTAGATATTTCTGGATTTGATCTGCATGTCAAAAACATGAATAAATGTGTTTATTTAAAAAAATTCTGAAGTGAAAAGAGGGTTCTAGTGTAACCTTTGATTGCTTCTCGGCCTTTTGGCTAAGATCAAGTATGGTGTAACCTTTGAGTGTCTGTTGCATGTCAGGTCCTGTGCTGGGTATTTTATATCTCATGTAATCATCCTAACACCGTGAGGATGGTCAGTGAGGGGACTGAGGCTGAGTGACAAGAGTGCCTAGGGTCCCACCGTGTGTAGGTGGCGTATCTGAACCACGGTCTGTCTGCCTACAAGGCCCATGTTCTTTCATGTCTCAGCTGGGTTTTAAGTTAGTTGAGTTCCAAGGCCAATCCTCTCCTCAGCCAAACCCCAAACCAAGGAGACAACTAAAAGCCGAGAGTCTAGTCATTGAGAGAAGTACACCGGGAGGCAGGTAATTGCACCAAAAGGTGGTCAAGGGAAGCTATTGGGTTAAGCACAAAAACACTCAGCTCAGCACTTCCTAGAAGGCAAGCCAGAGAAGGATGGGAACGAACAGCAAGCATTACTGAAAAAAGGAAGTGGGCCAGTTTAATACAAGAAGCCCTTTCCCTGGGCCTTCATCTGAGGCTCACTGAATAAGGCAGCGGAGCGGGTTCTGTATCCAGCAGGTGTTGGTAGAGCACTTGTGAGTACCAGGCCCTGTTAGAGGTGCTGGGACTGCGCCCATGTGTGGACACGACCAACGGGATGAAGGCGGCTCAGGCCTGGGCAGAGGGAGCGTTCCATAGAACAGAGGAGCATGGCCCACAGGGAGCCCTTCCTGGGACCCGCTTGGGTAAAGGCAGAGAACTTCAGTCTCCGTTATACTCCTGCAAGGGCAGATCTTTGGGGGGTGGGAGCAAGAGAAGGCTCGGCGTCATGGGGAAAGCAGTAGAATCCAGGACAGTGAGTGTGGAGAGTCCCTTTGCCAGAAGCAGGAGGCAGGCAGGCCAAAGTGGAGGCCCTGAGGGTCTTGGCACCTCCCACGTGCAGTGTCCTGCCATGCTGCTGTGGAAGTTGAAAGGCCTGGCTTGGCTTCGTGCCCCCTGAGTGGCCATGGGCAGAGCTGAGATTTGTCAGAAAGCAGTCCTGATTCTGTTCCAGTGCTCCTGGCTGAAGGGCCAGCAGGCTGGGCCATCGGGTGTGGAGTGGCGAGCCTGGCCCAGGAGATTTTGTTGCTTCAGTCGTGTAGCAGCATATTCTGAGCCTCACGTTATGCCAGGCCTCCTGAGCACTGGGGGTACAGAGATGCGAGGTAGCTCCAGCCAGACACCAGCCTCTGTGTGTCTCCAGGGATGGTTGAGTTTTGAGCGATGCTTTCACCTGTCAGTACAGCCAGGATGTTAACTGCACAATGAACTCTCATTCAGTGAAGCAGTGATGGAAGTGTCAATAACTCTGCCCTGCTCTGAGAAGGTTTTGAAAGGCAAATAAATGGAGAGGGTGGCTGTGATGCCAGCTGGTCTGGGTTTGAATCCTGGTCCTACCACTTATCCTTTCCCTGCCTTTGGACGAGGTACTTTAGCCTGTGTGGTAACTACTGCTCCTGTGCCTCAGAGGGTTATTGTAAGGATGAAATGAAATAATAGAATGTCATCTTACAGGTGCTTAATACATGTTAATTTTTGCAATCAGTATTTGTTTAGGAAAAAAAATAAATAGACGAGGAAAACAAAATGATGGCAGTGGGGGGACCCAGGATTAAGGATGGTGTGTGTGACTGCTAGAGGCTCTTTAAGTTTGTCCAGAGTTCCCTGATGTCCAGAGAAAGGGGGGGAAGACAAATCAGGAATGGGGAGTGACTACTGATGGGTAGAAGACTTCTTTTGGGGGTGATGGAAATGCTTATGAATTAAGCAGCAGTGGTGACCGCACAGTGGGTGAATATTCTGAAAACCACTGAGTTGCATACTTTGAAACGATGCATTTTATGATATGTGAATTAGATCTCCATTTTTTAAAGTATATTTATTTATTTTGAGAGAGAGAGAGAGGGAGAGATAGAAGCCCAAGCAGGCTCTGTGATGTAAGTGCAGAGCCCAGCACAGGGCTCGAACCCACGAACTGCAAGATCATGACCTGAGCTGAAATCAAGAGTCGGATGCTTAACCAGCCGAGCCACCCAGGCGCCCCGAGAGCTCCATTTTAAAATTAAGAGGCCATGAGTCTTTGAGTAGCTGGACTCCCTCTGGCTCTGCCACTGGCCGCCCGTGCCCTCTAGCAGGTTCCGTACACCTGCGGCACACACATTCACTGCTCGCTGTGTATTTCTGTGCTTCCCCACGTTTCTTAGCCCCCTTGAGAGCCGGTGATGTGTGTCACTTCCAGCCGGAAGCATTTAAGAGCTGGGGCTGACCCCTCGCACAGTCTTCTCCCCACCACAGCAACATGGAATTTATATGGCGAGGTCGTGGAGTCACAAGGAAAAAGCTGCTTGAACTACTGAGTCCCCTTATGGAGACCAAGAACCTAGTGGTCACCTAGCTTGCTTCCACTAGACATTGCATAACGTTAGGCGTTAAGCCGCCTGGGGGTATGTCGGTGTCAGAGGAGGACATCTTTTCCTAGTAGGGTGGCCTGGAGAAATGTCCTCATTTCCCTCGTCCAGGTGCGCTGTGTGATGTGGTGCACATCTTCTCTAGCAGGAAGCCGCTGCAGATGCAGTGAAGCAGTAGCATTCATAACCCAGGTGTGTCCCCGCAGCTTGCTGTGGCCAAGTACGTGGCAGCTCTCCTGGAAGCATCTGTCAGAGGGAGCATGAAACCGTCAGCCTCAGGAGCCTCTCATGCAACCTGGTACCCCAAGTGACAGCACGGCCCCAAAGGACTTTGTTTTCCTAGTCTCTAGGAGAACGTGGTTCTTGTCTGTGGGTAGCATAGCAAGGGTTGTAACAAGCAGTGACAGAGAAGGTCTCAGGCCCTTCACTGTCCCTCTGGATTGCTGGCTGTGGGACCGCCAGTAATTTGCTCGGCCCTTGGGTCTTTGAATCTGTGTCTGTAAAATGGGTGAAACAGGTTTATCATAAGAATTTAAAGGAAGAGCTCTTATGAAGTGCCCGACCTTGTGTTTGGCACATAGTAGGTGTTGAGTTAGTGCGAGTTCCCATTGCCTGCCTCCTGCTTAGTGCGCGGGCCCTGCACTTGGCACTCAGTAGGACTCCACGGGCCTTTCTCCTGCAATTCTGACAATTTGTTTTTTGAGACCCAAGGGCACCAACCCTTGTCTCTTGGGGTTCATGAGGAATCCAGGTCATCAGACATTGATTCAGCACTTGGCTGGAGGACTACAGAGATGAATAAGCCATAATTCTTGACCCTAAGTTGTTCATGACCAGGTAGGAGACGTAGATGTGGAAGTAAGGAACTCTCTTACAAGGTGCAGCTTCATGGCGTCACTGAGCATGGGTAGGAAGGAGGGCAGATTTTATGGAGGAAGTGGCGCTTGAGTTCATCCTTGAAGACACAGCTTTGATAGCTGCAGACAGAGAGGGAAGAACATTCTTAGTAGGGAGAACAGTGAAGCAAAAAGAGGCAGCAAACAGTGTGTAAGATGTTGGGAAGCTGATGGGAAGACCTTGGAATAAGGATGCCACTGGATTATTTCTTTTACACTTTTTATTTCCCACCAATTTTGGACTTATCGAAAAGTTACAAAAACAGTACAAAACAAGATTCCTTTTATTTCTCACCCACCTTCCTCTGACGCTAACATCTTATGAAATTATAATACAGTTACCGAGAATAAGAAATTAACATTGGTACAGTATCATTAACTATTAACGGAAGGCTGGCAAACTTTTCCTGAAAGTTTGGGGCCAGAAAGGAAATACTTTAGGCTTTGTGGGTTGTAAGGTCTCCATCACAACTCCCGACTCTGGTGTTTTAGCAAGCTGTAGTAGGTCATCTGGGTATGAATGAGCATGACTGTGTTCGAATGACACTTGATTTTCTTTCTTTTTTTTTTTAAATTAATTTATTTTTATGTCTTTTATTTTTTTTTTAATTTACATCCAAATTAGCATACAGTGCAACAGTGATTTCAGGAGTAGATTCCTTAGTGTCCCTTCCCCATTTAGCCCATCCCCCCTCCCACAACCCCTCCGGTAACCCTCAGTTTGTTCTCCATATTTATGAGTCTCTTCTGTTTTGTCCCCCTCCCTGTTTTTATATTATTTTTGTTTCCCTTCCCTTATGTTCATCTGTTTTGCCTCTTAAAGTCCTCATATGAGTGAAGTCCTATGATTTTTGTCTTTCTGACTAATTTCACTTAGCATAATACCCTCCAGTTCCATCCACGTAGTCGCAGATGGCAAGATTTCATTCTTTTTGATTGCCGAGTAATACTCCATTGTATATATAGACCACATCTTCTTTATCCATTCATCCATCGATGGACATTTGGACTCTTTCCATACTTTGGCTATTGTTGATAGTGCTGCTATAAACATGGGGGTGCCTGTGTCCCAAAACAGCACACCTGTATCCTGTGGATAAATGCCTAGTAGTGCAATTGTTAGGTCATAGGGTAGTTCTATTTTTAGTTTTTTGAGGAACCTCCATGCTGTTTTCCAGCGTGGCTGCACCAGCTTGCCTTCCCACCAACAATGTAAAAGAGACCCTCTTTCTCCGCATCCTCACCAACATCTGTTGTTGCCTGAGTTCTTCATGTTAGCCATTCCGACAAGTGTGAGGTGGTATCTCGTTGTGGTTTTGATTTGTATTTCCCTGATGATGAGTGATGTGGAGCATTTTTTCATGTGTCGGTTGGGCATCTGGATGTCTTCTTTGGAGAAGTGTCTACTCATGTCTTTTGCCCATTTCTTCACTGAATTATGTGTTTTTTGGGTGTTGAGTTTGAGAAGTTCTTTATAGATTTTGGATACTAACCCTTTATCTGATATGTTATTTGCAAATATCTTCTCCCATTCTGTCGGTTGCCTTTTAGTTTTGCTGATTGTTTCCTTCGCTGTGCAGAAGATTTTTATTTTGATAAGGTCTCAGTAGTTCATTTTTGCTTTTGTTTCCCTTGCCTCCAGAGACGTGTTGAGTAAGAAGTTGCTGTGGCCAAGATCAAAGAGGGTTTTGCCTGCTTTCTCCTTACGGATTTTGATGGCTTCCTGTCTTACATTGAGATCTTTCATCCATTTTGAGTTTATTTTTGTGTATGGTGTAAGAAAGTGGTCCAGGTTCATTCTTCTGCATGTCGCTGTCCAGTTTTCCCAGCACCACTTGCTGAAGAGACTGTCTTTCTTCCATTGGATATTCTTTCCTGCTTTGTCAAAGATTAGTTGGCCATATGTTTGTGGGTCCATTTCTGGGTTCTCTATTCTGTTCCATTGATCTGAGTGTCTCTTCTTGTGCCATGAAACCTGATTTTCAAAAGGAGTCAGCCAGCGGGGCCAGTGCTTGACTGTGATTTGCCAGCCCCGGACTACACAACATCCCTTATTTGGAATCGATCAGTTTTTCCACCAAAGTCCTCCCTCTGTTCTAGGATCCTGTCTGACATCCTGCCTGGCACTTAGTTGTCATGTCTCCTTCACCCCTTCCCATCTGGGACAGTCCCTTCACCTGTCCTAACCTCACTATTTTGAGAGAGTACCAGTCCATTATCTTCTAGAACACACCCCACTTTAGGTTTGACCAGTGGTTTCTCACGTTTGGAGGGAGGGAGGCAAGAATACCACAAAGGTGGTGTGTGCCCTTCTGAGTACACTGTTGAAGGGGGTTCATTACCAGTGACATGTGCCTTGATCTCCTGGTTGGGTTCGTGTCTGCAGGGCTTCTCCTCCGTAAAGTTTCTGCTTTACCCTTTGTAGTTAATGAGTATCTGGGGAGTGGTAACTTTGAGACTGTGCAAATCCTGCTTCTCCAGGGACTTTTGCCCACTAATTTTAGCACATCCAGTGGTAGGTCTTATCTGCAGTAGTACTTACTGTGGATCTGATGCTGATTTTCTGTTTCCCTCTTCCCTCCTACATTTATTAGTTGGAATTCTGTGAGGAGGAGCTGTGTCCGTTTATTTATTTGTTTATTTGACTATTCGATTATTTATATCAGGATAGACTCATGGATATTTATTTATTCTACTGTTAAAAACCCAGTACTCCTCTAGCTGTTAACAATCCAAAGAAGAAATTGAGAAAACAACTCCATTTACAACAGCATCAAAAAGAATAAACTACTTAGAGATGAATTTAAACAAGGAGGTGGAAGGGTTTTCCACTGGAAACTACAGAATGTTGCTGGAAGAAAATGAAGACAGTGGGAAGACATTTTGTGTTCATGGACTGGAAGTCTTCATATTGTTAACGTAGCATCACCCCCAAAACAGCACACAGGTTCAGTGCGGTCTATCAAAATCCCAGTGGCTTTTTACGCAGAAATGGAAAAGCTGATCCTAAAATTCCTGTGGCATTGCAGAGAACTTCAAATAGCCAAACCGTCTTGAAAATGAAGAACAAAGTGGGAGGATTCCTACCTCCTGATTTTAAAACTCACCACAAAGCTATAGTCATTAAGGCAGTGTGGTGCCATTATAAGGACAGACCTATAGGTCAATGGAATAGAATTGAAATCTAGAACTTAATTCATGTGTATGTGGTCAGTCGATTTTTGACAAGGGTACCAAGGCCATTCAATAGGGGGAAAGTCTTTCCAACAAATGGTGCTGGGACAACTGGATACTCACATGCAGAAGGAATAAAGCTGGACCCCTTACTTTACTTTACACCATATACAAAAACCAACTCATGGTGGATCAAAGACCTACACACATGTCCAAGATAAAACTGTAAAACGCCCAGGAAAAAACATAGAGGTAAATCTTTTTTTTTTTTTTTAATTTTTAATGTTTGTTTATTTTTGAGAGAGAGAGAGAGAGAGAGAGAGAGAGAGAGACGGAACATGAGTGGGGGAGGGGCAGAGAGAGAGAGGGAGACACAGAACTCGAAGCAGGCCCCAGGCTCTGAGCTGCCAGCGCAGAGCCTGATATGGGGCTCAAACCCATGAACCGTGAGATCATGACCTGAGCCGAAGTCCGATGCTTAACCGACTGAGCCACCCAGGCGCCCCATAGAGGTAAATCTTAACAACCTTGGACTTGGCAGTAGTTTCTTAGGATGTCAGAATCATAAGCAACAAAAGAAAAAGCACATAAATTGGGCTGTTATGAACTGAGTGTTTCTGTGCCCCTAATCGGCATATGTTGAAATCGTCATCCCTAATGTGATGGAATTAGGTGGGGCTTTGGGGAGGGAATTAGTTCATGAGGGTGGAACCCTAGTGAGTGGGATTAGTGCCCTTATAAGAAGTGACAGGAGGGCTTGTTTCCTCTTCACCTTATGAGGCTGCAAGAAAGCAGCTGTCAACCAACTGGACAGCAGGCTCTCACCAGACACTGGATCTGCTGATGCCTTGATCTGGACTTCCCAGTCTCCAGAACTGTGAAAAATAAAGGTTTCTTGTTTAACTGCCTCCTCTAGGATATTTGTTACAGTGGCTTGAGCTAAGACATGGACTTCATAAAAAGTAAAAACTTTGGCGCGTCAATGCTATGAAGAAAGTGAAAAGACAACTCACATAATGGGGAGAAGTATTTGCAGATTCTGTATCTGATAAAGGTCAAGTATCTAGCATATGTAAAGAACACTCATAACTCAACAACAACGTGAAAACAACCCAATTGAAAAATGAGTGAAGGACCTGAATATTCTTCCCAAGAAGATACACAGATGACCACAAGCACATGAAAAGATTCTCAACATCATTCGTCGTTAGGGAAATGCAGATCTAAAGCGCCAGGAGCTACCACTTCACACTCCACCAGCATGGCTGTTAACAACAAAAACAGAACCAGCAAATCACTGATGTTGGTGGGAACATGGAGAAATCGGACCCCTCGTATGCTGCTGATGGGAACGTAAAGTGGTGCGTTCGTTGTGGAAAACAGTCTGGCCGTTCCTCAGGGCGTGAAGCATAGCATTACCACATGACCCAGCAATTCCACTTGTACTTATATACCCTGAGAATTGAGAACAGGCACTCAAACTGTACTTGGACATGAATATAGCAGCATTATTTACGATAGCCAAAAAGCGAAAACAGCTCAGATTCTATCACCTAGTGAATGTATAAGTAAAGTGTAGTAGGTCCATATGATGGAATATTATGCGGCCATAAACAGGAATGAGTGGCTGACACCTGCTACAACATGAATGAACCTTGAACACATTCAGCCAAGTGAAAGAAGCCAGTCACAAAGGACTGCTGAATGTGTGGTTCCCTTTATGCGAGATGTTCGAGATGTTCATAATAAGCAAATTGACAGAGACGGAATGTAGAGGAGAGGTTGCCAGGGGCTGGGCAATGGGGATTGATTGCTTCCTGGACACAGTGTTTCCTTTGGGGTGATGAAAACCTTCCATAACTAGATAAAGGTGATGGTTGCACAATATTTTGCATGTACTTAATTCCACTGTACTGCAAATTTAAGATGGCAAATTTTACATGTATTTTGCCACAATAAAAAAAAATAACCTTAGAGATGAATTACACCTCCCTGATCCAATAATATTATTTATTTGGGTGCTTAAATTGTTCTAGCTTTAGCCGTTTGGGACCTCCTTTGGGAGGTCTTCTGGTTCTTTCGATAGCCTCATGTTTTCTTGAGCTTTTCCTTAATTTCTGGCACTATGCTGATGTTCCATGCTTGTTTTTTTGTTTTCCATGCTCCAGCCCTGGAACCAGCTTTTTCTTTAAAAAAAAAAAAAAAAATTTTTTTAACATTTATTCATTTTTTGAGAGGCAGAAAGAGACAGTATGAGTGGGGAAAGGACAGAGAGAGAGGGAGACACAGAATCCGAAGCAGGCTCCAGGCTCTGAGCTGCCAGCACAGAGCCTGACGCAGGGCTCGAACTCATGAACAGTGATATCGTGACCTGAGCCGAAGTTGGACGTTTAATTGACTGAGCCACCCAGGCGCCCCAGAACCAGCTCTTTCTTTAAGGAGCCCTGGTTCTTTTTATTGGAGAATGGTCTTTAGAAACCAAGATGTGGGTGCTTGGTGACACTGCTGATTTTCACTCTGTTTTGCCCCAAAGAATAGGAATAGGAGGGCCAGTAACCCAACGTTCTTTGAGCGTCTGCCATGTGCCCTGTGCAGTTTCCCCCCTGTGACTCGCCCATAGCCCTGGTAGAGTTCTCCATGGTGATGACTCTCCATTTTAGAAAAAGTGGCCAAGGGAGTTGAGATTTGTCCAGCGTCCTGGAACTATTTGGTGGCAGAAGCAATTTTGAACTTGCTTTTATTTTTTTCTAAAGCTGCGACACCCCCGCTGCCCCCACTTGCCCTTCAGATCCTTCTGGATACTCCTCCCCCGACCTTTCTCATTTTGTGCCTCCTTCGTCAGGAAGCCCTCCCTAGCCACTTTGGCTCACACCAGCCTCACCCAACTGTGAACTGGCACTGGCCTCCTGTGCCATTCATTTTGGCAAGGAAGTCACTGCCACTTGTCTCTTTTCAGCAGAAGGGCAGAGAACATTCCCTGACTTAGTTTGTCTTCCCTTGTCCAGCTGGCATGGTGTTGAGCACTTGACGGATGTGAAAGAGCCACTGTCTGGTATGAGTGTAGTGTTTCACCTCAAGGCAGCCTTACCTTTGACCGTCGCCCTCAGTGTTTCTGTGACACTTCACAGAATGCTTTCACATGCATCGTTTGTAGCAAAGCCAGACAAGGATTGATAGTCCATCTCATTGGCTAAACCTCGGCGAGGAGAAGTGATTTGCTAAGACTATGGTAAAGCCAATACCCAAATGTGATTTTTTGAACTCGACCCTTTTCACTCTGACCCTCTGTCTGCTTTGCTACTAATACTGTTTTATAATCCAGTGGACTAGAGAGAAATCAAAGAAAAAAACTGGGGCTGTTTGCCCCCGTCATATTTTAGTTGAAGCTCAAATACTACTTTTGAAAAAAAATTTTTTAGTGTTTTTATTTATTTTTGAAGGAGAGAGAGACAGAGCATGAGCAGGGGCGGAGCAGAGAGAGGGAGACACAGAATCTGAAGCAGGCTCCAGGCTCTAAGCTGTCAGCACAGAGCCGGATGTGGGGCTCAAACTCACGACCTGTGAGATAGTGACCTGAGCCGAAGTCGGACGCTTAACCGACTGAGCCACCCAGGTGCTCCTCAAATACTACTTTTGGAAAGTATTCGATTTCCTTTGCTGTGCCTAAAATCTAGGGGAATTCCAGGGTCAATAGATGACATAGAAGTAAGTAATTACTCCCTTTCCTTAGGGGCTACTGGAATGGGGGCATTTGAAAATTTAATATAGTACTATCGCTGTGGAGGAATATGTAAAAGGTAGGTAGGTTTTTGTTTTCTTCTGTGTTCCTGCTGAAATGGTCTGAACAAGTAGAGGCTACCTTTCATGCTAGAAAACACGTGAAGTGGGCTAAAGGTGCCATCACTTTTCCATTCTGGCTAGTGGGAATTCACAGAGACTGAGGTTTGCAAAAGACTAGCCTCGTCTACTGATGGTAGACACAGGCTTGGCAGGATTTCAGAATCCTAGCCTATGAGGCTGGAGGGGCTGCTACAGTCCCTTTTAGAGGGACTTTAGACCTTCTGGGCTCTCTTCTGTGCCTGCCCTTTGCCAGGCGTTGTCTTCTGTCCCCCTCACAGTAGCCGTTGTTCACTCCCTGCCCCCCGCCCCTTTAGCTAGAAGGATTTGTACTGTATCAAGTGACTAGGCTTAGACATATCTAAGGCTTTCCTGTTGGAAGTCAAGGTGAGTTGATCAAGGACTGTTGAAAGACGATGCGTGCGAACTCACCCTGCTCCTGTGGGCTGTGGGGTGGGGGTGGGTGGCAATGGTAGAGGGAAGGGAGCTGGTCCCTCCAGGTCCAATTCAGCTGGAGGCAGATCTCTGGGCAAAGTCCTGGTAGATGAAAGCCAGAATTGGACAGATTCTGGGAGTTCTAGACCTCAGAACCCAAACCTTACTTTCCCTTCAGTAAAGAAAGGTTGGCTTTCTCCAGAGCTTTTTGGGTTTCTCCAGATCCTGTTTCTCTAAACTCTTAAGGAAATACAGGAGCTTCTAGAAGTCACCCACACTGGCTTCCAGGGGGTAGAGCTGATGTATTCCACCATTTATCTACAAGTATTCTCATAGTTTGAGGCACAGAAGCAAACAGCAGAGGTTCTTTTCTTCACTATTTGCCTTGCACACACCTTGGTCTTGTATGATTCCACCAACAGCCCCTGTGAGGTAGGTAGTAACAGCCCCATTTTATAAAGGAAGAAACTGAGGCTCAGAGAGGTTTTGAGATTCGTGTGTGTGTGATGTTGTCATGACGTAAGGAGTTTAAACATACCTGTTTCCAGGCATAAGTAGTGTAAATGATTATTGAAATGTGCTTCCCCAGGACCCGGCTTCTTCCTTTCCATGTCACCCACTGCCCTGCCTTGACAGTCTCCCACCGGGAAGGGCTCAGGGGACAGAGGGGCAGCAGGTAATGAGTGCCTCACCGCAAGTGGAGGGCTAAGCGGTGGAACTTGTGTGTCCCCAAGCTGTGATCCTTGGGTTGGTGTGTAGTCATGACCCTGGGCCAGCACCTCCCCACACACACCTTTCCCACTTTATACCAGAGGGGTCTTATTTCCTGGGAATGATTTCCATCATTGAGAAGGCCCGTCTGGTCTGCACATCCATGTTCCCGGTCTCCTCTCTCTTTTTGCCCTTCTGGGGCACACGTGTCATGGCCTCCCTGGAGTGCTTACTGATTCTTGGATTTTGGGTTTGGTTTTCACTTGATTTCCTCCCGGGCTTCTGTGAGCACGGTGCTTTGTAAAGTCGTTCCCTTCTCTCCAGGTCAGCAGGTGTCCTGCAGAGGGAAAGCTGCAGAGAACTGTTGTAAATTACTCTTTGGAAAATAATTTGTCAGTAAGTCTCCTGACTTACCTTAAAAATATTTATTCTTTTTGGGGCGCCTGGCTGGCTCAATCAGTAGAGTATGTGACTCTTGATCTCGGGGTTGTGAATTTGAGCCGCACGTGGGGTGTAGAGATTACTTAAAAGAAATAAAAATATTTATTCCTTTTGACTCAGAAATATTTCTAAGACATATTCAGAAATTCCATTCACAGGAAGTAATCAGAGGCATGTGCAGATTCATCCTGAAAAGCTATCACTCATCATGATTATCACGGCATTGTTTGTAATAGTGAAAATATCCAGCAAGTGACTCTTACGTTCATAGGCTAGAATAACATTTGAGAATTTATAATGTTCACAATTTAATACATTAAAAAAAAGTGGGACCAAATTATATATGGTATAAAACCAATAATGATAAAAACGAATTTATAATATACACATAAACAGATTGGTGAACCAGGGGCGCCCAGCTGGCTCAGTCAGTGGAGCATGGGACTCTGGATCTCAGGGGTTGAATGTTCGAGCCCTCTGTGGGGTGTAGAGATTACTTAAGAATAAAATCTTAAAAAAAAAAAAAAAAAGCCTGTTTGAACAAGAACAACTAGTACATGTGTGGGTTGCATTCTTTAACTTCATGTGTTTAAATTTAGCATATTTTTTTCAATGGTCGTATATATTTAAAAAATTTTTTTAATGTTTATTTTTGAGAGAGAGAGAGAGAGAGCGCGCACAAGCGTGGGGGAGGGCCAGAGAGAGGGGGAGACACAGAATCCGAAGCAGGCTCCAGGTTCTGAACTGTCTGCACAGAGCCCAACGCGGGTCTTGAACTCACAAGCTGTGAGATCATGACCTGAGCTGAAGTCAGATGCTTAACCGACTGAGTCACCCAGGCGCCCCAATCATGTATACTTTTAACTTGTTTTATTTTGAAATAGTTTTATTTATAGGAAAGTTGCAAAAATAGTGAATTCTTGATTACTTTTTACTCAGTTTCCCCCAAATATTAACCATGTTTGCTAAATTTTACCATGTTTGCTTTATCATTCTCTTTCTCGCCACATATATATGTATATTTTTTAAACATTTTTTCCCCTGATGTACTTGAGAATAAGTTACAGATAGGGTGCTCATTTATCCATAAGTAATTCAGTGTTTATTTTCTAAAATTCAAGGATTTTTTTTTTTACATAACCATAGTTTTTCTGAATGTGGAGTTTATTCATATTTTGCCATTCATCTCTCTTATAGCAAAGGAAACTACTTTCTTTTTCTTTTCCTGGCCCAAGATTGCATTTGACTGTAACCACACTTCTGTGCCCTAAAGCAGTTCATTATTTCCTTATAATATTTGCCCTTGACATTTTCCAAAAAGGCCATACTTTGTAGTATGTTCCTCAGGGTGGATCTGACCATGATAAGATTCAGATTATATATTTTCGGCAGAGTATCACAGAAATGGCATTGTGTCCTTTAGAGCACCATGAAAGGTGGTGGGCAGTGTCACTTTGTCCCAGTATTGGAGCCATTACTTTTTTTTATTTTAATTTTTTAATGTTTATTTATTTTTGAGAGAGAGACAGACAGTGAGTGAGGGAGAGGCAGAGAGAGAGGGAAACACAGAATCTGAAGCAGGCTCCAGGCTCTGAGCTGTCAGCACAGAGCCCAATGCAGGGCTTGAACTCACAAGCCGTGAGATCATGACCTGAGCCAAAGGCAGACACTTAACCAACTGAGCCATCCAGGCACCCCTGGAGCCATTACCTTGGATCACTTGGTTACGGTGGTATCAGCCAGGCTGTCCTCCTTCTCATCAAACTTTGACTTGCAAGTTATTTATATCAGTATTGACTTGTGTCCTGTTCTTTTGTCCAATGGGTTCTAATCTGTCGCTCTGGTATTTATTTAGGTGTTCAAATTGTCCCAGATTTGGCCAGTGGGAACCCTTTCCAGGACCCTACGTCCTTTTGACGCATCCCCCTCATTCTTTAAGCCCTTCGTTACTTTTCTGCACTGCAAGGTGACCCAGGCCCAGTCATTATTTTCCTGTCCCAGTTCTGGAGTCGGCCATTTCTGCAGGGAGCCCTGGTTCCTTCTGATGGGGAACACTGTTTAGAAACCAGGATCTGGGGGGCTAGATGGGTCCTTGGTCCTGGGGTATCCTCACTCGGCCCTCTCCGCAGACAAAACTAAGAAATACACCCCGCACACACACGTTTCCATGCCCACACACACCCTCCAATTCCAGTGCAACAATGCAGCTGGCATCCCGTTTCTGTCTGCATTTGTAGCTCCCTTCTACAGCAGTAAGAAACCCAGCTGCCGTGTATTTATTTTTAATTTCCGATGTAACATGTGAATGTCACAAATGCCTGCCATCTCATTAAAGCGGACAGACAGGGACACCTGGATGTCTTAGTCTCTTGAGCATCCGCCTCTTGGTTTCGGCTCAGGTCATGATCCCAGGGTCATGGGATCGAGCCCCACATCTGGCTCTATGTGGAGCACAGAGCCTGCTTAGGATTCTCTCTCCTGTCCCTCCCCCACCATTTGCACAGGTGTGCACACTCTCTCTCTCCCCCCCCCAAAAAAAGACAAAGCAAAGAGCTCTTTAGACACTTATCTCTCTGGTCATAGTGTAGACATTCCCTAGAGGAAATCCCTCTGGATCATTTTTCTGGAGAAATACATAATTTTTCTATTTCATTAGTGGTTTCACAAGAGGAATATAACTTTTCATGTTTGGTAGGTTTTGGCCGTCTTCCAGTGAGAGGCCTATAGTTCTCCCTGCTTAGAGCCCCCATTGTGTGGCTTGGACACCTGAGCGTCCAGCTTGGGGTTCTTCGAAGCTGCAGTGAGCATGCTGTCAGTCCTAGCGAGAGGTGTAGCTCGCGAAAGGGCTCCCTAGACCCAGAGGCCTGGGCGTTTTTGTTTTTTTTTTTTCCCATGAGAAAACAGCTTTCAAATATTCTTCTGGCCCAGTAAGTAACGCACACTCATTATTTAAAATGCAAACAAATAATACGTTAAAAAGGAAGTGAGAAAAAAATTAAAACCTCATCCCTGAGGCACTGTTTTTGGGGCGATCCTCTGACGTGTCACTTTATGTGTACATGTACATGCTTTTCTATCACTGAGACCAAGCACACGTGCCTTTGTATTGTGGACATACACTCGCGCTGCGGTGTGACTCGCACGCGGTCAAGGGCACAGACCGTGAGTGCGCCACTCGCGGGAGTTTTATGCGGACAGACTCCCTGCTGCTGCCACCCCAGAGCAAGATAGTGCACATCGCCCAGTGTGCCAGGAGCGTCCCTGGTGTCTCCCGCTCGTGACTCGGGCCCCAGAGGTAACCACGAGTCTGATGCCTGTCCCTGTAGATTACTTCTGTCTATTTCTTGAAGTTCATCCATAAGCGGTTGGTGCTCTTACATATTTGACTTCTCTCGTTCAGCATCGTGTCTGTGAGATTCAGCCCTGTTCCCGTGGGTGGGGGTAGTGCACTCCTTTTTCATAGCTGCAGGGATCGATTCTTTCTGTTGTTGCTCTCTTCTTCAGGACTGCTAACAGTAACATTTTGAGTCTGTGCAGACCGAGGTGGGTGGGTAAAGACGCAGTGTAGACATGATGATGGCGTCCCTGGGAAGGCAGAAGCCCCAAAGGGGCTCCTCATTAAAGCTGAAAGCCCCACTCTGTGTGAAGTCCCAGTGTTCTTGGGACTGGTGTCTTAATCCAGAGAGTCAGTACGTCCGCCTTCCTTTTTCAGAGCTCTCTTCTCAGCCTCCCTGTTGTTCTTCCTCTTTTCTGAGTCCTTAGGCTGTGCTGTGGGATCTCCCATCACTGTGTCATCATCTGCCTTTGCTTTCCATGGCTCTTGTTGACTATGAACTAGAACTGTGTGTGTCTGTGTGTCTCAAAGGGTTCCGTGAAAGAGATCCAAGAACCCATATTTCAGTATTAACTCAGGTCAGAGACTTGGGCTTTGCCCCTCTGGCCTTAATCACCAACCTCAACCAGTCCAGGTTAATGAGCATACACTTGGCTGGTCTATTCCCAGGCTTCGGGGATGGCAGGCACTCTCTCTGTCATTGAGTTACCCAGCCTTCTGTTGACACATCTCTTATGATGGGGGCCCTGCTTCACAGCTACTCATTCTCCCTTCAGACTCCTTTATTAGAAAGTTCTCCTTGAACAGCGTATAAATCTCTGTCCCCCATTACCAGGGCTCACTTCTGCCCTCAGGAGACCTCTCCCTCCTCTGTTCTCTGATTACCCAAAGAGCAGATGGTCCCGCTGCCTCTGAATCCTCTTTACGGTAAACCTTCCTGTACTGTTTCTCATGTGGCATGTTTTGAGGACCGCTCCATCCTGGGACTCTTTTTTTTTTTTTTTTTTTAATTATTTTTAACATTGATTTGTTTTGAGAGAGATAGAGAACAAGCAAGGAAGGGGCAGAGAGAATCCCAAGCAGGCTGTCAGCACAAAGCCTGATGCGGGGCTTGAACTCACAAACACTGAAATCATGACCTGAGCCTAAATCAAGGGTTGGACCCCTACCTGACTGAGCCACCCGGGTGCCCCAGGGGACTTCCCAGCCCAGGGACTCTTTCTGATTGTGTTTCAATTTGTCTTTGATGATAAATGTGGAGCCCTTCTGTAACTCTCCCTCTCTTTTTTTTTTTTTTTTTTTTAAAGACATTTTTTTTAACGTTTATTCATTTTAGAGAGACAGAGACAGAGCCTGAGCAGGGGAGGGGCAGAGAGCGAGGGAGACACAGAATCTGACGCAGGCTCCAGGCTCTGAGCTGTAAGCACAGAGCCTGACACGGGGCTCAAACCCCCAAACCATGAGATCATGACCTGAGCTGAAACCAAGAGTCAGATGCTTAACCAGCTGAGCCACCCAGGTACCCCTTATTATTTTTTTTATTATAGAGAAAGAGCTCAAGAGCAAGGATGAGCAGTGGAGGGGCAGAGGGAGGGAGGGGAGAGAGAGAGAAAATATCTTAAGCAGGCTCCACACTCATTGCAGAGCTGATGTGGGGCTTGATCTCACGACCCTGGGATCATGACCTGAGCAAAAATCAAGAGGCGGACGCTAAACCGACTGAGCCACCCAGGGCCCCCCGGTCCCACTTCCGTCAAGCGTAGGAGAGTACCATGGTCCGTGCTGAGGCCTCCTGCGTGGATGTGCCGTGTGAACCATAACCTGCCCTGCGGGGAGGGTTCTGTTGGGGCTTCTCAAAAGCCTGTCGCTCCTATTCCTGCTGATGCTCTAGAGGCAGAGCAGACTTCAGAACTGGTCTGCCCAGTGAGTAAACTAAGGCATGTCCTCCAGCTTCCTGTGTTTCTCGTTTCCTCATTTGTGTTAAGAATTAATTGAGGCAAAGGTCTAGGCAGCAGGATGAACTGGTATGACCTTATATGAGAAAAGCCCACACTCACAGCACTTCTGACCCCAGATGTGGGGGTGGGGGTCCCCCACAACAAGCAATTCTGTGACAGGAACTGGGTACCCTTACAGTTGAACTCAACTCTGACTCCATCTACCTGGGGCTGATGTCAGATCCCGCACGTGAAGGGCTCAGTCCCACAGGGCTGCTCCCCCCGACTTCAGATGCCAATTGCAAATCCAGGTTGTCACCTGTGCATATGACTAATCAGCAGTAAAAGTGGGGGGGGTCCTACAACCCTCTCCTCAAGTTCAGTTTACTTGCTAGAGCAGTTCACGCCACGCAGGGAAACACATTTATTAAAGGACATGATAAAGGATACC
Organism: Acinonyx jubatus; assembly: GCF_027475565.1. Lineage (NCBI taxonomy): Eukaryota > Metazoa > Chordata > Mammalia > Carnivora > Felidae > Acinonyx > Acinonyx jubatus. The sequence continues at coordinate 27,026,777 of NC_069398.1, forward strand.
GGTGAACAACAAGGTGAAGAGATACGCAGGGTGGGGTCTGGGAGGGGCCCCAAGTGCAGGAGTCGGGGGGCATCACCCGTGCTGGTATGTGGACACCCTCTGAACCCTGTACTATTGGGATCTTGGTGCTCCCGCTTCCTCGGGTAGCATGCTCAGTCATTAACTCCCTCTCTGGAGAAGGGGACAGGCAGGGCTGAAAGTTCCAAGCTGCCAGTTATGCCTTGTCTCTCTGGTGGCCATCTCCCCTCCAGGAGCCCACCCAGAGTCTCATTAGAACAAGAGATGCTCTTTGTGCTTTTTATTGCTTAGGAAATTACAAGGGTTTTAGGAGCTGTGTCCCAGGAACTGGAGGCAGAGACTGATACATATATTTTCTAGTATCTCATAGAGCTCCTGTGAAGTATGTTGTGCCCATCAGTTGCCCTGTGCTAACTTTTAAAACATTTTCTTTCTTTCTTTTTTTTTAATGTTTATTTTTGAGAGAGCATGAGTGGAGGAGGGGCAGAGAGAGAGGGAAACACAGAATCTGAAGCAGGCTCCAGACTCTGAGCTGTCAGCACAGAGCCCGACGCGGGGCTCGAACTCACAGACCGAGAGGTCGCAGATCCCTGAGTCAAAGTCGGATGCTCAATGGACTGAGCCACTCAGGCGCCCCACCCTGTGCTAACTTTTAGTGGTGTTACTAAGTATCCCCACCAAATGCCCTGGAGTATTTGCCAAGAGTGTAGGAGAGCTGTGGGTTCACCCCACTTGGAGTTCAGGCCAGGTGGCCGTGGCCCCAGAGGGAGTGGTGGGAGCAAGCCCGTGTGGTCCTCTATGGCAGCTACAGTCCCAGTGGTCTGCTCCTCTGGGCTTTGTCAGCTCAATTTGTGCTGAGTGATGCTGGCTGTCTTGCTTCCTTCTTGCCAAGTCATGCTCTGACACATCTAGTTCTCCTGGCTTCCTTCCTCTTTTACATCATTGCATCAGATACAGGCCCAGTCATGTGTCTCCAGATCACACCCACAAGTCCCATTTTGTGGGGGGGGGGGGGGGGGGGGGTAGGTCATCAGCGTGCTGTGGAATGTTGGCCTGAGCACGTGCCAGATCAGGATGCCTTGGTCAAGGCCTCGTGATTGTACTGACATGGTGGGTGGAGGCACCATTGTCCAGGTTCCCACCAATGGCATAGGTGTTAATCATGCCACACCCCTGCCCGGTTGTCCCTGGCTGCCCAGGGCCCAAAGGCCCCAGACACATATAGAGGGCTCCTGGCCCCTTTGCACACTGGTCTCGGCCTATTTCCAAAAGCTTGTCTCTTTCTGACCACCTGTGCACCCACACATACAAACACATCCCATCGTAGCACACTTGAGGCGCTCCAGATTCTGTAGCTACTGCTCTTCTACGGTTCGAGCCTTGGTATGCACTTCCCCTGTCTAAACCCTCTTATCTTCCTTATCTGGCTGCTGGGCCGGGGTCATTTTTTCATGATGTTAGTCCCTGGGTGTCCCTTCTTTGATTGTCTCAGATGATCTTACCTTCACCTTCCTCAGAGCTCAATTTATTCCCCCATGACGTTGTACTGGCCGGGACATGCTTATGAATGACAGCAATGAGTTGGCGCCTTCCATCCCCCAACCCTCATGGTGGCAGAGAAGACCTGATGAAAGAGAGCATATAAATAAGACTCAGAGTGTAACAACGCTCTTCCCAGAATGCCCAGGACACAGTCACAAATCACTCCCCGTACTGAACACTAGGAAAATTTCAACTTGAATGAGAAAAAAACAGTCAACAGTGATCAAAGTGACATCGATGTTGGAATCCTACAAGATATAAAGGAGAGCCAGACAATCCTCTTAGAACTGAAAAATACCATGGCGAAAGCTCCATGGATGGCGCCATAGTAGAATGGTGAAGACAAGGGAACTTGAAGGTAGAGTGCTTGATGGAATTATCTAGTCAGCGGGGAGCAATGGAGAGACATGAGGCGGAAAAAAGTGAACGGAGCCTCAGGGACTTGGAGGACCCGCCACAAAACATGTTTACGTCATCGTCATCCTGGCAGTAGAGAAAGGGGGGTGGGGAGCTGGAAAGATAGTCAAAGAAATAATGGCTGCAAGTCCTCAAACCTGCAGATTCAAGAAACCAAGTGAACCCTAAAAACGGTGACTCCAGAGAAATCCACAGTGGCCGTGTCTCGGTTTGCAGGGTCAACTTGGTGGGCAAGTTGCTAGAGAGGAATCTGCTGCTTTCTTGAGCCCTGCTTTTTAGAGGCCGCCTTGGGGAGGGCCCTTCCCCTGAGCACCCCCTCCCCCCCATCTCTGGAGGATAAGCTGTTAGGCGGGAGCAGGCTTGGCTCCCTTGAGGGTTTTTCCTCACCTTTTTTTTTTTTAAGACTTTTTTTTTTTAAGTTTATTTATTTGAGAGAGAGAGAGAGAGCGCAAGTGGAGGAGAGGCAGAGAGAGGAGAGAGAATCCCAAGCAGGCTCCACAGTGTCGGTGCAGAACCCGATACAGGGCTAGAACTCTTGAGATCGTGAGATCATGACCTGAGCCAAAGTCGGACGTGTAACCACCTGAGCCACCCAGGAGCCCCGGTCTCCCCTCATCTTGAAACCACTACTCATTGGCAGAGATTTGTGAACTTGAGCAGATGCTATTCCCACCGCAGCTGAGGGTGGACGCCATAAGGTGCCGGTGACTGCCGCTGGGTGATGTGCACGCCTGAGGGACAAACTAAATCGCTTGCTCAGGCTTCTTCCCTCCTCGTTGCTGCTTTAGGAGACCGGCTCACCCCGGTATCGGTGCCGGGTTGCTCAATCAGTCTTGTTTACTGACCAGAAATTGCATACAGTAAACGCAAAGCCATAAGTACTTCCTTGAGGATGATTTTACACTGCGGTGTTGTGAAGAGTCAGATGGAGAAAGGGCCCTTCTGCCTTGTTTGCCTTTTCAGACGTGCTAGGACGAGTCACCCTTGGCCTGCGGCATCACCTGTTGAAATTCAGGAGGAATGGTTTCTCTCATATCTGTCTGCCTACCTACGTGTGTCCTTTTCTGTATGTAATTGTCTTCTTCTTTTTTTAATGTTTATTTATTTTTGAGAGAGACAGACAGACAGTGTAACTGGGGTTGAAGCAGAGAGAGAGGGAGACACAGAATCCGTAGCAGGCTCCAGGCTCCGAGCTGCCAGCACAGAGCCTGACGGTGGGCCTCGAACTCCAGAGCCGCAAGACCATGACCTGAGCCGAAGTCGGACGCCCAACCGACCGAGCCACCCAGGTGCCCCATGTAATGTTCTTTTCTAATAAAAACAAAAGCTCTATGTACAGACCTAACTTGTAGTAAAAGATCAGATCTGATGTGCCCTTTTTTCCGTGCCTAATTTTCCAGAGGAGAACATTCAAGCCGCAGCCCTGTGGCCGAGAGCCTGCTCCGGTTAAGAAGTTGCTCTGTTTTCTCATGTACATTTTCCTTTTTGGTTTTGTTTTTTTTGTTTCTGCTGCGGACAAGTGTTGCCTTTGACCCCAAGAGCTCTGCACTTCCCAGCGTTCCTCCTCTTCACTAAATGTGGGAAGAAGAAACGGCCTACGGATTAGAGACTGTTCCAGGGCAGAAAGAGTGCACAGGGCTCCCAGAGTCTCCTTGGAGGGTCTCTGACGGACTGTCCTGCAGTCAGTCACCCTGCCATACTTGAAGTGGGGAACATTCTTGTAAAACAGGACATCCAAGATTTTCTTATCACAATCTTTCAGCCATCAGAGGAGAGTGGTTTTATACCAGACCGTGCAGAGGTGGCTCAGGGCACACTCCCAGAGGCACCTAATCTACCAGCGCGGTGCAAGTGACATCTGTCAAACTCTGCGTGAAGTATACCAGCTTGGGTTGCTAGTTTTGAACATTAGCTCACGCTGCCTTTCTTTGGCCGACTTGTGTCTTTGCCAGGCTGGGTTTTCAGGGGCTGTTTGGACCTGACTGCTTCATAAACAAAGTAGCCACGGGCCTGGGGAGACCGTGGAAATTTTACTAAGCTACCAGGGGCTCCGTGAGCAGAGAAAGTTTGGGAACCTCTGTCCTAGCAGATCACCACTTGGGCACACCGCCAGCACCAGATGCCTTTTAAATCTGCTTGTTATGTATTATCGGTTCATGCAAATTTTATATTTCACATGTCATAATATATTCACTGACACCTTCCATCCATTCCACGGGTAGTTATTCTGCATTAGATTGTGTGCCAGGCACTGTGCCAGGAAAGTATGACCCTGGCACAGTGCTTGGTAGTGACAGTCGAGCTGAGATTGTCAGGAAGCAACTGGAGGAAAAGCGTCTCAGGCACGTGTAAAGGCACTGGGGCAGGGGTGCAGAGACTTAGGCTGGGGATATAGGTGGGTGTCTTGTGTGTGTGCTTCAGTGTGAAAACAGTGACTCGGTGTGAAAATAATGGTTTAGCAGCTGTTCATGGCTTCTGCCCCAGTCACACTGCTGCTGTTCTCGTATGGGAAGCGTAGGGGTAAAGGGCTTTCCTCTCAGCGTGGCTTCCTTCTTGCCAGTCTGCCAGTCCTTCCTTTCCACTCTGTGCCAGATACAGAGGTACTTCCAATACTATTCCTCGTTCGGGAGCTCACAGCAGAGCAGGGGAAAGGCTCGTGTCTCTTAGATCATCCTGCCTACATGGGTCCTGAACACAGCCCTCCCCTGGGAAGCTGGGGCCCCTTTCTTGGTTTCAGCAGTCCTTGGAGCCTTCACTTCCCCAGAGTAGAAGGAGGCCTCGGATAAAATGATCATGATCTCCGGGTCTTTTCTACTGCTCCTCTGCCGCTCTTGTCTGAAGTTTTACACCTTGCAGTCAAAGCTGCTCTCAGTGCTTTTGAGACCCCTGAGTGCTGGCCTTGTCCCCCGTCCCGGTCAGGCCTCAGGGCCTGAGCCCCACCCTGGCTTGCTGCAGGGAGTCAGCATCCCGGTGGGCAGTGCCTGGTCGTCTCCCTGGGGTGCAAGAATGTATGGGGTTGTTCCTCTGAACTTGAGGGGAGTGGCGCAGATGCCAAAGGAGGCAGTATGGTCAGGTATCAGAGCCAGAGGGAAGGAAAGTGAACGTAGCCTCACAAACTGCGGTAATGATGTGTTATCTGTGTGATGCTTTGCAGATTATAAAGCCACCCGGTAATCTGTATGTCAGGCTGTGAACAAAATGAAGTCCTGCTCTTGTGGGCTGACCCTGCAGTCAGTGGAAGGAACGTATAACGTAATGCCAGGTAGTGATCAGTGCTGAGACGGAGTATGGGGAGGGAGAACGACCAGAAACTATACTGAGGCAGAGTCTCTCTGAGATGGTGACATCTGAGCAGAGATCTGAACGAAGTGAGGGAGAGAACCCTACAGATAACTAGAGGAATGGAGTCCAGGCAGCAGCATTAACGTGTGCAAAGGCCCTGAGGCAGGAGCAGACCTGGAGGCTTGAGCAGTAGCAGGGAGGCCAGTGTGACTGGTGAGGCGAGGTGAGAGCGGTAAGAAAGGTGGAGGGGGCAGAGCTTTTAGATTTTGTGCTCAGTAGGACATGAAGCCATTTGAGGATTTGGGTTAGGGAGGTGACTTGATCTGGCTTACTTTTTAAAAGGCTCCCTCTGGCTCCTGCATGGAGCAGGCCCCTTAGAGGTCTGTGGCAGTGGCCTGGGCAGCTGGAACCAAATGTGGGACTGTGAATCCACTGCCCTCCGACACACCATCCCTGCGGGAGCCCCCTGCAGAATGAGCTTTCTAGATGGCGTGGGCAGCTCACATAGGTGTCAGGAAACGATCATTGGTCATTTTCCTTCATGGCCAGGAGTCTCCCCGCAGTAAGGGGGGCTGGGTGGCCTGAGTCAGGGGGAGAAAGGGCCATGGGACAGGGAGCTGACGTTTGCTGTTCCTTGAGCCGGTGGGGGACAGGGGGGCTTTCCTGTGTCAGCCGGGCTCCGAGGGTCTGCACGGCATGACCCTGTGGGACGGATCCTCTCCCTCCATGGTTCTGTGAGAGCTTGGCAGACAGAAGACCTGTGGGTGTGCCAGACCACACTGGCAGGGTTGGACAGGAGGACGTGCAGAACAAACATTGAATAAATCTTCAACGTGCGTGAGTTCATCCTTGAATATGAAATATATCAAATATGATTATCGCAGGAACTGAGTCATTAGAAAAGCACCTCAGATGAACGAGAAAGCAGACAGCTGAGCCCAAGAGTCTGCTCTGAGTGGCCCGTGCCCGACAGGCCACAGAAGGGCAGAGCTGGTGCCGGGGCCCTCGGATGCCAGAGTGGCTGCGGGGGCCAACCTTGGAGTTGTTTCCCAGCGGCCGGGACAGCGAGCGGAAGGCAGATGTGAGGCAATCTCCCGTGCCTGAGCTGCCGAGATGTGACGAAGGCTTTCCCCGCTGAGGCTGGGAAGCCTGGTAGTGGTGAGAGCTGCCCACTTGGTTAACAGCGGCAATTGCAAAATCGAGTGACGAGGTTGCAGAGGTGAGCTCAGCCTCGATAAGTGGCAGAAGTGTCCTGCCGGGCTTTCAGGTTCCCCACGTTGCCCTTTGTGGACTCGGACCTGCCTCTCTGCCGGGTTTCAGTGGTGGCAGGACCAGGGGGGGCATCTTTCCAGGGAACGAATGAGGTTGGTGTGCTGAGGGTCCCCGGGACCACTGTCAGGCTCCATGATTCGCCAGGACTCGCAGAGAAAGCTCTCTCACCCCCTGTTGCAGTTTATTATGGCAGAAGGATATTATGGCACAGACAGAAACCAGCAAAGGAGAAGGCTCCATAGGCCGAGTCCGGCAGAAACCAGGCACGAGCTTCCAGTTGGCCTTGCCCGCTGGAGTCAGCAGCCAGGGCTTAACACTCCCAGCAACGACGCGTGGCGACACGTATAAAGTGTTACCAACCAGGGGGGCTCACCGGCCGCCTTCATGTGTGGGGTTTGTATGGGAGTCAGCCTAGCAGGCGTGGAGCGCCGCATCGCTAACCTCATCTACCCTGTCTCCCGCATCCCGGACGTCAAACCCAGACGATGCGGTCCAGAACCCCAGCCCTTCATCCTGAATGACATGGTTAACGTGAACCATCTGAGCCTGGCCGAGTGCCTCAGTAAACCATCTGTAAGGTCCACGCTCATCAGGCGGCGTCTTCCCAGGGCTCAGAAGTGATTTCCCAGCAGCCGTCCAAGGGCCAGCCCTGGAGGCCTTTGGAATGTGCAGGGTTTAGGGCCACCCAGGCCTGTCACACAGTTGGGGAAAAGATTTGCCTCGAAATGGTCCCCGTTCTCATGTGGAACCAAGCCCATGTGGGGCTGGAGGAGGCTCGGTGTCCCTGGGAGCCTGTGGCTTCTGTTCTCTGTTTGCAGGGACCCCAGTCCCAGCTCCATCTGTAGGACGTCCTTGGGCTCCACAGGGCCATTTAATATTTTAGTTTCCACCCAAAGCTGCAGCTGTGTCTTGGAGGGGCCAGCAGCTCCTGCCCCGGTGCCTTGCCTGCTGCTGTAGCCCTTGGGGCCCTGAGACCCAGGCTGAAGCTTTGAGGGGTGGGGGTGCGCCCCCGTGGGCCTCAGGCAGACCCCACTTCTCCCTGCTCATACGTGTCCCTTTCTCTCCCTGCAGATTCCTCTCGCCATGGGGGATTCCAACGTGGATGCCAGCGCCACAGTGTCTGAGACAGTGGCTGAAGAAGTGTCTCTTTTCAGCATGACAGACATGATTCTGTTTTCACTCATCATGGGCCTCCTGACCTACTGGTTCCTCTTCAGAAAGAAAAAAGACGAAGTCCCCGAGTTCACCAGAATTCAGCCAGTGTAAGTGACTGTGCTCCAGATCCCTCTCTGCATTCCAGAGCCCGTCCATCAGTCCCAGCGGTGCCCTGTCCTCAGACCTCGGTCAGGAGAGAGCCAGGCGACAGAGGTGCAGGTGGCCTTGCCGCATTTGGGGCTCAATCGGGGACATCGCCTTATCGGTGGCCTGTGCCTCAGAGCTACCTTAGCCTAACCCCTCATGTTTCCATAGCACGTTAGGGTTTACGAGGTTCTTTTACGTCTGTCCGCTTGTTCGAATCTCTCGTTGGCACCTCACAGGGACCAGAGTACAAGGTGCCATTTCACAGGTAGATAAGCTGAGGTTCAGGGGCACTACAAGTACTGCCCGAGGTCCTTAGCACAGGGCAGAGCTGCAGCCGGCACCCGGTTCATGTTTGACCCCAGGCCCGTGATCTTTCTGTCTATGACAGTTTTGTGAACATATGGGTCGTAGCGGAGCTATTGGCAAAGGACCACGTCGGGAGGCGCAGCTCACTGTCTTTCCGTCCTGTTGCATCACTGACATGGACAGGGTTGCAGTTTGGTGCTGATGCATCTTTACCACCTAACGCTTGCCAATTTCCCTTTTCAAATGAAGAGAGCAGCCTCAAGCTTAGAGCTTTGGGGGCGACAGCAGAGGAGGAAAACTGGTTTTCTCTTCTCCTCGAGACCCGCACTGAATAGTTCTGTGACCAGATGTATGGGGAGTTCTTGCACACCCTTGGGATGCCTCCATGTGTGAAACCGTCTGCCTGGAGTTAGCCTCGGGTCCTCTGGGTGGGGGACCTGGTCCCACAAGACTGCCCCCAGCTTCAGACACGAGTCTCGAGTCCCAGCATCACCTGTACTTATCAGCCAAAAACCAGAGCTAGAAACCAGCCTCCTCAGGTTTGATTCATTGGCTGCTGTGGCTCACAGAGCTCAGGAAAGCAGTTTCCTTATTACAAGGTTACCAGTTTATTTTAAAGGATAGAAGACAGTAATAGCCAGGGGCGCCTAGGTGACTCAGTTGGTTAAGCGTCCGACTCCGGCTCAGGCCGTGGTCTCACGGTTCATGGGTTCAAGCTGCACGTCAGGCTTTATGGTGACATCTGCCCCTCCTCCAGCTCCTGCTCTGTCTCTCTCTCTCAAAAATAAACATTAAAAAAAGAAAGAAAGAAAGAAGTCCTTAACAGCCAGATGGAAGAGATGCAGAGGGCAAGGTATGGGGAAAGCTGCGGAGTTTTATACCCTCGGTGGGGGCGCCACCCTCCCAGCACCTCCAAGGAAGTGTTCAGCAGCCTGACACTTGAAGTTCTCCAAACCCTGTGCTCTTGGGTTTTAATGTAGGTGTAGGTGCGACTGATTAAATCATCTGCCACTGGGGGTTCATTCACCCACCAGTTCCCCCGTCCCCAGAGGTCAGCAGCAGGCCTGGAAATTCACACCCTCTGACCACATGGTTGGTTCCCCCTGGCAACCATCCCCATCCTTCAGGGCTTTCCAGAAATTGCTTTATTCACATAAACTCCAGAGTGGCTGAAAGGGGCTGGTTATGAGGAAAGGAAGACACCTTTATTGTTTTTATCACTTAGGAAATGCCAAGGGTTTTAGGAGCTCTGTGCCAGAAACAGTACAAAACCCAAATTCGTATTTATTATAAGTCACGATATCACACACAGTCTCCGGCTTGAGTTTACTAATGGCACTGTTTGTTTTTTAATGTTTTTTTTTTTTTTTTCCTAAGTTTATTTTGAGAGAGAGAGCGTAAGCAAGGGGAGGGACAGAGAGAAAAGGAGAGAATCCCAAGCAGCCTCCTCACTGTCAGCACAGAGCCTGACATGGGGTTCGATCTCATAAACCTGAGCCAAAACCAAGAGTCGGACCCTTAACCAACTAAGCTGCCCAGGTGCCCCCATATTCTTTTTACTTTACTGATGTTTTTCAACCTTCCAGAAAGCTTCCTTGTAAGAAGTTTAAGTACAAAGGTAAATTAGCTTAATGAAAATATTAAGAGTACAGATGGTCATTAGCTATAAAAACATGACAGTGAAGGAGTGATATGGTGACGAAACCACTGTCCCCCCAAGACTGAGTTCCGAATCCTTCCTGCAGTCAGGTCACTTCTTCACATTCGCTGTTGGCTATGTTCTACCCAAACTCCAACCCTGGACACCTGCAGGCAGCTTTGAGTGAGGCCCTGTGCTGAGGGAGCCCTGGGGCCCAGCCCTGCCCTTGGGGGCTCCCTGAGTCCTGCTGGGAGTGGGTCTCAGGTGCAGGCCGTGGTTTCACACACTCGGGGCCAGGATTCCCCAGGCTGGGCAGGCTGGGCGCTCAGGGTCACATCCCCTCCTAATTCCCTCTCCCAGTTTTGGTAACCATTGTCTCCCCTGGAAAAGTTACGGTCTTCAAGCGTCACAGGAGATATTCAAAGGACTCAGTTCTTGTACCACTGACAGGACATTAGTTTCCTGTTTGCCGAAAGCTCAGCAGATATCCACTGAGGCCCCACTGTGTCCCAGGTAGCCACAGATAAAATAGAGGAAGTCCCTGTGTTCGAGCTCACATCCTGGGTGAGGTCCTCCCTTCACCTTGCCTCAGTTTTCCCCTCTGGAGGGGAATGACCCCACCTCCCGGGGCTCATGTGAGCATTAAGTGAGGTGCTGGAGGTGACAGCACCTAGTATGTTCCTGGTGCTGGTGGCTGCTGAGTCTGTCAGAGTATATTTCGTGTCAAGAAGACAAAGGTGGTGTTTACATTAACAAAACTGAGCCGTCAGGACGTTGAGTGGTACCTGTAGAAATGCTTTATGAAATGCTTTTGTGTGCATCGCCTAAGCATGGCCTCTGCGACAGCCCGGCACGCTGGGCAGGGCGTGGCTGGGAAGTCTCAGGGCCAGGCCAGGAGACACAGGCTCCAGGAACTCTGAGAAAAAGGGGGCAGGAGGGTGTGCTGAGGGAGGTGGTGTTGAGCAGGTCCTAGAAGGTGCTGCCACATCCCGAGGCTCAGAGGGCTTTGCCCGCAGAGGGCCAGCGGGTGGGACCGGCAGGCGAGCAGGAATCCGGCCTCTTGCATCCGGGGTTGGTCCAGCCAGGTACCTTCCTGGGGTGGAAGGTATTTTGGGCGGGGGGAATGTGGTACTCAAGATAAGGGATCAGTGTCCGGGTCCCAGTTTCCAGTGGCCCTGAGTTTCCTTGTCTGTAAAGCGGAGATGTCCCACCGCACTCCAAGAGAGGACGTGGGCGTGCCATACGAGCACATGGAGCCACCATCCTCCCCGTCACCTCTCCAGCCTCATGAGATGGACCTGAAATAAAACCAAAAGCCTAAAGTTTGTAGATTCTGTCTCTTTGCGGGGATGCTAAAACTGCCCTTCCCTCTTCGTAATCCTAAAGTTTCAGCCTTCCTGTTTCTGTGTCCGCTCACTCCACAGGGTCTCTTGTCCCTCGACATACCATGTGGAAGCCTGCTGGGGCCGGGTCATGTGTACCCTCCGCAGGGGACCCCTTCACAGTGCAGGGGATATGTTCTAGGGCCCAGAGTTGGGTGACAAAGGTTGTAGTCCTGCCTCCATCACCTAGAAGGCACGTGAAGACGTTGGCCGTGACTTTATCTTTTTTATGTCTGTGCTCTGGAAACGATAAGCGTCCTTATCTCATGGGACTGGCACTGAAATGACATCATCAGTGAGCGCTTTGCCCAGGTCCTGGTGCTCTTGGTCATGGCCTTGCCCTTGAATGGCACGTATTATTGTTTTTATCCTTACTATTAATATCACATCCTGTCTCACAAGAGCCCTACAAGGAAGGCTTTATTACCCCACTTTGCCGATGAGGAAGCTGAGACGCAAGTAGCCTCGGAGTTTGCCCAAGTCACGTCACTTACAAGTCGCAGGGCCAGCTTATCAAGCCACACCTGCAGACTCCACAAGCCACACTTCCCCCTTTGCCACGCTGCCTGATTTCAGCAGGGCCCCTCGTGGACTGCGTGGGGGGCGGATGGAGGGTCATCGGGAGGCAGGTGGTGGGGGGCGCTACAGGACGTGGGCCCGAGAGAGATGGGGAGGCCAGAAAAGGGAGTCCCGGGGCTCGCACAGTGAGGGCACAGTTGATGGGACACGCGGGCCTGGCTGGGCGTGAAGAGTCTGCACCAGGCAGCTGCTCAGAGCAGGTTTGGGAAACGGGGAGACAGGATGCCTCTGGGCGTAGGCGGAGCAAGGGAGCAGAGCAAAACCCAAAGTGTAGAGATTTGGACCCTTTGCAAGCAGCAGGGGATGGGGTGACTAGAGAAGAGAGGCCAGGCTGCTAGAAGGAAGACACTGGCTTTTTCTCTTAGGCTTTTGTTTCTCTTGTTAAGGCTGAGCATGAGCTGTGGGTAGCAGGGTGAGGCCACTCGCCGCTCCTCTGTCTCTCTGGTCCCTGTGGCCGACGGGGGGAGGCGAGGAACAAGAGACCAGGGAGGGTCAGAGGGAAGGTCAGTTCTGGAAGGACTGTTTTGTTTTGTTCGTCACCTTTTTGCTGAAGTGTATATAACATGCAAACAGAAGGACACGGGTCGTAGTGCACGGTTTGAAGGACGTGTGTAACCAAAATGGCCCCATGTTGTCTGTGTCACGGAGCATGCACTCTGAAGTTTACGTGGAGTTCTTTGGTCTCATTTGGTATTCCATTCTGTGAATAATCTGTGATTTATTCTTTCTGATGATGACGGACATTTCGCCGGTTCCCGGTCGGGAGAACAGTTGCAAACAGTGCTACCGTGAACATTCTGGTAGGTGTGTTTTAGTCCCCATAAGGCCATGTTTCTGTTCCGTGTGTGCTGTGACGTGGCACTGGCAGGTCATGGGCACGTCCCCTCCTCACGCTTACTTTTATCACCTTTTTCATCGTAGCCACTCAAACAGGCGTGCAGTAGCATCCTGTCGTGAGTTGCGTTTCCCTGAAGACCTACGACCTTGTCTGTCATAATGTTTATTGGCCATTTAGATACCTTTGTGAACGTCTGTTTGCTCAAGACTTTGCCCGTTTCTTCCACTGGGTTGGTGGCCCTGTTCATTTGCCAGGGTTCTTTATAGTCTAGATATGAGGCCTTTGTTAGATAAATGCACTGCAGATACGATCTCGCTTCTGTGACTTGCTCCTTACTCTCTTACTGGTGCCTTTTGATGAGCGGAAGTGCTTGACTTACACTTAGCCCAATTCCTCAACCTTTTGGTTGACCTTAAACCTTGACGGTTGATGTTTCTGTGTCCAGTTTAAGAAATCGTAACTTATCCCATGGTCCTAAAAAACGTTCTCTTTATGTTTCCTTCTGAAAGCTTCCTTGGTGTAGCCTTTAAACTTAGACCTCCATGCAGCTGACGTCGACTTGGCTTTGGCAAGTTGTGTGTGGTGCTTCGAGGTTCATTTTTCCCCCATCGGATATCCATCCACTGGTCACAGCACGAGGTGTTATAAAGGCCAGTCTCTTCCCACTGCCCTTCAGTGTCACTGGTGATATAAATCAGGTAACTGTCTGTATGCGGGTCAGTTTCTAGACTGTTCTGTCCTATGGATCTGTTTTCTGTTGCTTCATCGGGACCACACTATTCCATTTTCTGTGATCCCATAGTCACTCTGGACTTGATATCTGTAGGCCAAGTCCCCCAGCTTTGTTTTCTTCTAAGATTCTTTTGTCTTCTTCAGGCCCTTGACATTCCATGTAACTTTTAGACCAGAATGTCAATGTCCACCAAAACCAAAGCGGGGAGAAAACAAACCCTGCTGGGGTTTTAGTTGGGATTGGATCAAATCTATAAATTAATTGGCACTTTACAGTATTGAGCCTTTTATTTTTTTATTTCTTTAATATTTATTATTTTTGAGAGAGAGAGAGAGAGAGAGCGCACGCACGTGTGCAAGTGGGGTAGGGGCAGAGCGAGGGGGACAGAGGATCTGAAGCGGGCTCTGCGCTGACAGCAGCGAACCTGATGTGGGACTCAAACTTACGAACCGTGAGATCATGACCTGAGCCAAAGTCGGATGCTCAAACAACTGAACCACCCAGGTGCCCTTCAGTATTGAACCTTTTAATCCACAAACATAGTTGTTTACCCCAGGGAGATCTTCTGAGTTATATTAATAGCAATTAAAGGCTTGTTCAAGAGAGCAGCACGTTCTCTTAGTGACGGTGGTAATAATTCCGAAAGTGGCTCCTTGCCATCCACTCACACTTAGTCCTCAGCCTTCACTCAGCTTGTGCCTCTGGACAGAGCATTCCACGCTAGGGCAGCTCTTAGTCGCAGGGCACCCGGGGTGTGATGGTTCCCACGGGAGTCTGAAGCTCCAGGACCCCCCCGGAGCCCCCACTTAGCTCGCACACGTAACACAGCGCTCTGAGTGGAGCACCCCTCTTGTCGCATGGCCATTTGTATTTCTGCCTCCCATGATGCAGAGACAGCGTCCCATTCCTGTCCGGGTCCACTGTTGGACTAGCACTAACATGTACCTGTGGCTGCCTCTTGGGCAAAGTGGCCCACAGGCTGACCTTGGCTTACATGGGAGTTTTACATTTTTTAATTTATTTTATTTCATTTATTTATTTTTTAATTAAAAAAAAATTTTTTTTTTTAATGTTTATTTTTGAGAGAGAAAGAACTGTGAGCGGGGTAGGGACAGAGAGAGAGGGAGACACAGAATCTGAAGCAGGCTCCAGAGGCCTGAGCCGCCCAGGCGCCCCAAGGGAGTTTTACATTTTTAAATTACGACATTATTTGAAATTAGAACGTTGAAAAGGGTGGCATATCAAACCCAGACTTTCAGCTTCTCTTGAAAAAGAATCCGAGGCTCTGGCCCCACGGTGACGCCCGCCAGTGGTGGTAAAGCTGAGCTGGTGGCCAGCCCGGCCCAGCCTGGGCCGCTGGGCTCCTCCTCTGCTCTGCTGGAGGCAAGAAGCGCCCAAGTGGCCTCCACACATACCTCTGGCCTCACGTCTGGTGCCTGAGCTTGAAAGAAAAACAAAGCTTTTTATTGTGGAACGTTTCAAACAAACGCCAAAGGACAGAGCCCAGAAGATGTGAACACAGCCCCCCACCCACCGTGGGGGCTTGTTTCCTCCCGTCCCCGCTGCTCCTGGCTTATCTTAAAGCAGTCCAATTTCATAATTAGTCATATATGGATCTGAATAAAGGAATCAGGATTTCTTAGCAAATTGGAAACACTTCATGTGAAATGTGAAAATAGTTCGGCCTTCTCCTCTCCTTTTTGAACACAACTCTCTGCCATTGTCCTCACACCTGAGAGCCAGCGGCAAGCTTCGGGACTCTCAGGCACCCAGGAGCGTTTGTTTGTCGTTCCCTGATTGACTGATACGTATCTATTTTTTTCACACTTCTTCAAAAATTCAGGATCTAAACAAGATTGCAGTTGCACTGCCGTTGATAAATAAATCTTAAAAGTCTCCCTCCCTCGGAGGGCCAGGTATGTGGAGGTATAATTTATGTGCAGATGAGTCCTAAAAGAGGTATGCGGTTGTGCAGCCAGTGTTACGATCAAGATCTAGAACATTGCACGTGTTAGGGTGGCCGGTGATGGTGGGCGGCAAAGAATTGCACAAAGAGCGGGGCAACAAGCAGGACAGAGTTTATTCACTCGCCAAGGGAGGAGAGGGGCCAGACATCAAGAGAGGTGTCACCCCCGGTCGGGCTGGACCTTGTAAGCATTTTTTGTTTTAAGGATGTGATAAGGGTCGCAGCTGTGCCGGCGGGGGTGGGGGGGGGGGAGGGTATGGGGAGGGGCTTGATTCTTGGCCAGGCAGAACAGAAAGTGGCAGGTTTTTTGGGGGGGCTCATCTAGGATGCAGATTGTAGTCAGGCTAGAGGAGAATACATTTTGTAGTTGGGTCTGTTTTCTGAGAATGTAGGGCACCTTGACCTAGAAAAACAAAGAGTTAGGGCCAAGTGCAGACACCTGTGAGTTTTGTCTTTAAGTTTGATTGGGGGCGAGGGGGAGGGACTTTGAATAAATTCCTTTTACCCAAAGTCCCCGTGACCCCCTCCCCCCACTGTGTCCCTTTGCAGTTAATACCCACCCACCCCCACCTCTAGTGACCATGATCTTATTTGTGTCCCTGTACTTTTGCCTTTTCCCAAATGTCATGTGAATGGAATTATGTGGCTACGGCCTTCGGGGCCTGGCTTCTCCTCAACATGACAGGAAGTCTCTCACTGAACAGGCTTCCCCTCCATCCCTGGTTTTTCCCTGCAGCGTTTTTGTTCCAGAACCAGATCGTTTGTTTCAGTTTCCCACAGTCTGGATTTTGCCCATTCCATCCCACTGGGGCTTGCTTCTGAAAGCCACAGAGGAGCTCATTTTCCTATGTGATCTTTATCTGGGGGCTTGCTCTCGACAGAAGGGCCAGGAAATCCAGGAGCCGAGGCCGCCAACTTCGTTTCCATCCGCCTGCGTCTGGCGGGTGCCGACAGATGGAGAATGAGCCGGACTTCGTCCGCATCCAGTTCAGGGTCACTCTTGCTAGAGAGACGTCCTTGGCTCTGCCGAAGGTGAAAATAGAAACACACAGGAGTTGTGCAAAGAGGAGAGTGTGTAGGATAGGCTTCTGTGGACGCGGAGGGTGGACAGTGCCTGAAGCCTCCCGCCGTCGGGAAGTGGCGAGAAGAGGGGCTCTGGGGTATTCACGCCGCCCCCGCAAGCGCAGACCTGGGTTTTCCACTGCCCCCCCCCCCCCGACCGTGAGCGGCTTCACTGCCTCTCCTTCCTCCCTGTCCCCTGATGAGACCGGAGTGGCTTTGCCATTCTGCCTTGTGCCTACAACTCCAAAGGTGGCCTGTCCGGGAAGGCGTGGACCTCTCGACCTCACTGAGTAGCACCCGGTGCTCACAGCCCGTGGTTCCCTCTCTGTGCCAGGCACCAGGGCGCAGGGGTAAGCAGTGTCCTTGGGGGCTCTCGTGCATGTGGGAGAGAGGAGTGTTGCTAGAGGCGGTGGGAATGCAGAAGAGGGTCAGCCCTCCATGGGTGGGCACGTCAGGATTGAGGTGCCCCCAAACTGAGTCTGGGAGGCTAAGTAGAAAGCTGGCGTTGGCATAGACAGGAGGACATCGGCGAGGGTCCGTGGCACAGACAGAGCAGGGCACACAGAGCAGAGACGTGTGCAGAAGCCAGGGCTCCGCTGGCAATGGTGTGTCTGCCAGAGCCCAGGTAGAGGTCCCTGAGGGAGTTAGGTGTCATGAAGGGAGTCGAGGGTCGCTGACGGAATTGGGAATCATGAAGGAGTCGGGGGTCAGCAAGGGAGTTGGGGGTCACGGAGGCATTGGGGCTCGTGGAGGGGACTGAGGTTGATGGAGGGGGTCGGGTCATGGAGAGCATCAGGGTTACTAGTGGGTTGGGAGTCACAGTGGGGGTCAGGGGTCACCGAGCTGAGACAGGAGAGAAAAGGCTGGGGGTAAATTTTACAGGGCCTCGGGCCTTCCCCGGGGTGGGTTTTATCTGACACTAAAGGGGACCCAAGGGAAGGACTGAACCGGGGCAGAGTCCTGAGAGCAGCTGGAGTGGCTTGGAGGAAGGTCACCCAGTGGCACTGGCATTGACCGGCGGGCACTGGCAAGGGGCCTGAGGTTCCGAGGAGAACAGCGCACGCAGAGCAGAAGGTGTCAGCACTGCAGAGAAAGGGTTCTGGGCTGGGGCTTTTGTAAAACAGGGCTGTCATCTCCATTTGCAAATGGCAAAGCCGATGGAGACAAGAGACAAGGCATCTGAGCAGAGGATGACTTCTGTCTGTCACTGTCACTGGCAAATAACCCCGAGCAGGGCCGTGGACCTCAGTGTCTCTCTCGCTCTCCTGCACAAGAGCGCTGACCCTGCCCGCACCCAGTCTTCCAGAGGCACCGCCCCGGGGGTCTGTAGGGCTGGAAGGGAGAGGCCAGCGTGCTGCCCCGCGGTGTTGGGAAGGCAGGCCACCTGGGCCACGCACGGCAGGTGTGGAGGCCTGATGTGCGTGTTGGTGGATACGCGTTGAAGGCTGTATGGTAGGACGTCCCTGAAGGAAACGGCAGCCCCCTCGAGCCTCCGAACATGCCAAATGACAAGGGCCGAGGATCCCCGGGAGGGGCTGGGAAGTGTGCTCTCTGAGCGTGCCTGGTGACTCCTGTCAGCGGTGGTTGGCCCCACGGGGTGGGATGGGGGCACACAGTCTGCTCTGCTCATGGGGGCGGCCGTGCGCTGCTGTGGCTCTGGGCTTCCACAGGCCCGGAGTTGGCTTCCCACTGTCCCCAGAGCCTCGCTGCCCTTGGCTGTGAAATCCAAGAGGCCATCTGGCAGGGTGAGGAAGATTAAATGAAATACAGTATAGAGTTCCTTGAATACTAACTGTCATACAGTAGGCACTCAATAAGTTATACTTCCCATTCCCTGCTTTGGCTTTGACTCATGACCTCCCACCTGCCAGAGGGCAGCCACTGCTGGTGGCAGTGTCCTCCCGGGGTGCCCCCTGCTGATCTGCCCTTGTTCACCTGCTGGTTCTTATTTAAGCTCCGGGGAATCACTTTGTATTCACAAAAGGCGGCTCTTGCACACCGTTTGCTTTCAGCCACAGCCCTGGCTGGCCTGCCCCGGCTCACCCCTCTCTGGTGGCAGGCTCCTTGCCCCTGGGGGTGGAGAACCGGCCACCACACTGGCCCCAGAAGGCAGCTGTTCCACAGCGGCTGCCTGGCTGCCTCTTGTGTCGCCAAGGGCAGGGGAGAGTCTCAGGAGAAATCCGTGCTGTAGAAAAGGACACTCGAGTCGGAGTTTTCCAAACTCCTCTGCGTGTTGCCGGGACTGGAAAGGAAATGAATCACTCCGGGGACATCTTGGTTCATCTTCATGCAAGTGACTCAGTGCTTTCATCCGCCCTCCCTTTCGTGCATCCCGCAGTTGACTTCTGAAGCTTGGATGGAGAGACTCCTGCTCCCAATTTGGGAGTAGAAAATTCTAATTGGACCCGTGTGGTCTCTGGGCTCCAAGCCCGACCCAGCTGCCATCTCCTCTGCTGGCTTTTTGTCCTGGGGGGCCTCTGATGGGCTGCCCCCCCGCCCCCCCCCCCCCGCCGCCGGGAGGAAATGTCTCCGCAGCGAATGTGGGGTCCACCTTGTGGGGGGCAGGCCTGCCCTCTGCATACATGCTGCTCCCAGGTGACCTGGGCCCCGCATCTTGGGCTCTGCTGCCCATAGTTCTTTTGTGGGGAGGAAGACAGGAACCAGAACTAATTTAATATGATCCTGAGGCGCCCTGGCAGCGGGATCAATGCCGCTTCCTTTGTGGAGAGACAGCCCAGCCATAGCAACCTGCACAGCTGCCTTCTAGTGTCTAGAAGAGCTCTATTCAGCCTCAAGACTTCCCTTTTTTTTTTTTTTTTTAATTGGGAAAGGGGGAGGAAGTAGGGAGAAAGGACTCCGATATAAACAGTTACCAAGGAGACCCGAGTCGGGGTTGGAAAGGTTTTCTCCTTCCCTCGGTCCATACAGAAGGAGGAGGGGTGTACGCCCAAACGCAGGGGATCACGGGAGGTCTCAGGCTGGAGTCCCAAGTCCTGCCTGCGCCCGTGGGGACAGACGTAGGCAGGGGCTCAGCAGACACTTCGAGAGGGCTGGGGAGAACTTTTAGAGTCCCGGGCCAGTCTGCCGGCCTGCGGAGAGATGGACAGAGCCCGACTTCCTAGCCGCAGGCTCCCTGCCTGTTTCCCGGAGACAGCCGGAAGCTGCCTCTTCCCTTAAGTCCCGGGGGTCAGGAGAGAAACCATGGGGTGCACGTACTCCTCTCCGCGGGACGAGCCAACCTTGAGAAGGTCAGTTCCAGACGTGTCTCTGCTGCAGACCACGCTGATGCCCCTCGGGAGGGGGCCCCTTCCTGGACAGGGACACCCCAGATGCATGAGGAGGGTGCCCTGTGGAGTTGACCAGCAGAGTTGGAGCAGTCCCCTGGGGGGCTCAGCAGGGCATAGGACCATCAGCCCCTTTGGTCCTGGCTTGCAGGCTGCATTTCCCCACTTCCAAAGGAAGGGATTTGGACTGGAAACCAGGAAGGCCCCAGTCACCGAGTCTTCCACCTGGGGAAGATCAGGTTCCAGGGGCACATCCCAGGATGAAGCTGTCAGGTTGGGTTAGACCTTTTGAGGGCGCTCAGGTGTGGCCTTGCACAGGCCAAGCAGATGAACTCTGCCACCTTGAGCCTGGCATCAGGGCTTTGCGGGAGGTGGGGTGGGGGGGGAGGGTGGATTCTGCTGTTCCTCGAGGCCACATGTGACCAGTAGGAAACTGTACCGTGTCATGTCAGGCCAATGACTGGAGGCAAGGGGTCTTCCTTAGGGTCCTCGGCTTTCCCTTCCCCCCATGGGGTGCAATCTGCCCCCGATCTCTGGAAGCCAGCCCTGAAGCCAAGGGGAAAAGATGGGAGCATGCCTCCTTTCCCAGGGGCTGAAGCACAGAGGTGCTCAGGCTTCTTGGGAGAACTTCCTCTAGGGGCAGGAGGGCTAGCCCATCTCTCCCCACCTCGAACATTCTCAGCCAGACCTGGAGGGCCCCCCGGCTCCCAGAGCCGCCAGCCTGGCATTCCAGCCCCATGCGTCTGGGTCAGAGGCCACGCACCCCTGGGCCGCCAGGGCTGAGCTCCCCGCTGGCTGCACGGGCCTCATCCAAGAGCCTGTCAGCTGCCCGGTTTCCGTGGCTTTCCCTTGGGATCTGTTTTCTGTCTGAGAATAGAGCCCAGCCCTTCTGGGAGGCCTTTCCCGGTTTCTGCAGATGCCCTGTGGGTGGACTGTCTGGTCCCCCCTTTTGGTCTTAGCACTTGCCACTTTGTGCCACTCGGCGTTTTTGAAATTACAGAGTGACCCAGGTGGCTCTCTTCTAGGGAACACCCTCTTCATCCCTGAGAGTTAACCACACTCCCAATGCTGTACGAGGAACAGGGAGGGGACGTTGCAGAAGCCAAGATTCAATGTTTTCAGTAAGAGAAGTCCAAGGCCTTGCGATGCCACCACAGGCCCAGTTGGTGGCAGATCCAGGATTCAAACCGGAGCCTCCTCCCCTTCGGAGGGCTGGGCCCTTCCCTCCTCCATGATGGCCCTCGGAGCCTGTCTCTCCCCTAGCTGGTGGGAGGCCTTCAGAAGGCGGAGGCTGGCGCAGGCACTCAGGGCGGCAGGGCACCCCTCGTGTCTTCAAGCCCCCCTTCTTCAGATGCGGCTTCTATGGAAACCTCAGTCCTTGAGAAGAGACAAGAGTTGGCTTTTCTGCTGATGGCAGACCCTGACCCCTCCAACAGCCTCTCAGGCCTGACGCCCCAGAGGCCGTGCCCAGTGCCAGGCACGGTGCCCAGTGCCGAGGCCCTGACAGATCCCCCCAGGCCTCAGATGGAGCCATGAGTCGCGAACATGGAGTCGAGGGCCTGAACCGAGGCCTGTGCCCTATTGAAGGTGGTGACAAACAGGGTGCTCTGAAGAGGAAAGTGTATGTTGTGTCTTCAGAGATGGGGTACATAGGAGCTCGTGGGACAAAGTTAGAGAAAGGGCATAGTGGGCAGAGACGGAGGGCGACCCAGGGCAACGGTGAGCAGGAGGTCAGTGAGGCCCAGGGGATCTGCAGGGTGGAGACGCGCTCTGCATCAGAGGCCTCTGTGTTCCTCAGCCCTGCATCTCTGACGCCATCTCTACTCGGGACTTAGCCATTCCAATTGTCCTTATCGGACGGAACCTCCCAAATCTGTCCATATCCACGCACGTTTCTAAACCTAGAATGTAATTCTTATTTTCTTATTACAGAAGCATTACGTGTTCACTGTAGGAAGAACAGGGGTGAGGGGGTTAGGAGTAGAAATCAGCCGTAGAAGGAAACAAAAGAGACTCCCAGGCGCTCAACACGGGGAGAGAACAATCCTTAACGTGCTCACGCGTGCCCTTTTTTTTTTATTAAAACTGTTTATGCATTTAATTTCATTTCAGAGACCATGTGAGAGGGGCAGAGGGAGAGAGAAAATCTAAAGCAGACTCCACACTTAGCACGTAGCCTGACCCAGGGCTCGATCCCACCACCCTGGGATCATGACCTGAGCTGAAATCCAGAGTTGGATGCTCAGCTGACTGAGCCACCCAGGCGTCCATCACATGTGCGCTTCTGTACCCTCCCTTCTAAACAAAACGGGATCGTGTCGCCTGCATTATCCTATAACCTGCTTTTTTCCACTTAGTGAATCAAGAACATCCTTCCACGCCCATAGAGGCGATCCACACTTCCCTGTTCAGTAGTGAACAGTGTCATATTGTGCTGCGTAACCTGTCCAGCCTGTCCCTGATTTTTAGACATTGGAGTTGCCCCCAGTTTTATAACTATAAAATGTATTAAAAAAATTTTTTTTAATGTTTATATTTGAGACAGAGAGAGAGAGAGAGAGAGAGAACGCACAGTGGGGGAGGGACAGAGAAGGAGATACAGAATCCAAAGCAGGCTCCAGGCTCTGAGTTGTCAGCAGAGAGCCCGGCACGGGGCTTGAACCCATGAACTGTGAGATCGTGACCTGAGCCAAAGTTGGACGTTCAACTGACTGAGTCACCTCGCGCTTTTTAGGTGTCAACTAAATGCATTTAGTTTGTTCCACTTTTCAGTTGGGGAGAAATTCACACCTCTTAAACTTCATCTTTCTGACCATTTTTTAAAACGTACGATCAGTGGGTCTTGAACAGCCACAGCACCGTATAAATGGAAACTGCATGTCCTTGTGTGCCTGCTCTTTTCTTAGAGTATCTAATCAAAAACGCTCACCTAGCTGGCTGATATGTAAGCATCAGTTTGGATTTGAGTTTGATTTATGTTGAAATGCAGGCAGTCTGTTCTCCTAGCTCAGAACTCAGAAGGTGAGCCGCGGTGGGAGTCCCAACCCTGTGCGCCTTGCTGTATTCACCTGACGGGGTCCTGGGGGAGCATGCGTGTGAGCGCACGGGTGGGCACAGGTGGCAAGCGCTCTGGCTTAGGCAGAGCATAAACCGGAAGGGCAGGGAAGACGTGGCTGCTCGTGGCAGGGCAGGGACAGAAGTCGGACATGCGATCTGAGATGTCCAGACAGACACCAGATTCTTCTGGAGTACGGGTCGGAGTGGGGGGTGGGGGGGCCCGGCCTGAGGGCCTCCATTCTTGCTCTTGCCCTGGCCCTGCCGCCCTTAGGGGTGGGCCTTCCCCAGGGGGTGCTGGGTGGGGTAACGGGGAGTCAGGGAGGGCCTGCTCGGGGTTCCTGGGCAGCTGGGCCATCTCCGGGTGGGAGGTCTGGGCAGCCGGCCCCCAGCTGCCTGTCGGGGCGCCTCTGGGGTGGAGGGAAGAAGCTGGAGTGGCCAAGACGGGCGCCAGGCCTTGCCGCCCCTGGGGCCCCACAGGTGATGTTATTTCCCTCTGGGGCCCTAAAAGTGGCTCTGGTCCTGGAGCTGCCAATGTAGTGAGAAACCCAGGGGAGCGTAACCAAGTCTGTTATCTTTATGTCTGCAAAATCACGTGTCTAAGCAGCTTTGCAGAGGCGTCCTGAGAAGCAGCCTTCACCGAGGTCTTTCCACAGACTCCAGGCCTCTGGCCCCAGCAGATACCACATTTATGCGGTTGTAGGTTGTGTACACGTGTGTGAGCACGCACGTGCGGGTGCGTGCTGACTCCGCTTTTGCTTTATTGCGCTTTCCCGCATGCAGGAAGCCACAGGATGTAGTGGAAAGAGCAAAGACCTTGGAGTCAGACCGCGAGTCAGGCCTCCGGCAGCCTTCCTGTAAAGTGGGCGGCGGGTGCCGCCGAGAGCCTGCGCTTGCCGGACTGCGTGCTGCGTGCCTGTTGTGCTTTTTCTTCGTTTGACATTTGGAGAAGCCTCCGAAGCGGTATTTGTTGGTCCCGTGTTCTGGCTGAGGTTCAAGTTCACGCAGCTGCAAGGTGGCAGGCTGGGAATCGCACGGCTCCAGAGCCGCTGCTCGGCCCTCCACCTCGTTGCCACCCCTGCCTCCCCGAGGGTCTTGGTTGCCGGAAAAAGTGGATTTGGGGAGCAAATTGTGTAAGCGCGAGTGTTCTTGAGATACAGTATCTGCAGAAAGGTACACACAGGGTGACCTCGCCACGTGAGCGGGGGTGGGTAACCACCACCCGGATCAAGGCACAGATTGTTCGAGCACCCCGGGCGCCCCTGCTGTCCCTCCCCGGGTCCTGCCTCCTGTTCCTGCGTGGGGACCTTGCATAACAAAGTCACACGGGTGCCTTCCCTTGCATCTGGCGCCTCGAACTCAGCATTACGCCCTGAGGCTCCCTCCTCCCCGTGTGCGTACCGATCGTTTGTGGGTTTCCACTGCTGCGGTGGAGAATATTCCATCGTGTAAATGTGCCACTGTTTGTTTGTCCTCCTGCGGATGGACATCATTAGGGTTGTTTCCTGTTTGGCACCCGCGTGTCTAACGCTGCTGGAACCTTCTCTACACAGCTTTTGGTGCACAGGCACCAATGTGCTCTGCCCGCTGTCTACCAGGGACCGAATTGCCGGGTTGTAGGTTTAAGGAGATACTGCCGAATGGTGTTCCAGGGCAGCTGGGCCGTGCTGTGCTCCCCACCAGAGCTCTGCCTGCGTGTGATGCGCTCCGTCTCTCCCATGGTAGCCATTCTGGTGCGTGTGCAGATCTCACTGGGGTTTTGTTTTCCGTTTCTCTGGTTACTACTAACGTCCAGCACCTTCCCATATGTCCTTTGGCCATTTAGAGACTGTCTTTCAGAAAGCGCTTGTTCAGGGGGCGCCTGGCTGGCTCAGTTGGAAGAACACATGACTTTCAATCTCGGGGTTGTGGGTTCGAGCCCCACACTGGGTGTAGAGATTACTTAAAATCTTAAAAAAATAAATAAAAAGGAAAGTGCTTGTTCAAGTCTTTTGACAGTTTTTCTGTTGGATTATTCATCTTTCCCTAATTGACGTGTAGGGATTCCTGAGATTCTCAGCTCAAGTCCTTTGTCAGATAGACATAAGTTGCAAACATCTTGTCCCATGCTGTGGCTTGCCTTTCATTTCCTTAATCGTGTCGTGGTTTTTTTTCATTTTTATTTTTTTAGTGTTTGTTCATATTTGAGAGAGAGAGAGCGGAGGAGGGGCAGAGAGAGAGAGGAAGACACAGAATCCAAAGCAGGCTCCGGGCTCTGAGCTATCAGCACAGAGCCCAACGTGGGGCTCAAACTCACGGATTGTGAGATCATGACCTGAGCCAAAGTCGGACACTTAACCGACTGAGCCACCCAGGTGCCCCATTACTCATTTTGTTTTGAATGGAGACAGCCATATCTTAGACGGGCTGTATTTCACACAATCTAAAGATTTGCCGTTCAGAGAAAGGTATGTTTTTTGCACCTTGCTGGCATAGGCCTGAGAGTCCCTGGCGCGGCTCACTGGGCATCTTTACCTGGCCCTGCAGGCCTGGGGCAGGGAGAGAGAGAAGGGAAAGGATAGGAAATGGGAGGGAGTGGGCACGAGGCCAGCAGCAGGGAATGGAGAGTAGACGGGCTCCTCTCTGGAGAGGACGAGGTCTGGGGCTTTAGAAGGTGCCATGGTCACAGAGGAGGGAACAGGTAATGTGGCCCAGTGTGGGGGACGGAAACGGGGTTCAGGGGTGGAGCAGGGGTCTGTCAGCAGAGGAAGTGGCTGGAGGCCGCGGTGGGACAGAATGCTGAGGGCCATCACGAGGGAGCGGCATAGAAGTCGGTGCATCCGAGTGTGGAGCAGAATGTCAGGCGAGGCTGGGACAGCTTCTGAAGGGACTTGCCTGCCCCGGTCTGTGGCCCTGGGAGCCTGTGGGGATCAGAGGGGTGACCGGGCCATCGGAACTGTTGGCTGGATGGCACGGGATGGGAGTCAAGCCCTCCACCCTCGTTCTCCTCTGTCTGGGGCCGCAGGTCCTGGCTCTGAAGGTGGTGGTGTCTCCAGAGGCTTCGGGCCTGCCGTAGAGGACACGGGGAGGCCCCGCCCAGGGTCCTGTCCCCCAGCCCGAGGCGCGGCTCGGGCCGGAGCTGGGGCTCCCCTCCATGCTGCCACATGTGCCCCCTGCCCATCAGCTACTTCTGTTTTTCAGGACCTCCTCTGTCAAAGACAGCAGCTTTGTGGAAAAGATGAAGAAGACGGTGAGTTTTCTGTGTGTCTGTGCTCTTTGCGGGGGGTCGCGGCCCTGGCAGCCGGGGGAGGGAGGTCCAGCAGAAGGCCAGCTTCACTGGAGCCGAGGGAAGAGCGGGCTAGAACATTGTCATCTAACCAAAGCGTCAAAGGTGCTCTGCTTTCCTGGGACAGTTTACCCTCCGATGTTTACTTGGTGAACAAACCAGACTGTAAGGGTCTCCCCTCGCTCTGACTCTGGGGACTGTCCCTCGTCCTCCCTCCCGGTCCAGGCTCTGCCCACGAGCAGACGGAAACCTCACATAGCTGTGGCCGGAGCGCAGCTACAGCCTGATCCGGTTTTGTTTGTTACATGTTACGAGAAAGTACCTCATGTGCATGGTCAGAATCCCAAACTATTCAGGGGAAAGCCTCTCTCCTGCCACTCATCATCGTTGTTAGTATTTTATGGATCCTTCTAGAGCTTCTTGATGCACACGCGGGGAAAAAAAACCCAGATTCTCATTTTACATCTTTAAAACACAAAAGCTGGCCTATTACGTACACGGTTATAAACCGTGCCTTTTTTTTTTTTTTTTTTTTTTGGCTGATCTATGTTGGCGTTTCTTCCCTAGCGATTCAGAGACCCCGCCCTCGTTCCTTACTGTAGCTGCGTAGTGATTTCATCCCGTGACCGTGAATCCTAGAATTTGTTTGGACACTGCCCTGCCAGCGGGCACTTGGACTGTTCCTAACTTCCACCTCTTACAAACGATGCTGCTCTGACTCTAGGCCAATTTCCACATCTGCTAATACGATAAAATCCCAGAAGTGGAATCGTTGGACCCAGAGGTGTGTGCATTTGTAGTGTGATAGAAGCTGCCAGATTGTCCCTCCCCCGACCCCGGCTCACACCAGGGCACTCTCGTTAGCCGTGTGTGAGAAAACCTGTTGCCCCAAAGCCTTGCCAGTAGAGCGTATCGCGTGAGTCGGGGGGGGGGGGGGCAGTTTTCTAGGTTAAAAGCAGATATTCCTGTGCACTTCTAATTTGCATTTTCCTTATGAATGCATTTCAGCAGATTTTTGTAGCTGATGATGGCATTTCTTTCTTTATGGATTCTCTGTTCAAATCTTTTTTTTTTTTTAAGTTTATTTTAGAGAGCAAGAGCAGGGGAGGGGCCGAGAGAATCCCAAGCAGGCTCCACAATGTCAACGCAGAGCCCAACTTGGGGTTCGATCTCACAAACCGTGAGATCATGACCATAACCAAGCGTCAGATGCTTCACTGACTGAGCCACCCAGGCGCCCCCTCTCTGGTCAACTCTTTTGCCCACTTTTCTGTTGGGATTGAGCCTTCTCGAGGAATTCCTTAACATTTTAGGGAGATTAACCCCTTGTTTGTGACACGAGTTAAAGATATTTTCCCCAGTTAGTAGTTTGTGTTTTCACCTGGCGTTGTGTGTGTGTGTGTGTGTGTGTGTGTACAAGTTACACAGTGCACTTTATTGTTCTTCCTGCGACTCCTGGACTTGGAGTCATTGACTCTAAGGAGACGAAAGAATTCTTGCACGTTTTCTTCTGGTGCTTCCTAGTACTTTTTCCTTGTTCATAATTAACGTTCAGTCTGCTGGGAGTTTATCCCGGCATCAGCCGCGCAGCATGGATCCGGCTCCTTTTTGTGCACCGCTCAGTTCCGTGTAGTAGCATCCGCCTTTTCTCCACTGCTTTTATCAAATACATAATTCCCGTATGTATTTGGACCTTTTTCTAGATTTTCCTGTCCCAGTTCTTTGATCTGGCTTTCTGTGTTCAGTATCCTACAGTTTCAGTTACTGAGGTTTTAGAAAGCTTATTTTGATCATCCTTACTGCTAGGCCCTGCCCCACCCCCACAACTCTTCCCCTTTCCCTGGCCATTATTTCATATGTATGCATTTGGGGTAACAGCTTTAATGAGACAGTGTGCATTCCACACAGGTCACCCTTTTAAAGTAAGTATACACTTCAGGGCGCCTGGGGGGCTCAGTCAGTCAAGCGTCTGATTCTTGATTGCGGCTCAGGTCATGGTCTCATGGTTCATGAGATCGAGCCCCACGTTGGGCTCTGTGCTGAGCGAGAAGCCTGCGTGGGATTCTCTGTCTCCTTCTGCCCCTCTCCACTGCACTCGCTCTCTCAGATTAAAAAAAAAAAAAAAAAAAAAGCATATCCTTCAGTATTTTTTAACGTTTTCCCAGATTTATGCAAACCATCACCACTGCTTTAGAACCTCTTCAGCACCCCAAATGGCCACCCCATAGCCATTAGCAGCCACTTCCCACTAATTCCTAACCCCCACCCACAGCCCAAAGCAACCGCTCGTCCACTTTATTAATTGCCTGCATCCCTTACAGAGTTGCCAGTTTGGGACATTTCGTGTAAGTGGAATCATTCACTTAGTATCACGTCTTCAGGGTTTGTCCGGTCTGTGTTGCACATCAGCACTTCGTTCCTTTTCGCTGCTCAATCCTGTTCCAGTGGATGAATTTATATTTATTTTTTGATATCACTTTGAGGAAGTAAAAAGAGCTGTTCAGATTTTTTGCCAGCTCATGTTGCATTTCTGGATTGATAACGGAGAACTGGACCTCTTCTGTGTTGAGACTTCCCCTGCAAACCCAGGGCCTTTCCCTGTGGTTGAACCCTTTATCCGTAACTTCTTGCAGGTTCCTCCTAAGGCTTAATTTTTTTTTTAAGTTTATTTTGAGAGAGAAAGAGTAGGTGACGGGCAGAGAGAGAGTGCGAGAGAAAAATCACAAGCAGCGTCCGCATTGCTGGTGTGGAGCCCGCATGGGACTTGAACCCACAAACCTTGAGATCGTGACCGGAGGCAAAACCAAGAGTCGGATGTTTAACCGGCTGAACTACCCAGCGCTCCTTTTAAGGCTTATTTTGAAGTTCTTCATATGTTTTGATGCCGCTGTAAACATTTAGCTGCTATTTTATATCCTGTTTTGTCCCCTTAGCCTGATATTCTATAAGCCTTTCTTTTTTATAAAGTAGTTTTTGTAAGTGATTATTTTAAAATAACTTTTTAGGGGTGCCTGAGTGGCTCAGTCCGTTAAGTGTCCGACTTCGGCTCAGGTCATGATCTTGTGGTTCATGGCGTCGGGCTCCGTGCTGACAGCTCAGAGCCTGGAGCCTGCTTTGGATTCTGTGTCTCCCTCTCTCTCTGCCCCTCCCCAGCTCACGCTCTGTCTCAAAAATAAACATTAGAAAAAAAATTTTTTAATAAAGTAAAATACCTTTTTAAATGATTGGTAGAAAATTCAGGAAATGTAAAAGGTATGCAGACATTTTAAAGCAATTATAATCCATACATTTTTTTTCCTTTGTACCTATATGTAGGGCTCCATGCAAAAATCAGAGACCCCTCTAGGGGTCAGGGCACTGAAATCCTACTGCTGAGAAACCTCATGGCTACATAAAGGGACCAGAAGGTGGCCTGTACCTCACTTCCACCTTCCAGACCTCGTAAAGCACGTTGATTTGCTGGACCAAATTTGCTGCCCCACCTTGAGAGTCCGGGGAGTAGAGTTCCAGCTGTAGAGGCCACAGGAGGAGGAGGGTGGAATGAAGAATGTGGGAGCCAGCCCATTGGGCACCTTTCCTTTTATCTAGATTTTTATAAAGAATAGGTATTCAGAAAAACTTACCCATAATTCTCCATTTGGAGACTCTTGGTATACTTCTTGCTAGATTTTTTTTCCCTTGTGCGTGTGTGTGTATAAATGTATATATGGACACCATTGTGCGTAGAGAACAAAATTGGATTACGCTAGAATACTGTTTGGTCTTTTTTTTTACTGAACATTACATCGTGCTTTTTAACGTGTCTTTTAAAAATCTGTCCAAAGTGTGACCTTGAGCAGCTGCATGTCTGGGTGGCCTTTGTCACTGTCCTCCACAGTAGCTGGGGCAGTGGGACGATAGCCCCGGAGTGACTTAGGAAGACTTGGGGCAGGAAGGAAGAGGATGCCTTGGAAAGACCTCACCTGCCTAGCCCACCCTATGGCCACCTAGAGTCTCTGGAGAAGCCTCTGGGCTCTTGGTCCCTCACTGACCCCACGTGTCTGGCCTTCCCTAGGGCAGGAACATCATCGTGTTCTACGGCTCCCAGACGGGGACGGCGGAAGAGTTTGCCAACCGCTTGTCCAAGGACGCGCACCGCTACGGGATGCGGGGCATGGCTGCAGACCCCGAGGAGTATGACTTGGTGAGTAGTCCCCACTCCCGACCCTTCTCCTGGCTCCCCCAGTAGCACTGACCAGGGCATCCGGATCGTGGACGTGTGTAAAGGGCAAGTCAGCCACAGGGACGGACGCGGACGGGCCTCTCCTGTCATTTGTCCAGGCAGCCAGCTGGCTCCAGGCATGCGCATGGGCGCCTGGCACCGCCCACGCTCAGCCTTCCCAGCTCGGCTCTGGGCGGGGCTGGGCGGGGCTGGGCGGGGCTGGGCGGGGCAGGGCGGGGCGAGGGGATGCAAGCACGGGAGGGGGGGCGTGGCCTGTTAATGAAGGGGTCTCAGCAGTCTGGGGAAGAGGGGTCTCCGCTTCTTCCTCCACTCCCCTGCAGCCATCTCAGGGAGCCCTTCACTGGGCTTTGAAATGAGGCTGCATTAACTGGTGTGTCTGGCCACTTGGGGAGGGGCCCGGGGAGCCTGGGGTTTGGGGGTAGAGGCCCCCATTTGCCGTGGACCTGTCGCTCCCTCCGGCTACCACTGGACTCAGTCTGAAGGACTCAGTGTCCCTTCCAGGTGCTCTGCCCCCAGCGTGGCGCCGAGGGACAGGCTCACCTTGCTCACTGTCCTCAAGGGATCGGTTCTCTGTCCTTCCCCTAACATGGAAGCAGCTCTCAAAAGCCCAAGAAACTTCTAGCCGCCTGCTTGCCTCTTTCTGGGTCAGGGAGCTAATGACAGCCAGGCCACCAGCCCCACATAGACGCGGTGGACAGTAAGGGAAGAGGCTGATGGGCAGGAGGTCCTAGTCGCCATCTTTCTCCTCCCCTGATGGGGCTGCTGCCAGATGTACTTTCCCCCAAAACCAGTCTCTCCTGAGTTCACCACACGAGCTCTTCCCAAACCCAACCGTCTCCCAAACCCAACCGTCCCCCACCCGCTCCACCCCCACCCTTGGGTCTTGGGGACCAGCACTGCCGCCCGTCTGTCCGCAGACCTGGGTTTTAAGTTAGCCAGCAGCTGGTTAGGAATTTGCGAGAGCCCAGGCCCTGCTGTGGTCCCAGGACGTTGTGGGACCATGAGGTTCTCCCCCAGGGCCCGGTGCACAGAACCACGTTCTGCGCACTGGCTGGTGGCCCAGAACCCAGCCTGCTTCTGCCTGTCAACACCCAGGCCCTTACCCGTGTTCTTTTGTGCCTGCTGTTCCCTTTCCTTTGGAAAGGCACTGGTTCAAATGTCAGTCCCCTCCATGCAGCCTTCTCCGACTGCTCGTGCCCCTTCCCAACAGAATCATTCCCTCCCATCCCACAGCAGCCACCCTGGGCAGGGCCTGGGCTCTCCTGTCTGCATCCCATCAGGCACACCCCTGACATAGGCTCAGTCATGGTCGCTGGGCCCGGGCCCTGCTCTCGTCTCTCCAGGCCGACCTGGGCAGCCTGCCGGAGATCGAGAACTCCCTGGCGGTGTTCTGCATGGCCACCTATGGTGAGGGGGACCCCACGGACAACGCACAGGACTTCTACGACTGGCTCCAGGAGACGGATATGGACCTCTCCGGAGTCAAGTATGCGGTGAGCCTCCCCATCTTCTCTCCCATGGCTTCTGCACCTTACGGTGCCTCTGGACCCTCAGTTCCCACCTCGTCCTGATGAGCCAGGGCAGGCCAAGGTGTCAGAACAGAGGCTTAGAGCGGGGGACCTGGCGGGGAGGGCTGCTCACAGGTCAGGCCTCTCTTCTGCCCTGGGCCCCAGTGCTGACAGTCCCTGCTCCCGGGTCCCCAGCCCCGCTTTGCTCCAGGGGCACTATTTGCAGTAGACCAAAGACAAGAAGAGTGCAGCAGGCTGACCGCTGTAGGCCGGGCCAGGGACACCGGGCGGGGAGGGTGAATTGACCCTGCTGGCCGCCCAGGGTTGAGGCCTAGGGGCCACATGCCACTGAAACAAAGCCGCTTCCGGGGGCCAGAGGTGGCCCGCCTCACAGTGCAAGTTGTCTGCAAGATGTAGAGGCCCACGGGTGCGGTGTACCCTTGGGGGGCACGGGGGAAACCCACCCCTGACCGCTGACCAGGCCTCAGACCCGTCCCTGGGTCCACACAGGTATTTGGTCTCGGGAACAAGACCTACGAGCACTTCAATGCCATGGGCAAGTATGTGGACAAGCGGCTGGAGCAGCTCGGCGCCCAGCGGATCTTCGAGCTGGGGATGGGCGATGACGATGGGAAGTGAGTGCCCGGGCCCCCCTCCCCGGAGCCCCGACCCCGGCCGGCATGTCTGGGGAACCCACAGGGTCAGGGCCGACTCTGGCACGTGAGGGGAGCGCAAAGCCACCTGTACAGGCATCACCGAGGGCAAGGGAAGGCCGGCGCCATCCCCCCCTCACTTTTCTACATCCTCTGGGCTCCCAGCGCCCCTGCTTAGCACAGACGCCCCAAATGCCACCTGGTGGCTCGGGCCCCATCCCAGGGGGCTCCTCGGGCTGGGCGGGGAGAGGGGCTCCCTGGGGCCGGACTCATTCCCTCCTCCCGCCAGCCTGGAGGAGGACTTCATCACGTGGCGAGAGCAGTTCTGGCCGGCCGTGTGCGAACACTTTGGGGTGGAAGCCACCGGAGAGGAGTCCAGGTGAGTGTGTGTCCGCACACGGGGTGGGAGACCTGGCCCGCTGGGTTCCGGCGGGGACGCCGGGAGAAGGTGGCAGATGCTCAGTCACAGGACCAGGGGGTCCTGGGTCCCGCGTTAAGGCACTTGGGCTTTGCCTGGAAGGGACGGGCACTGGGGGGGCTTTCCTCACCTTCTCCCAGAATCACCTCGAAGCCTGTAGCACCCCGGGCTCCCCAGCCCTCCCACCATCCTCCGGACCCTCCCCACCTCACCCTGTCTCCCCTTGCCAGCATTCGCCAGTACGAGCTCGTGGTCCACACAGACGTAGACGTGGCCAAGGTGTACACGGGAGAGATGGGCCGACTGAAGAGCTACGAGAACCAGAAACCGTGAGTAGAGAGCACGGTTGGGGGCCTGTGGCCGTGGGTGCCCCCAATGGCTGGCAGTCCTGTGAGTCCCTGCAGGCCCTTGCCCGTGAGTGGGTGTGGGTGGGAGCACCCATGACTTCACCTTCACCACACGGGAGGGCGTAAGGCCCAGAGCAGAGGAACAGAGGCAGGCCCACACCTAGGCCCTGCCCCCTGGCTCTCTCCCAGGGGTCCCTCAGGCCAGGGCGCGGCCACCAGGAGACAGACACTTGCTCAGTTTGTACTTAATGTGACATTTTGCTCTAAGTATCCGGGGGCGGGGAGGCCCCTACCAGTGCCTGGAGCAGGACATCCGGAGTATGGCTATGGGTCCAGGTTGAGCCCTGGCAGGAAGGACTCGCTTTCTTAAAACCTGCCTCAGTATTTGGACTTTTTATCCAAAAACAGCATTCCTCTCTTGGGCCCCTGACTTGCCTTACCCCGGGGTGGTGCCCAGATTCCTGGAGCCGCCCAGGAAAAAGTCCCCCTAACACCCTGAGGATTTAAGACCAGTGGCCCTGCTTTAACAGGAAACCCAACATTTCAGTGACTGTGCAGGCAGAACCCAGGCGCCTTCTGTCGTAGGGAGCCATCTACAAGGGGCCTGGTCCTCCTGTGCACTCAGCCCACAAACAGGTAGTGGGTGAAGGGTCTCCCCCACATTTAGGAACCGGCTTCAGTTTCCTTATCTGTAAATGGAGACACTGATAACCTAGCTCTGCCCACTTCTGGGGGTCACTGGGGGCACTGCCTTGAATCTGGTTGGGAGAACCTTTTACATAATTGGAGAGGTTTCCTGGGGCCCTGGGAGGCTGGCTCTAAGGTTCCCTGTGTTCTGTGAAACCAGAAGGGTCCCTTGGGGGCAGGGAGATTCAGATTGAGGGCCTGGCCAATCACTGAGCTGCTCTCTTTCCCACCCAGCCCCTTTGATGCCAAGAATCCGTTCTTGGCTGAGGTCACCACCAACCGGAAGCTGAACCAGGGAACTGAGCGACACCTCATGCACCTGGAATTAGACATCTCAGACTCCAAACTCAGGTGCTGGCAGCCACCCCCTCCCCCAACCCACCCCTCTCAGAGCTTCCGGGCCCTGCCTTCCACCCCGTCCTGAGCCTCGAATCCACCCCCCACCAACCCTAGGTATGAATCTGGGGACCATGTGGCCGTTTACCCAGCCAATGACTCTGCCCTGGTCAGCCAGCTCGGCAAGATCTTGGGTGCTGACCTGGACGTCATCATGTCCCTGAACAATCTGGACGGTGAGTCCTGGAATCGAGGCTGCCTGCCCTCCAGCCCGGGACCCGAGGCAGCCGGCCGGAATGGGCCCCTGGCAAAGCTGTAGATAGGTTGAGCTGCTTAAGCCCAAAGCCCTGGTGCCCTCGTGGCCCTCAGACACAAGACCCCACGATTCCAGGTTCTGGAACAGATTAGCTGGGCAGCGGCCACTAACCCCAAATGCTTTTCCCCTCGCCCTGCAGAGGAGTCCAACAAGAAGCACCCCTTCCCCTGCCCCACCTCGTACCGCACGGCCCTCACCTACTACCTGGACATCACCAACCCGCCACGCACCAATGTGCTCTACGAGCTGGCACAGTACGCCTCGGAGCCCTCTGAGCAGGAGCACTTGCGCAAGATGGCGTCCTCCTCGGGCGAGGGCAAGGTAAGGCCTGCTGCCACTGCACCTGGGGAGCCACCACCTCAGCCCTGTCACCTGGGCCACGGCGCCTCCCTTCACTCCCCCCCCAGGTCTCACCCCGCATTTGGCCTTCCCCAGGAGCTGTACCTGAGCTGGGTGGTGGAGGCTCGGCGGCACATCCTGGCCATCCTGCAGGACTACCCGTCCCTGCGGCCCCCCATCGACCATCTGTGTGAGCTGCTGCCTCGTCTCCAGGCCCGCTACTACTCCATCGCCTCATCCTCCAAGGTGCGAGGCCCAGCCCACGTAGGGAGGGCACAGCCGATGGGTGCCCTGAGCTGTGGCCCCAGCTCTGCCCCAAGCGCCTCATGTCCAGCGGGCTGGACCACGAGACCGCAAACGGCTCTCTACTGGTGTTGAGAGCCAGCCAGGACAGCTGCTGGAAAGGGGCTTTCGAGGTTTGGGCACCAGGAAGGGTGAGAAGAGCCCCCGTGCTGAGGAGGCTGGGGTGACAGGGCCGGGGGGGCAGGAGAGAAGGGCCTCAGGTGTCTTCACCCCTGCCCCACTCCCACCAGGTCCACCCGAACTCCGTGCACATCTGTGCCGTGGCGGTGGAGTACGAGACCAAGTCTGGCCGAATCAACAAGGGGGTGGCCACCAGCTGGCTACGGGCCAAGGAGCCTGCAGGGGAGAACGGCCGCCGGGCCCTGGTGCCCATGTTTGTGCGCAAGTCCCAGTTCCGCCTGCCCTTCAAGGCCACCACCCCTGTCATCATGGTGGGCCCTGGCACAGGGGTGGCACCCTTCATAGGCTTCATCCAGGAGCGGGCCTGGCTGCGGCAGCAGGGTAAGTGTGTGGGCATGGGGTGGGGTTCCGTGGGGTTCCGTGTGCCTGGGTACCTGCTCACCCCTGCTCACCGCCCCAGGCAAGGACGTGGGGGAGACGCTGCTCTACTACGGCTGCCGCCGGTCTGATGAGGACTATCTGTACCGCGAAGAGCTGACTCAGTTCCACAAGGACGGCTCCCTCACCCAGCTCAACGTGGCCTTCTCTCGGGAGCAGCCCCACAAGGTGAGGCCTCGGGCGGCCCCTCTGGGCTGGGCCTCAGGGCCGCGGGACCCGCCTCGTCACCGTGCCACCTCTGCCCACCCCCCCCACCCCAGGTCTACGTGCAGCACTTACTGAAGAGGGACAAGGAGCACCTGTGGAAGCTGATCCACGAGGGGGGTGCCCACATCTACGTCTGCGGGTGAGTGGGGGCAGAGGAGGGGAGGGGCGGGGTGGGGTTTGCCTGCCCGGGGTTGGGGGGGCCCCTTGCCCAGTGCCACCTCCATCCTGCCCCAGGGATGCTCGGAACATGGCAAGGGATGTGCAGAACACCTTCTACGACATCGTAGCCGAGGTGGGGGCCATGGAGCACGCCCAGGCCGTGGACTACATCAAGAAGCTGATGACCAAGGGCCGCTACTCCCTGGACGTGTGGAGCTAGGGGCAGCCCGGCCCTGCTCCTCAAGCCCCACAGACTTGCTTCTCCCTGTAATCACCTTCCTCGCCCCCTTCTGCCAGTCTCCCGGCTGGTTTCTTGCCGCGGGAGGTGGGCCGAGGGACCATCCAGGCCCCAGACGCACCCTCTGGAGCACCCCGGCCCCAGGGCATGTGGTCAGGGGAGACCAGGGCCTGTGTTTTGTGAACATCTCCGGCCCTTGGTGGCTGTACAGAAGGGGCTCTTCTCAGCTGAGCTGGGGCCCAGCCCCTCCGCATTATTTTCAATGACTGTAAATAATTTTAAATAATCTCTGGTCCTTGGAATAAAGTTCTCTGTTTTCTGTATTTTGACTGGTATTGCTTGAGCAGATCCGGGGCCTCCCCCTGGGTCTACTCAGACCCCCCAGAGAGCAGCTCAGGAGCCCCGAGAACCCATGCTGTGGTGGCGCGGAGGCCCTGCCTCACCCTTTGGAGAGCACACGCCTCAAGCCACCTCTGTGCCGCTCTTCCTTTATTGAGGCTGCTGGCCCCCAGCTCCCCGCAGGCCTGGGCCATAGGCCCAGGCCCCTCCTCTCCAGCACAGCCTTTGGGGCCCACAGAGCCCACAACACCCCAGGGAGAGCAGAAGAGACCCTCCCGGTTGAGGGGAGCCCCCTACCCCCTCAACACAGGGGCCAGAACCCGCTTCCAGGCCAGGGGGTGTCGTAGGGAGCCGGGCGGGCGGGGGAAGACCCAGGCTCATTCTTTCTTGCTCCCACGCCTCTGACTGTGGAATTTCTGGTGCACAACCCGCAGGGTGGTGAAGAAGTTGCCAAGGAAGAGTAGGAGGAAGGGGAAGCCGCACATGAGCACCTGGGGGAGGAAGTGGGGTCAGGACGGGGCCGGGCGCCGGCCCTCCCGGCATGCCTCTCCGGGGGCCCCCCCGCTCACCTGCCACTCCTTGCACTCAGGATCCCGGGCCAGGTTGAACAACGTCAGCGCGTTAAAAAGCTGCCAGAACTGGGAGGAATGGGAGGTTTCAAGCAGCAGATCCCGGTCCCCACTCGGGCCCCAAGCCAGAACACGGGGATGCCCAGCCAGACGCGCAGGGGCAGGGACGACTTACGTGTCCAAAGAAAAGAAAGGGCAGCAGGAAGGTGAGGCCCCGCCACATCCAGGACTGGAAGCCCTCTGCGGGGAGGAAAGACGACGGAGATGGGCACGGTCTCTCAGACCCACGTGGACAGGAGAGGACTTCCCTTTCCGGGCTCCCAAGCAGGGCGGCCACGCCCGACTCACCCACAGTGAGGTCCATAGTGTGCCTCTCGCCCAGGGCCCGCAGGCGGTACAGGCAGCCGCTCTGGTAGTAATACTGCAGGAACTGCACAAAGCCTGGGGCGGGGGCATCAGAACCAGGCTGGGGCCCCAAGTCCTCGGCCCGCCCCTCCCCGTGGGGGATTCCTGAGCCGAGCGGGGCCCTCTGAGATACTCACTCTGGTACATGGAGAAAGACAGGAATTGGTTCCGGAACTTCTGGTACATGAGGCCGTCAGGCCTGAGGTAGAAAGCGGTGGGAAGGGTAAGGAGCTCGGGGGGCACCACCTTTCTGGCCCGCACTCACCCCCTCGACCCCCCAGGGCCTGGGAGCCAAGCCCTGCCACTCACCACGTCAGCATGACTCCCGACAGGAAGGTGGACACGTAATGATGGAAAACCCACCAGCCTTTGATCCTGCATACATAGGGAAGCCAGTGTCACTCCTGTCCCCTCAGCCCCCAGGACTGGTGCTCAGGGACAGGGAGCAAGGCCGAGGCGGGAAGAAAGCAGCACCCCGGTCCAGTGCCTGCTTCTCGGGGGCCCGGGGCACGCACCCCCTCCCCGGGGAGCTCCAGTGCCCGCCTCGCCCCCTTGCCCACCGGGAGCCGTTGTTGATGAGGATGCTCTCTCGGATGGTCAGCGTGCAGTAATACCAGACCAGCAGGAAGTTGAAGGCGGCATCTGTCACCCTGAGGAGGGGACAGAGGGTTGGTGCCAGAGCCTGGAGGGGGGCGGGGGCCTAGTCCTGAGCAGCGCACCCACCTGGAGTTGAGGAGGAAGCGGCAGGTGAAGGAGATGACGATGAGGATGATGGTGAGGTAGAGCTTGAACTTCTCGTACTCGTCCTTGTAGGCAAACCTGGGTGGGCACACACTCGTGGGACAGGCCGGGGTGCCGGCAGGGCCCACCCTCGCCTCCACCCGGAAGGGAGGCTCCTGTTCCAGACACACTTCCGCAGGAGGCACGGGCTGGCCCGGGACAGCGACCCCGGCGCTGACCGCTGCGCCCCAAGGCTTAGCCGGGGCAGCTGGGGCGGGATGGAAAGGACCCGGGAGGGTGGCGAGCAGGGTGGGGACCCAGCCCACGACAACAAATTACTTAGCCTGCTTGCTCAGGAGTGTCACGTTGACATTGCCCAGAACCAGGCTCAGGTACAACCTAGGAGAGGGGACACCAGGTGAGGAGAGGCTCCGACGGGGAGGGCAGCCAAAGGCGCAGAGCTGGGGCCGCCATCCCTACCCGGACTTCCCGTGGCCTTGGCCTAGGGTTCCGACCTTGGGGGTGCTGTGGACCCACTCGAGGGGAGGGAGACGCCAAGGCCCAGCCTCTCTGCCTGCTCCCCAGTCCCGCTCCAGGGTAAACCAGCAGCGTCCCCTCCCTCGTCTCTCCCCAGGGCCTCCAGGGCGGCCTGGCTCTCCCACCCTCTGGCAGCCATGCCCACATCTCGGATAGCCCCTGCGAGCCCGGGGCAGGGCTCGGTGCCTGTGATTGCGCACACCCGCTATCACCTCCTCCATTCCTGCTACCTGACAGCCTTCAGCCCCCAGTCCGCCCCGCCAGGGCCCCCTCCCGGCCCATAAGGGCTCCCTCCGAAATTCAGCCTGTGCTCTGACCCTGAGCCTCCCAGGTGGGTTGCCCCATGTGGACCCTGGCCCTCTCTGAGGCTTCCAGGCCCCCCAACCCCAGGCTCCTTTCCCAAGCCAGCTGAGGTTTCGAGCCCCCCTTGCACGTCAGCCACTTCGTCGACCCCATAACCCCCAGCTCCCTATGCCATCCCTGCAGTGGCCTCGTCAAACCCTCCCTCCAGGCGGCTGACCTCTCCTGGGCCTCCCTCCTCACCCTCTCAGCACGCCCTCCCTTCACAAATGAGAAGGGCCCATGCCCAGCCCTGCCCACCTCCCCAGGGATTTCCCTTTACTGGGTCTCCCACTCCGAGGGTCCCACCTCCCCGAAGGTACATGTGCCCAGGTCTTCCCCAGGTACAAAGTAACATACTCACACACACACACAAACGAGGGTGCAGCAAAAGCACTCCCCCACCCCCACCCCTAGGCCAAGTTCCAGTTGCTGGTTTCCCCTTCCACTCACAGCCAAGCTTGGGAAGAGCTGCCTAAATGTGCCCGTCCCCCAGCTCTTGGTCACCCGCTTACCAACTTCCACCTCCACCATCCTGTGGAGTGGTTCTCTCCAAGGCCGCCCTGACTTCCAGGAAACATTTCCCTTCCGTATGGCATCTGACCCCCCTGGGCCATCTGGTCTGAGGCTGCTGTCCCCTCCTTCTGGAACATGCTCTTTCTCAGCTGTCTTGCTGCCTGCGGTCTCTTTTACTCGGCCAAGGGTTGTACACCGTCCCCTGCCACTCTCCTCAGTGACGGTGGCTGATCTAAAGGTCCCTCTGCACGGCCTACTGGGGCCGAAGCAAACTCCGAGGCCTGGTTTCCCCTCTGGTCGCCCACCACCTCCCTGAGCTCTGGCCAGACCTGCGGTTTCCACCCTCCCATGCCCACCAGGCTCACTCCTTCGTGCTCCACGCTTTCCGTGACCTTCAGGTTGGGTGAGGCACCCCTCACTGTCCTCCTCTAGTTCTTGTCCTTCCTCCCCAAAGCACCCATCTCCGTGAACTGTCACTGTCACTCGTGCCATCTCCCGGACACAGGGCTGGGCCTGACTGTTCGGCCCAGAGTAGGTCGAGGGAACATTTGCCAGCCAAGCAACCAAAGGAAACTGCGCTTCAGGCCGCCGCCCAGGAGCATCTGTGAACGGAGCTTGGGGGAGGGGGTCTCACCCATTCTTCTTGGGCAAATAGGCCTCCATATCGAAGAAGAGGCCTTGGCGCTCCTTGATCTGGTTCTCCAGTTCCCGTGCAGCCTCCTCAGCCTCCGACTGAAGGGAGGGTTTGCATCTGCAGGTAGACAGAAGCCAGAGTCAGGGCAGGGGGCCCCCAGGTATCACCAGCCGACACCCGTGGGGCAGGAGGGTCAACAGGACCCAGCGAGGGGAGACGCCACGCCCGGGACACTCAGGAGTCAGTGCCAGCTCTCCCCCCAACCCAGATCCGACGCCCACTCCCCAGCCCTAGGCCAGGGCGGTACGGGAGGCATGGGGGACTATGGAAGCGGCGGGGGAGGGTCCTAACTTCTTCAGGACAAGAGCCAGCTCCTGGAGCCGCTTCTTCTGCCGAGTGATAGAGCTGGTACAACTGTTCTGCAGCTTGATCAGCTCCTCCAGCTTCAGGCGGTACAGCCGGTGGGTCTCCTGGGGAGCAGGCAGGGGAAGGCTCAGGCTGGTTAGAAGGCCCCTGAGCCAGCGCCTGCTGGACAGGGCGTGGGGCAGAGACGCCCCAGGGGCTCCTCTGGAGGGTCTGAGAAAGAAAGGAGACAGCCGGCCCAAGGACCTCCCTGAGGTTGCCCTCTCCCCAAGGCAGGCAAGGGGATGGGGCTCCTCCTCAAAGCCCAGAGGCCATCACGACCCCCTTGTCCCAGAAACAGACTAGTTTCTGAAAGTTTCTTGGTCTCAGCCCACCTACTAGCTCCCACCTCGAGTTCAGATCCTAGGCCCAAGGTCTACCTTCTGGACCAATCAGGCTGCCTGAAGCCATTCTGGTCCTCTCGGATCCTCCTGCCTACCCGGCCTGCTAGCACAGGGGAGCTGAGGTTGTCCAAGACGCCTGCTGCTCTGGCACTCCCCGCATCTGCTTCCCAGGTTAAAGGTCATCAGGCTCCAGCCCTTAGACCTCCAGCTGTAAGATCAGTCCTTCTACCCCTCCCCCAGCACCTTTGGCCCAAAGCTTCCCAGAGCACTTTGCCCTGGTGGGTGAGTTTCCAGAGGAGAAGCCTGGAGACAACCATAGGAAGTGTGAGGAAGGTCAGGCAGGGGTGGCCAGGCTGGGAGACTAAGTCTGCTCTGCTCAGGACTCCAGGAGAAACTCTAGTGACAGTAGCCTTGGCCAGGCCCAGGCTGGGCTACAAGGCTTCAGGGCAGACAGGAAGGAGCTGGAACCAGTACAGGAGAGATAAAGCCATGACCAGGTACCCAGCCGGCCTAGGTACTCTACCCTTTCTAGGTCTTCTTTTGTTTCTCATGGCCCAAAGGGGCCACCACACCCCCCTCAGAACCCAACACGTGCTACATCTGCCACCCCTACCAACCAGTTTCTCCTGTCCAGAGGAGACCAGCAGCCTTCACCCCTCCCCTCGGGGCTCCCCACAGAACAGCACAGGGTGCATACAAGTCAGATCCAGACACTTCCTCCCATGGCTCCCTACTGGTATCAGAAAGATTCTGATCCCGTCCATGAGGTCCCTGCAGGGTCTGGCCCACCCACTTCTCCCCTCACTCTCTTTACAGTAGCCACATAGTCCTGCCTCCGTGGCTGCTGTCCTTCACCCTGGATGGGCCCCGCCCCCATCCAGGCACTTCACCTACACACCACTACCCTGCCTCCCGGGGGAGCCCAGACCTCCCAGCGCTGTCCTAGGGCGGGGACCGCGCTGCTGGCGCTGCTCTGGCTCCAGCCGTGCCGGCGCCCGAGGCATGTTTGCGAGGTGACCGACCCAAGACTGGGCCTGGCCGGCTTTGACTCAGGAGGCCGCTCTCCTGGGAGAGGACGGGACAGGGACCTCTTTCCGAGGCCCCCGCACAAGGCCCCAGGTCCGCTAGGTGCAGCGGGTCCCCACCAGGGTCGCAGCGGCAGCGCCGGCGATGGGGGCTGCCGCCGGACACTCATTTGAGGCCGAGAGGAGGGTCCAGCTAGGGCCACCAGCACCCAGGGCCTCCTCGCCCTCCGGTGCCACACCAGCGTCCTCAACCCTTGGCCCTGAGCCCCCACTGCCTGACCCAGGGCTGCCCGACCCTTGACCTCGAGCCAGAGGGACATGGCTCTGGGCCAATGGACGCCCGCACTGGCACTCACCTGGAGGCTCTGGAAGTCCTGCTGCAGCTCCTCCCAGTCCCGCAGGCAGTCGCCTAACGGGCCCGGGACCTGGGAGTGCATGGCTGCCGGGCCACACGCCGGACAAGCCGAGTCTTGGGACCTCGCCGCAACCCCAGCCCGCCCGAGGCGCCTCAGCCGCCTCCGCCGCCGCCCCCGTCCGCTTCCGGGCTCGCGCCGCCAAGACCACCAATGGGAAAAGGCCTGAAGCTACCAGAGCGCTAGCCCCGCCCCCTGCCTGAGCCAATCCGAGCCCTGGGCGGGGCGGGGGCGGGGCCACGTGTGCTGGGGCGCTCTCCCCGCCGCTCGCAGCTCACAGCCCATCCTGGGGCTGGCGCGCGCCGGGGTCGCCGCCTCCAGCTCAGGCTCCACGGGATCATGCCAGCCACGTGCTACGCCCCGCAGAGCTCCGCCCGGTCACGCTGACAGTAAACTGAAGCCCACGGGGGTGACCCCTGCCTCAAACACTTTCGTCCTTGGGAAAGCAGCACCTCTGCAGGAAGAGGATTCCAAGCCTCTTTTCTGTCTTGGATTTTTACAGCGGCAGCCTTACGGTCTCCCAGCCTCCAGACTCACCGCTACTGTCCTTGCAGGAGCCACCAGACTGCCCGTCCTAACACACAAGGCTGATCCCCACCAGGTCCCCAAAGAAAACGTGCCAGCGACTCTGCCCTTCCTGCCAGGAGGTCCCTAACCCACAGAGCCATTGTTTGCAGCCTTCCCAAACTCTGTTCCAGTTCCTAGCCCAACGGATTTCAGGCCTGAGCTGGCTGGAAAGCCCTTATCCGTCGGGCAAAACCCCACTCCTTGAGGGCTTGGGCTTCCGTTGGGGAGGACAATTTCACCCTTCTGCAAAGAGTCCTGGAAGGTGAGATGGCCTTCACCTCTAGGTCCCTCCCCAGCCACACGTGGGTGGCAGAGAATGTTTGCTGACTGAACAGGGGCAGACATCCCAAATTCCCTGTCAGTCCCATCGTCTGTGCCATCTCCTGACTTGTGCTGTGGGTGCTTCCAGGGCTTGGAAGCACATTCCGAAGAAAATCCCCGTAAGGCCTGAGGAATTTCTAGAAGCATGGGTGTGGGAGATAGGAGGGGCGGAAATCTCTTCTTGGGGAAGCCAGCCAGGAGGAAACGAGTGGGGGGAGAAGGAAAGGAACTCTGAAGAAGCCATCAGACTGGCTGGGGAGTTCTAGGACCAGGGATGAGGCAACGGTGTGCCCCATGCCAGAAACCTGTCAGAACTGTGGAGACTGACACCTGGGCTGGCATCTCTGGAGCTGGGGGGGCGGGGGTGGATCTCTGCCCATAGGTGGGCACTGTGACACCCCTGTGGACCAACGTAAGGCAGTTCCCCTGGAACTCCTCCTAGGTAGCCTCCAAAGGGTCCAAGTCACCGGGGCATGTGGGATAGCTGTTCAGACAGCCCAATGCTTTTCCAGAGGCAGCCTCAGGAGTGCAGGAAGGGTGTCCAGGATGACCCAGGGATGGGAGGATTCCTGCTGAGTCTTGCCTGCTCTGTGGCATGAAGGAGGAGCCGGAGAAGAACCACCACAGGAGGCTGCTACGTGACTTCAGGCAGCAAAGGCCTTCTCTTTCCACACCAACCTGGTTACACATCCTGGCCCAGTACCCACAAGAAGCCCCCAAGCGAGGTTCTTCGGGACCCATAGCTGGGCCACAGAGGAGATCAGTTGGGTGGATCCAAGATGTCTGTGACACGGTCTCCGAGGACGACCTTCTCCCACTCTGACAGCTGAGCCACCAAGCCCCGGTTTGGACGCATGTTGGTTTTACACTTCTTGACATAGGCCCAGGACTTCTGTCAATGCAAGGAGAGAAAGCAGACCTCAGGGACTGGACCTGAGCCCTTCCACCTCTATCACAGCCAGCTCAGGAGGGACAGGAGGCACCTGCCCGTGGGCCAGCAACGCGGCTTAATGGCTGGACACAGAAGCAGCAGCAGCCTGGAGTAATTACATC
Source organism: Acinonyx jubatus (assembly GCF_027475565.1). Classification (NCBI taxonomy): domain Eukaryota; kingdom Metazoa; phylum Chordata; class Mammalia; order Carnivora; family Felidae; genus Acinonyx; species Acinonyx jubatus. The sequence continues at coordinate 27,071,193 of NC_069398.1, forward strand.
AGGGCAAGGAGTCATAGGAGCTGGCTCTGCTTTGAGCAGGCACCTCTGCGCATCTGCTGCTGGATATGGAGGCAGAGATCATTCTTAGTTCAGACGGCTCCTGTGAAGGCTGAGACAACATGGGTGAAAGCTTCTGTGGGCAGGAGAGTACCATGCCCATGCCCGGCACACAGTGCAGCCCCAACAAAGGTTGGCATTGTGAACGGCTAAATGAACGGAAAGGGGAAGGGAACTGTGGGGAAATTCTCTGAAGAAGGGAACTTGCAACTGCTTTCCTTCAGGTGTCCACCTTAAAATGAAGGAAGGGTCATTACCCGAAGGAAGAGGACAAACTGGTCTCTATCTGGGTTGAGGACAGAGGAAAAAGGAAAAATGGGCCTCAGCAAACTAGGAACCGAAAAAACATACCTCAACATAATAAAGGCCATATAGGACAAGCCCACGGGTAATATCATACTCAACGGTGAAAGACTGAAAGCTTTTCCTCTAAGATCAGGAACAAGACAAGGATGCCAGCTTGCACCACCTCTATTCCACATTGTACTAGAGGTCCTAACCAGAGAGAGGAAGGGAGGGAGGGAGGAAAGAAGGAAGGAAGGAAGGGACACCCAAATTGGAAAGGAAGAAGTAAAATTACCTCTGTTTGCAGGTGACATGATTTGATGTGTAGAAAACCTTAAAGATTACACCAAAAAATCTGTTAGAATAAATGAATTTAGCAAAGTTGCAAAATTACAAAACCAACACTCAAAATTAGTTGTGTATCTATGCACTAACAACAAATGATCTCAAAAGTAAACTAAAAACAAAATTCCATTTACAGTGGCATCAAAAGGAATAAATACTTAGGAATAAACTTAACCAAGGGGGCGAAAGACCTGTAACCTAAAAATAATAAAACATGCTGTAAGGTATTTTAAAAGACACAGATGGGGCGCCTGGGTGGCTCAGTTGGTTAGGCGTCAGACTTTGGTTCAGGTCATGATCTCGCAGTTTGTGGGTTCAAGCCCTGCATTGGGCTCTGTGCTGACAGCTCAGAGCCTGGAGCCTGCTTCCGATTCTGTCTCCTCTCTCTTTGCCCCTCCCCCGCTCATGCTCGGGGTCTCTCTCTCTCTCTCTCTCTCTCTCTCTCAAAAATAAATAAACATTAAAAAAAAATGAAAAGACACAAATAAATGGAAAGACAGCCCGTTCACATGGACAGGAAGCCTGGATACTGTTAAGATGTCAGTACTACCCAAAGTGATGTATAGATTTAATACAACCTCTACCAAATCCCAACAGCATTTCGTGCAGAAATTGAAAAGCCCATCCTATAATTCTTATAGAATCTCAAGGGACCCCCACATAGCCAAAACAGTCTTGAAAGAAATAGAACAGCACTGGAATTCTCATATTCCCTGATTTCAAATCTCTGAAGCTATTACAAAACTATAGTAATCAAAAACAGCATAGTAGCGGGATAGACATTTAAGCCAAAGGAATAGGATAGACAGCCCAGAAATGAGCCCTTGTATATGTGGCCAAATGGTTTCAAGGAGGGTGCCAAAACCATTCAATGGAGAAAGAGCAAGGGGTGCTGGGAAAACTGGATACCCACATGCAAAAGAGTCAAGTTGAACACTTAACCTTACATCATATACAAAAATTAACTCAAAAACGATTGAAGACCTAAGTGTGAGAGTTTACACTACAAAAATCTTAGAAGAAAACATAGGAGAAAAACTTCGTAACACTGGATTTGGCAATGATTTCTTGGATAGGATACCAAAAGTACAGGGGATTAAAAATGGACAAATTGGACAAATCAAAAACAAACAAACAGACAAAACAAAACTTCCGTGCATCAAAAGACACAATGAGCAGAGTGAAAAGGCAAGCCACAGTTTGGGAGGGAACATTTTCAAGTGATATATCTGATTGATATCCAGGTGCTAATATGAAGAATATAGAAAGAACTCCTAAAACTCGACAAAAAACCAAACAGCCCAATTGAAACGTAAGCAAAAAACTTGAATAGACATTTTCCAAAGAAGATACGTGAATGGTCAATAAGCACATGAAAATACTTGCTCGACATCACCAATCAGTAGGGAAATGCAAATCAAATCTGTAGTAAGATAATGCCTCACTCCTATTAAGATGGTTATAATATTAAAAGAAAAACAACAAAAAACAACAACAAGCATTGGTGAGGATGTGGAGAAAAGGGAATCCTCGTGTACTGTTGGTGGGAATGTAAAATGGTACAGCCATGGTGGAAAAACAGTATGGAGATTCCTCAAAAAATTAAAAACAGAGATACCATATGATCCAGCTATACACCCCAAAGAATTGAAAACAGGGTCTTGAAAGAGATATTTGTACACCCATATTCGTAGCATCATTATTCACAATACCTCAAACACGGAGGCAACCCAAGTGTCCATCAACGGATGAATGGAAAAACAAAATGTGGCATATATACACAATGGAATGTTATTCTATCTTTAAAAAGAAGGAAATTCTTGGGGCACCTCGGTGGCTCAGTCGGTTGGGCGTCTGACTTCGGCTCAGGTCATGATCTCGCAGTTTGTGGGTTTGAGCCCTGCGTCAGGCTCTGTGCTGACAGCTCAGAGCCTGGAGCCTGCTTTGGATTCTGTGTCTGTGTCTCCCCTTCTCTCTCTGTCCCTTCCCTGCTCATTCTCTGCCTCTCTCTCTCAAAAACAAATAAACATTAAAAAAAATGTTTTTAAAGAAGGAAATTCTGACACGCTACAACATGGATGAACCTTGAGGACATCGTGAGAAGTAAAATAAGCCAGTCAACAAAAGAAAAAATACTGTGTGATCTACTGATATGAGGTAACTAGCAGAGTTAAAGTCATAGAGACAGGAAATAGAATGATGGTTGCCGGGCTTGGGGGGAGGGGAGAATGGGGAATTACTGTGTAATAGAGCTTAAAAGAGTTTCAGCTTTGCAAGATAAAAACAGTTATGGGGATGGATGATGGTAATGGCTGTACAACACTAGAAAGTATTTAAAGATTTAAAAAATTTTTATTTGAGAGAGAGAGCCCAGGTGGGGAAGAGGGGCAGAGGGAGAGAGAATCATAAGCAGTCTCCACCCTTAGCACAGAGCCCAACACAGGGCTCAATCCCATGACCCTGGGATCATGACCTGAGTCAAAATCAAGAGTTGGACACTCAACCGACCAAGCCACCCAGATGCCCCTAGAAAGTATTTAATACCACTGGACTGTACACCTTTTCAAAATGGTTAAGATGCACATAAGTAAATAAATGGTTAAGATGATAAGTGTTACATTATGTGTATTTTAACACAATAAAAAGAAAAAAACTGCAACGAGATATCACCTTACACCCATTGGGATGGCTACTATTTAAACAACAACAACAACAACAGAAAATAAGAAGTGTTAGTGAGGATGTGGAGAATCTGGAAACCTGGCACACCATTAGTGGGAATGTAAAATGGTGCAGCCGCTGTGGAAAACAGTACAGTGATTACTCAAAAAAGTAAAAATAGAATTACCATACGATCCAGCCATTCCACTCTGGGTGTACACCCAAAATAACCAAAAGCAGGTGGTCAGTGGGGCTTGTGTTTATGGGTTCAACAGGACAGTAGCAAACAAAGAAATAGCTCTTAACTGGCTATCATCCCAGTGGCTCAGTGTAAAAGGAGCAGACAGAAATGCCTATGTTCCCATCTTCCCCTGAAACGGGTATATTTGCATACTGTTTAAGCTGCTGCCTGAAGGTCAGGCTTCCAATCAGCCCGAATCTAGATGCAGACTAAGATCCTCCCCTGGACCCCTGACAGGTCTTGGCACACCCTCAACTATGGGGAGCCACTAAGAACAAAGCAAGCTGCTTTGACAATCAAAAAGGTGTGAGAGACAACCAAGAAATAGGGAAGGGTTGAACAATAAGGTTCATTTCCTACACCAGGCCATTCCTTCAAGACTGGGAGAGGTGGCTGTTTTCCCCACTGCATAGAAACCAACAGAGTCAAGGAAAATGAAAAAAACAAACAGAGGAATACATTCCAAATGATTGATATCCAGGTGCTAATATGAAGAATATAGAAAGAGCTCCTAAAACTCAACAACAACAACAAAAAAAAAACACCCCAATTGAAACATAAGCAAAAAACTTGAATAGACATTTTCCCAAAGAAGATACATGAATTGTCAATAAGCACATGAAACTATTTGCTCACAAGATAAATCTCACAAAACAAGATAAAACCTCACAAAAACATCCTCATGAAATGGGGATAAGTGATTTAGCTGATAAAGAGTTGATGTCATAAAGACGCTCACCGAGGTTCTCCTGAATCCCCTTGGTGGGAATTCCAGCTAAGAGACAGAAAACATAAGAAAGTACCAAACAGAAATCACAGAGCTGCGGGATACAATAACTAAACTGAAAAAGTACAACTAAAGGATTCAACTGCAGACTACATGAAGTGGAAGAAAGGATCTGTGGACTCAAAGACAGTGCAGTGCATCCAATCAAAGCAGAAACAGAAGAAGAAGAAGAAGAAGAAGAAGAAGAAGAAGAAGAAGAAGAAGAAGAAGAAGAAGAAGGAGGAGGAGGAGGAGGAGGAGGAGGAGGAGGAGGAGGGGAAGAGGAGGAGGAGGAGGAGGAGGAGGAGGACAAGGAGGAGGAAGAAGTGGGGGAGGAGGAGGAGGAGGAGGGGGAGAAGGAAAAGAAGGAGGAGGAGGAAGAGGAAGAGGAAGAGGAGAAAGAGAAGGGGGAGGAAGAAGAGGAGAAGGAGGAAGAGGAGGGGAAGGAGAAGAAGGAGGAGATAGAAAAGAAGAAGGCAGAAGAGGAGGAGAAGGAGGAGAAGGAGGAGGAGGAGGAGGGGAAGGAAGAGGAGGAGAAAGAGGAAGAGGAGAAGGAAGGGGAGGAGGAGAAGGAAAGAAAAACAAGAATACCTTAAGGGACTTATGGGCAATATCAAGAAGATCAATGTTCGCAGTACAGGGGTCCCAGAAGGAGAAGAAAGAGAAAGGGACAGAAAACTTATTTGAGGAAATAACACCAAAAACTTCTCTAACCTGGAAAAGGAAACAGATACCCAGAGCCCAGAGAATTCTAAAAAAGAGGAACCCAAAGATCCACACCAAGACATACCACAACTAATTAATCAAAAGTTAAAGACAACGAGGGAATCTTAAAAGCAGCAAAGGAAAAACAACTTGGTACACACAAGGAAGCCCCATTAGACTCTCAGCAGTTTTCCAGCAGAAACGTTGCAAGCCAGAAAGAAGTGACATGATATATTCAAAGCTGAAAGAAAAAACTGCCAACCAAGACTACTCTACACAGCATAGCTGTCCTTTAGAATTGAAGGAGAAATAAAGAGTTTTCCAGGCAATCAAGAGTTGAAGGAGTTCATCACCTCCAGAACAGTTTTACAAGAAGTGTTACAGGGACTTAAAGCTGAAATGAAATGGCACTAATTAGTAATAGGAAAAAAGGCAAGTATAAGAATCACTGGTAGAGTAAAATTCAAAATAATCTAATGTAAAGGTGGTAGGTTCACTTATAAATCTAGTGTGAAGGTTAAAAGACAAAAATACTACAAATAACTAAGACAAAAATATGTAAATTAGGATATCAAAAACATAAAACATTGGGAGGGGTAGTAAAAATGTAGAGTTTTAGACTGCGTTCAAACTTAAGTTGTTATCAGCTGAAAACAGACTGTTATAAGTTGTTTTATGTAAGTCTGATGGTAACCACAAAGCAAAAATCTGTAATAGATACACAAAAGAGAAAGAGAAAGGAATAAGCAAACCACTACAGAAAATCATAAATCACAAAGGAAGAGAGCAAGAAAAGGAAAAAAGGAATTATAAAACAGCCCCCCCCCCGAAAAACAGTTAAAATGGCAGTAATCCCAAACCTATCAATAATTACCTTAAATGTAAACAGACTAACTTCTCCCATTGAAAGACACAGAGTGGCAAAATGGATTAAAAAAAAAAGAGAAGACTCATCTATATGCTGCCTAAGACACTCACTTCAGATGTTAAGGAGACACACACACACACACACGCACGCACAAAGTGAAGGGAGGCAAGAGATACTCCAGGCAAATGGAAACCAGAAGAAAGCTGAAGCTGCTATATCAGACAAAATAGACCTTAAGACAAAGACTATGATAAGAAACAAAGGTCACTATATAATGATAAAAGGCTCAATCCAACAAGAGGGTGTAAAATTTGTACATATTTATGCACCCAACATAGAAGAACCTAAATACATAAAGCAAATATTAACAGACCTAAAGAGAGATATAGACGGCAATATAACAATAGTAGGGGATTTTAATACCCCCACTTGCATTAACAGGTCATCCAGACATAAAATCAATAATAAAACATTGGACTTGAAGTACACATTAAGCCAGATGGACCTAACAGACATTTACAGAACATTCCCTCTCAAAGTGAAATACACATTCTTCTCCAGTGCACATGAAACATCCTCCAGGACAGATCATATGTTTTGCCACAAAACAAATAATAAATTTAAGAAGACTGAGATATTATCAAGCATCTTTTATGACCACAATGGTATGAAACTAGAAATCAATTACAAGAAAACTGGAAAGTACACATATACATGGAGATTAAGCAACATGTTACTAAACAAACAATGGATCAATGAAGAAATCAAAAGAAATATCAAAAATATATCGAGGGCACCTGGCTGGCTCAGTCAGTGGAGCATGTGACAATCTCAGGGTTGTGGGTTCAAGCCCCACGTTGGGTGTAGAGACTGCTTAAAAATAAAATCTTTAAAAAATGTCTTGAAACAAATGAAAATGAAAATACAACATATCAACATTTATGGGCTGCAGCGAAAGCAGTTCTAAGAAGGACATTCATAGCAATAAATGCCTACATTAAGAAACAAAAACACCTCATGCAACTAGAAGAACAACAAACTAAGTCCAAAATTACTAGGAAGTGGGAAATAACCAAGATCAAAGTGGAAATAGAGACTAAAAAAGACAACAGAAAAGATCAATGAAACTAAGAGATGGGTTTTTTTTTAAAGATAAACAAAATAGACAAACTTTTAGCTAGACTCACCAAGAAAATAAAGGGCTCAAATAATATCAGAAATGAAAGTGGAAATGTTACAACTGATACCAAAGAAATGCAAAGGATAAGAGATTACTGTGAACAATTATACACCAACATATTGAACAAAATGGAAAAAATGGATAGATTCCTGGAATTTACAACCTACCAAGACTGAATTATGGAGAAATAGAAAATCTGAACAGACCAATTATTAGTAACGAGATTGAATCCATAATCAAAACCCCCCAAGAAACAAAAGTACAGGATCAGATAACTTCACTGATGAATTGGACCAAACATTATTAAACACTTCCTTATTAAACACTTCCCAAAAACAGAAGAGGAGGAACACTCCCAAATTCATTTTACAAGGCCAGCATTACCCTGATGCCAAACCAGACAAAGACACAACAAGAAAAGAAAATTACAGGCCAATATCCCTGATTAACATAGATGCAAAAATCCTGAACAAGATCTTAGCAAGTCAAATTCAACAATACATTAAAAGAATTATATACCAGGATCAAGCGGGATTGACTTCACGGATGCAAAGATGGTTTAACCTTTGCAAACCAGTCAATGTAATATACCATCATAACAAAATGAAGGATAAAAACTGTATGATTATCTCAACAGAGGCAGAAAAAGAATTTAACAAAAATCAACATCCAGTTATAAAAATTTTCCAAAACGTGGGTATAGAGGGAATACAATACACTGCAATGTAATGATAGCAATATATGACAAGCCCATCATCGTACTCAATGGTGAAAAGCTGAATAGCTTCTCCTTTAAGATCAGGAACAAGAGAAAGATGCCCACTCTTGCCATATTTATTCAACATAGTATTGCAAGCAGGAGCAATTAGGCAAGAAATAAAACGCATCCAAATTGGAAAGGAAGTAAAACTCTTTACAAATGGTATTATATTTGGAAAGCCCTAAAGTATCCATCAAAAAAACATCAGGAATAATAAATTTGGTAAAGTTGCAGGATACAAAATCAATACACAAAAATCATGTGCACTAATAATGAACTATCAGAAAGATAAATTAAGAGAACAATCCCATTTATAATTACACCAAAAAGAATAAAATCCCTAGGGATAAATTTAACCAAGGAGCTAAAAATGTATACACTGAAAACCGTAAGACATGAATAAAAGAAACTGAAGAGGATACAAATAAATAGATATTCCAGGCTCATGGATTGGAAGAATTAACATTGTTAAAACATCCCAAGTACCCAAAGCAATCTACAGATTCAACACAATCCCTGACAAAATTCCAATGGAATTTTTCACGTTAATAGAACAACCAATCTTAAAATTTGTATGGAATCGTAACAGACCCTCAGATAGCTAAAGCAATCTGAAGAAAGAAGAACAAAGCGGGAGGCATGACATCCTGATTTCAAACTATATTACAAAGCTATCATATTCAAGGCAGTATGGCATGGACATAAAAATACACACATAAGTCAATGGAACAAAATAGTCCAGAAATAAACCAACATGTATAAATCTTAATTTATGACAAAGGAGACAAGAATATACAATGGGTAAAGGACAATCTTCAATAAATGGCATTGGAAGGCTAGACAGCCACATGCAAAATAGTGAAACTGGAACATGTCTTCCTCCATACACAAAAATCAACTCAAAAAAAATTAAAGGCTTGAATGTAAGACCCCAAATCATAATGATCCTAGAAGAAAACATATCTGGTAAGCTCCCTGACATCAGTCCTGGTGATGATATTTTGGATTTGATACCAAAAGCAAAGGCAACAAGAACAAAAACAAACAACTACATCAAACTAAAAAGCTTTTGCACAACAAAGAAAACCATCAACCAAATGAAAAGGCAACCTACTGAATGGGAGAAGAGATCTGTAAATCATATATCTAATAAGAGGTTAATATCCAAAATATATAAATAACTCTTGCAATGTAATAGAAAAAAATCTGATTTTAAAAAGAGCAGAAGATCTGGATGTCTTTTCCCCAAGAAGACATACAGACGGCCAATGGGTACAGGAGAAGATGCTCAACATCACTGATCATCAGGGAAGTGCAAATCAAAATCACAATGAGGTAACAAATCACAGAATGGCTATTACCAAAAAAAATGTAAGAAATAACAAGTGCAAACAAGGATGTGGAGAAAAGGGAACCTCGATGCACTAATAGAACTGTAAATTGGTACAGTCACTATGGAAATAATATGGAGATTCATAAAAATTAGGAATATGGGGCACCTGGGTGGTTCAGTCTATTGAGCATCCAACTCTTGATTTCAGCTCTGGTCACAATCCTAGGCTCCACACTGAGCACGGAATGGAGCCTGCTTGAGATTCTCTCTCTCCCTCTGCCTGTCTCCCCTACTCACATGCACTCTCTCTCTCTAAAATAAAAAAAACAACAATAAAATAAAAAGAAAAGAATTACCATATGATCCAGAAATTCCATTTCTGGGTATTTATAGAAAGGAAACAAAAACACAGGGCGCCTAGGTGGCTCAGTCAGTTAAGCATCTGACTTCAGCTCAGGTCATGATCTCACAGTTCGTGAGTTTGAGCCCCACATAGGGCTCTCTGCTGTCAGCACGAAGCCCGCTTTGGATCCTCTGTCCCCCTCTCTCTCTGCCTCTCCCCTGCTTGCACATGTGCACTCTCTCAAGAATAAAAATAAACATTAAAAAAAAGGAAATACAAACACTAGCCCAAAAAGGTATCTGTACCTCATCTTCACTGCAGCATTATTTACAATAGCCAAGACATGAAACAACCATAGTGGCCACTGATGGCTGAATGGATAAAGACAACATGGAACAGAATGGAACACATAATGGAATATTATTCAACCATTAAAAAGGAAGGAATCCAGCTATCTGCAACAACATGGATCGACCTTGAAGGCATTATGCTAAGTGAAGTCAGACAAAGAAAAATACCATATGATCTCACTTATATGGAACCTAAAAAACAAAACAAAAACACACAGAAGCTGAACTCAGACACAGGGAATAGACTGAGGGTTGCCAGAGGTAGGGGCCAGAGGTGAGCAAAATGGGGAAAGTGGTCAAAAGGTACAAACTTCCAGTTACAAAATATGTCATAGGAATATACACAGTATGGTAACTATACTTAATGCTGTACTGTATAATTTACAGTTACTAAGAGAGTAGATCTTAAAAGTTCTCCTTACAAGAAAAAAATTTGTACCTATATGTGGTGATGGATGTTAACAAGACTTATTGTGATCATTTTGTAGTATGTACGTAACACTGAACAATTGTTATATACCTGAAACTGATGTTATATATTAATTATATCTTCACAAAGAATAAAACAGGAAAAAAAGAACTGAAAGCAGGATCTCAAAGATATTCACACACCCACAGTCACAGTAGCATTATTCAAAAAATAAACAAAAGGTAGAAGTAACCCAAAGGTCCATCAACAGATGAAGGGATAAACAAAATACGTATATACATACATACAGTGGCATGTACCTAACAACATCAATATATGTGAGGCAAGGAGAAATAGATGAATCCACTGTTCTAGAGACTTCATCACTTTTCTATCAGTAATGGACAGATTTGGCAGGCAGAAAATCAATAAGGTCATAGTTGAACTCAACAGCACCATTAATTAACTAGATATAACTGACACCTATAGAATATTCCATCCAAAAACAGCATATACATTCTTCTCAAGATCAAATGGAACATTCACAAGATGAATGTTCATCTACATCAATCCTCTAAGTTTTCCTTCTTAGGAAACTAAGAAGAGTAAATTAAACCCAAAGTAAGTAGAAAAAAATAAAAATTAAAGCCAAAATCAATGAAATTGAAAACAGAAAATCAACAGAAAAAAAATATCAATGAAATCAAAAGCTGGTTCTTTGGGGGAAAAAATCAGCAAAATTGATCAGCTTCTAGCAAGACTAAGAAAAGGAGGGAAGATACAATTCATTAATATCAGAAATGAAAAAGGGACATCACTACAGAGCCCATGGACATTAAAAGGAGACTAAAGGAATACTATGAACAACATCATGTCCACATAGCATCTAGATAAAACAGACCAATTCCTTGAAAGACACAATCTGCCAAAACTCACACAAAATCACACAATCTGAATAGGCCTTTATCTATTAAAGAAAAACATATCTTCCAAAACACAAAGCACCAGGCCCTGAAGGGCTCACTGGTGAATACTACATACAACAGAATATCATTCAGCAAGGAAATTCTGGCACATGCTACAACATAGATGAACCTTAAGGATATTATGTGAAGTGAAATAAGCCACTCACAAAAGGACAAATACTGTATGATTCCACTTATATGAGGTACCTGAAGGAGTCAAATTCATAGACACAGAAAGGAGAATGGTGGTTGCCAGAGGCTGGGCGGAGAGGAGAATGTGGAATTGTTACATAACGGGTATAGAGCTTTAGTTTTGCAAGATGAAAAGAGTTCTGGAGATCGGCTGCACAATAGTGTGAATGTACTTAACGCTGCTGAACTGCATGCTTACAAATGACAGAATGGTAAATTTCATGTTATCTGTATTTTGCCATTTAAAACAACAATAACAACAACAGTGGTACCTGGGGCAGAGCTATGCAGTTGTAAGGTTTACTAAGTCCTGATCAGGTCAGATGGGGCCCCTGAGGACAAACTATAATCACAGTCCCCCACACTCACTGCTCACAACCCCTTTCAGCCCACAAAGCATCTGCTTGGACTCACAGAAAACACCAGTGAGATCGAAGGATGAAGGTATGTGGCCAGGTCACTCTTGGTAAGAGGCAGCAGCCAGCCCACAGCCCCATTCTTCAGGGTGCAAGGCCAATGCTCTTCCCACCACCTTGGGCTCTGTGTAAAGCCCAGATTCTCAAACTGTGCCGTGTGGTGGTTTTGGATTCCAGCTTTGCCACTTACAGCTATGGAGCCTTGGGCAAATTACTCAGCCTCTAGAAGCCTCCTGCAAAACAGGGATAATAACAATCTGCGGGGTCCTTGTGGTTTCATTATGCAAGAAGTATTCACAACGACCTGGCACTCTGCCAATAGTAGCCATTACGGTGCCTCAGGAGTTGGGTTTTGTTTTATTTTGTTTTGTTTTTTCTCTGAAGATCTTTTAAGGGACAAAGTTACTGTCATCAGTTTAAAGGAACTGAAATAGATTTCTTAAGGACTTGCTGGCTCTGGGATCCCACACAACCTTGTGCCAAAGCTTTGAAAGCCCAGGACAAGCAGGGTGGCTCAGGGTTCACCCCTTAACTCCCCACTTCTGGTCTTGGTGCCCCAGTGAGCTCAGCTGGGACCATAAACCCCAGGAAGCAGTATATTGCCCCAGTGTGGCCCACACTTTTTTTTTTTTTTTTTTTTGCCAAGCCCATGGGCTCTGACCATCTCAACTGAGCTGACAACAGCCAGGGACATGGCTTCCCCAGTGCACGGAGGAGGACCCCAGGACCACACAGACAACAGGAGGAGGGAATGTCTTTCTGGACCCCAGGCAGCAGCAGAGCTGAGCCCAGGTCAACCTCTGTCAGTAATGCAGGGCACTGCTTGGTAATGGTTAGGAAAACTTAACCACCACACACGACTAACTCAGTCTGGAAAAGACCCAGCAAGGTCACAGTGGCAGTCCTTGCTGTCCACAGCTCTGGTTGCATAGCATTTTTTGTCAAGAGTTATCTAGATGGCATCTCAGGGCAGAACCCCAGCAACAGGACATCCCTGCACACAACACAGATTACTAATCCCAGGTTCCTCCTGAGAGGAGGACTTGGGTCCTTCAGGGACCCAAGCACCTGTCCTCCCACTGAGCAGGACAGCCACACCCAGATGGCCCTCGAATTCACTGCTAGAGTTATGTGGGGACCCGTGGGTGGGCCCATGGGTGCCACCACATTGCCGAGGGGACCTGGCCTTCGCTGCTAGAGAACTCAGAGGAGCCAGGTGGGTGAACCCTCCCTCTTGCACTCACCCCAGCCAGCTCTGGAAGCCTGGGAGCAGAGAGAAGACTGTGATGTGCTTGTCAGGGCTGGGAAACATCACTAAATATCAGAACTGCAAGATTCTCGCTCGACCTTTTTGTACCCAAACCTCACCGTGAGCCGTAAGGAAATCAGGGACCCCAGCAGGCCAGGGCTCCCATTGGCCCCATTCGAACTCCTGGGGAGCTCCCATCCTAGAACACCCCCTGCAAGCAGTGAGCTCTCCACACCTCCTGCCAGCTCCAGTCTTCTCCACATTCCAGCTCAACAAGGCAGCAGAGAAGGGGCCCCTTGCAGGCCAGCGCCCATTCCTGGAGAGGTGGCTGGAGAGGCATCTCTACAGGAGCAACGGCACAGGCCTCCCTCCCCAGATTTATCAGCAACATCGCGCCCTTCCCTGCAGCACACACCAAAACACTCAAGCAGGCAATGACCTCCGACAATTCACCTTGCACGGGGTGAGAACAGGGGTCTGGTTCACTCACTCCAGGCCTGCGATTCTGCATCCAGATGCTTTTCTTTTTCAATGGTGTCAATTGTGGTAAAATACACATACAGAAAACTTACCACCGTAACCGGGTTTGGACATACAGTTCAGTGGCATTAAGTACATTCGCTGCATCACACAACCAGCACCACCATCCATCTCCAGAACTCTTCCATCTTCCCAAACCAAAGCTTCATGTCCATTAAACAGCTCCCCGTTCCCGCTGCCCCCTGCCCTCGGCACCCACCATTCTACCTCCAATGTCTGTGATTTTGACGACTCCGGGTACCTCATATAAGCGGAATCATATGGTATTTGTCCTTTTGTGACTTATTCCACTCCACACAATGTCCTCCAGGTTCATGCATGTTGCAGCAGGTGTCAAAATGTCTTCCCTTTTTAAGGCTGAGTAATATTCCATTGTGTGGATAGACTACCCACTTATTTTCCCATCTGTCGATGGACACTTGGGTCACTCCCTCCTCCCGGCTACCGTCAGTGCTGCTGCCAAGAACATGGTTCTACAAACTTCGGAGTCTTTGCTTTCACTTCTGCCAGGTGTGTACCCACAGGTAGAATTCTTGGCCGTCTAAGACTCCTTCTAGCTTGCAATTTCACCCCCACAGAGCATGTGGGGTCAATATCCAAAACCACCAGCAGTAGGCCCTGACCATGGTCATTCTTCGATGCTCCCCTTCCTCCAAGCACAGCCCCGGGCATATATGGGAGCTGTGTGGGTCCTACCCAAGTCCTCGGAAATCAGGCACAAGCTGTTCCTCCCCTCAGGGCAGATCTGCCATTTCCCAGCGCACTCAGAACACACTGCCCTTGGCACCAGGAGCCCTGGTTCCACAGGGTTTGTGGAGATAGGTCTCTGCCCCCTTCTCCAATCTGGGTAAAGACTGTCAGAGTAGGTGCCCTTGGAGCCTGGGGGTGCTACAAGTCTCTGGCTCCAAGCAATAGCCAAAACTTACCTCCCTGGGAGAAGCCTGAACAAATGCTAGTAGTCAGATTGAGGAGGGACATGACAAGGGTGTGGCTGGCCATGGCCTTGCCCAGCCTGAGTCTCTGGGCTTGCCTCACACGCCAAGCCTCAGGTCTCTCTTTTTCTTTTTTTTTTTTTTTTCAACGTTTATTTATTTTTGGGACAGAGAGAGACAGAGCATGAACGGGGGAGGGGCAGTGAGAGAGGGAGACACAGAATCGGAAACAGGCTCCAGGCTCTGAGCCATCAGCCCAGAGCCTGACGCGGGGCTCAAACTCACAGACCGCGAGATCGTGACCTGGCTGAAGTCGGATGCTTAACCGACTGCACCACCCAGGCGCCCCAAGCCTCAGGTCTCTAATGTCACAGCCTCAGCCTCTGGCCCAGACTTCTGGGACCTTGCCCCTGGGTGTGTATGCTGGATAGAGCCCTAGACTTGGAGCTCCCTTCCCTGACCCCTCTCCCTCCAGCCCCCCAGTTAGGGCCCTAAGGTAGTGCCTGGGCCCCCTTCCTCCCAGGTCCAGCTCTGACACTGCCTGCTGGAGGTAGCTGCAGTCTGATCCTCGCCTGGGGAGTGCGTACCTTCAAGGTCTGCTCATTCCAGTGCATGAGGAAGGCCAAGATGGCCGCACAGCTGCGACTGATGCCCAGGGTGGAAAAGACCAGGATGACAGAGCCAAGCTGGAGGTGAAGTTCTGCAAGAGGAAGGAAAGGTGAGGGACCTGCATGGCCTTGTTCCCTGTGGACCTTAGTTGCTGTAAGCTGACTGGCTTCAGGGGCCAATGGTCCAAGAGTGCGTTCAGACCCAGCACACCATGGCATAGGCTAGTCACGCAACATCTCTGGGACACTGTTTCATCACCTGGCACATGGAGGTCCTCAGACCTCACTGGCAGTTCAAGAGAATCACACTGGGTATTCAGCATTATCATGCAAAGGTCTTTTTTTTTTTTTTTTTTTTTTTTTTTGGCTCTCCAGGTTTCTAGCCCAAGAAGCTCAGTTACCAGCTGGCCTCCTGAGTGGGATGAGAAGATGGTCCCCCCAGGACATGGGGGTGCTGACAGAGGCAGTACGGCCTGGGTATGAATCCTGGCTCGGCCACTCACTGGCTGTATGGCCCAAGCATGTTACTCTAAGGCACAGTTTTATCCTCCAGAAAATGGGGTTACAGTATACTACCTACCTCAAAAGGTTTTGTCCTGTGCTTAGCCCCATGCCTGACATGGAGAGGTCAGCTATGATCACACTTAATAACGCCCCTGAGGCTGAGGCTCACCCAGTGAGGGGTGGGGAGGAAATCTAAGCTGGTATCCTGAGCTGATCGGGTAACCTCTGAGAACTGGAGATAAACATACCACATGCAAAACTGCAGACCGTAAGCACTGGAGGAGATGGTTAAGGCCAAGTGCCTCATCATATGGACAAGGAATCAGAGACACAGAGCAGTTAAGGACTGGCCCAGCAAGTCCCACCCAGCAAGGTAGGGCTGGAGAGGGGGCCTCTATGGCACAGGACTCTGCCATCCCAAGGTGAGACACAGGGCAAGTCACAGTCTAGATACTGGTCAAGTGAATGTTGCAACCTCCCAGGCAAATAAGGATGTTTGGGCCAAAAAGCCATTCTCTGGCCCCTGGTGTGGCCATGTGGGCTGGGGGCTAAAGTGGTACCCAGCAGGCAGCCCTGGGGTAGGGCTCCTGACTGGACTCAACCTCAATCTCTCCAGCCATCTTGCTCTCCTTGGGCAATCACGAGCCCTGGGGTGACTGAAAACTGCACCCTCAATGAGGTAAGTGATTGGTGGGCACTGCCATGTGCGATGGGAGAACCAAAGGGACACTGGGCACACACACTGGGGATCCTGGAAGTCAGAGCTGGAGGGTTCTGGAATTTTCCATCCATTCCACCCATTGACAGGACAGGAGGGCAGGGATGGAGTATGATTCACCTCTGGGTTCCCAGAGCCCAGAGCAGGCTGCTCTGACCATATGCACCCACAGCAGGTGGTGGGGGGAGGGAGGCGGGCAACACTCTCATTTCCCAACAGGTGCAGTGAGGCCGGGACCAAGGCTTAAGTGGACCCAAAAGGGCTTACTGGTCCAGCCAGGGTCAGAATGCAGGGCGCTCAATCTGCAATCCAGTGGTCTTATCTGGCCCCACTACCCCCAAGGTAAACATGTGGCTGCCCTCATTGTCAAGGGCTCCTGAGGGACAGCTTGTCCTGGGGCTTGGCCCCACCTAGCCGGGCTTGTGCTGGGCCCCACCCTTTCTTTCCTCAGTGCTGACAGTCACAATCAGAAGCAGAAGCGTGGACAAGGTACCACAGCCCTTCTGGCCCCTGGGCACAGACCAGTGGCTTCCTGGTTGGAGATTGCCCCTTACCGAGAAAGTGACAGAGGTGCCTTAAAAAGGGGGAAAGGTTGGCTTCCGGGGAATCTTCTATCTTGATGTGCAGGAGGCTGTCAGCGTCATCTACAAAACTAAACAGAAGGAAAGCAGGCAATCGGGCAGCCTCACACACAGGCTCGCTGGAGCGGTCCTCGTCCACAGCAGCAGGCAAATAACTGGACCTCTTGCAGAAAAAAAAAAAGCCCCTACCCCATAGGTGTGTCATGTGGGTGAAGTTCATTCATCTATGTAAAGCATTTGGCAGTCTGCTTGGCACACTTACTGAATAAACGCTCAAGAAACAGGACATCATTATTATTATTAACCAAACGTGGTACTTTCCTAGAATATGGTGCAGAAAATAAAATGAGGATGGGAAGGAATAGGTAATGAACTTGGAGAATGAACCTGTCATGTTAAACGGAGAAAGCCCCAGATAGGAGATGGAGAGTGGTAGGTGGCTGTTTTAGCGGTCAGGGAAAGCTTCACTGAGGAGGTAACATTTGAGCACAGGCTTAAAAGAGGTGATGGAACAAGCCAAGCAGTCATCTGAGGAAAGAGGGCCCTGAGCAGAGGAGAACAGGGCAAAGGTGCAGAGATGGAGTATGTGTGATGGATTTGAGAACCAACAGAGAAATCAGAGTGGCTAGAACTTTATGAACACAGGAGAGAGAGGAGGAGAGGAGGTGTGTGACATGTTTAACGAGAAGATGCCTGCAGGGAGCTTGCAGAATGTCCAGCATGCCGTAAGTATTTGGTCAATGTTATTTATGAAGACTGCGGTCTACTGGTGACATTCAGCAGTATGCAGACCACTGTGGCACGCAGGAAGTTGCAGCAGATTCAGAAACAAAAATAGCCTGGTTTAGCAAATACAATTCCCATCCATCCGTCCATCCATCCATCCTTTCCTCCTCCATCTATCCCTCCCTCCCCCCTCCCTCCTCCATCTATCCATCCACACCCATCTATTCATTCTTTCCTCAGACACTCACTCAATGACTATTTATTGTGTGCCAGACCGTGGGCTGGACCCTAGTGGGCACAAGATGAACTAAATAGGAGCTGGCCTCTCCCAACGTCAAGGAGCTCCCGGTCTGATGGGGGAGGCAGACACAGAAACAAATGGTCCCAATCCAACTGGCTAGGTTTGGGGATAAAGACCTGCATGTGATACTGGAGAAGAAGAGCAGAGAGAAGTTGAGGGAGCTGGGGAAAGCTTCGCAGTGTAGGAGGCATCTAGATGGAGAAGGTAGAAGGGTACAAGCTTACTAAAAAAATCAACTGCATTTCTATATACTAGCAATGAACAATCAGAAATTGACATTTTAAAAATACCATTTATAACCACGTCAAAAATATCAAATACTTAGGAAGAAATCTGACACGAAGTGTGTAAAACATGTACACTGGGAAATTATAAAACATTTTTTAGAGAAATGAAAGAGCTAAGTAAATGGAGAGATAGACTATGCTCATGGATCAGGAGACTCAATGTTGGTAAGATTCTCCCCAAACTGACCTATGGATACAATTCAAACCCAATCAAAATTCCAGCAGGCTTTTTGTAGAAACTGGCAAGCTGCTTCTAAAATATATACAGAGGAGCACCTGGGTGTCTCAGTTGGTTGGGCGTCCAACTTGGACTCAGGTCATGATCTTGCAGTTTGTGAGTTCAAGCCCTGCGTCAGGCTCTGTGCTGACAGCTCAGAGCCTGGAGCGTGCTTCAGATTCTGTGTATCCCTCTCTCTCTGCCCCTCCCTCGCTCGAGCTCTGTCTCTGTCTATCTGTCTGTCTGTCTCTCTCAAAAATGAGTGAACATTAAAAAAAAAATTAAAATGTATGTGGAAATGCAAAGGAGACAACTTTGAAAAAGCTACAATAGTCAAGAGTGCAGAACTGGTATAAAAATACAGGCCAGTGAAAAAGAATAAAGAATCCAGAAAAAAAAAAAAAAAGAAGAATCCAGATATAATCCCCCACACACATGGTCAATGGATTTTCAACAAAGGTATCTAATCAGTCCAACAAGAGAAGAATCATTTTTTTTTCAACAAATAATGGGGGCCCCTGGCTGGCTCAGTTGGTAGAACATGTGACTCTTGATCTCGGGGTCATGAGTTCAAGCCCCATATTGGGTACAGACCCTACTGAAAAGCAAAACAAAACAAAACAAAAAAACCAAAAACTATGAACTTAGCTCTACATTTGGCACCATATGCAAGAATTATTTCAAAGTGGATCATGGACTTCTGGGTGGTTCAGTTGGTTGAGCATCTGACTCTTGATTTTGGCTCAGGTCGTGATCTCAGGGTCGTAGGATCAAGCCCCACACCCGGAAGAGATAAACCATGAGATCAATGACCTGAGCCGAAATGAAGAATCAGATGCTTAACCAACTGAGCCACCCAGGCACCCAGAGATGATCTATTTGTTATCAGGTGATTAGATAGCTTGAGTCTTTCAAGGAACGGGTTCATTTAATTGAAATTTCAAATGTGTTGGCATAAAATTACTCGTAATATTTCCTAATTATTTTTAAATTTTTAATTAAAACTTTTACTGAGGTCACTCTAGATTCACCCGCAGTTATAAGAAATAACACAGAGAGATTCACTGTATGCTTTGCCTAGTTTCCCCAATGATAACATTTTGCAAAACTGTATTATGATAGCCCAGGATATTGATGCTGATGCAATCTACCAACTGTATTCAGACTTCCCCAGTTTTGCTTGTATTGTGTGTGTGCGCGTGCATGTGCACATGCATGTAATAAGTTCTATACAGATTTATCACCTGTGCGGATTTATGTATCCGGGAGATACTAGCCAAAATACTGAACAGTTCTCGGGCACCTCAATGGCTCGGTTGGTTAAGCGTCTGACTTGATTTCAGCTCAGGTCATGATCTCACAGGCTTATGGGATTGATCCCTGTGCTATCAGCACGGAGCCTGCTTTGGATTTTCTGTCTCCCTCTCTCTCTGCCCCTCCCCTGCTTGCACATGCACTCTCTCCCTCAAAATAAAGAAACTTAAAAAACAAAAATACTTAACAGCTCTAACACTAAGGATTCCTCACGCGTGCCCTTTTGTAACCATACCTGCCCCACCCCGTGCCCCAAACTCAAACTTCCCTAATTTCTGATAACCACTAATCTGTCCTTTATTTCTAAAATTTTGTGATACCAAAAATGCTATACAAATGGAACAATAGGTAACCTTTTGGGATGGCCTTATTATTATCATTATTATTATCATCATTATCATCATCAGCTTGGTGTTAATTCCCTGGATATTTACCCAAGTTGTTGCACGTATCAGGAGTTCATTCCATTTATTACTGAGTAGGATTCTATGGTATATGTACACCACAGTCTGTCCAACCATTCATCCGCTAAATAGCCACTGTGGACATTCACACACAGGTTTGTGTAATTATAAGTTTTCACCTCTGTGGGATAAATGCCCACAGAATGCTTTTTAACATTTGTAGCATCTAGAATGAAAATTTTCCTTCCTCTGTACCTAAGATTGATGATTTTTGTCTTGTCTCTCTTCTTTTTTGATCAGTGTGGAATGGGTTTGGCAATATTATCGCTCTTTTCAGAGAGCCAGCTTTTGGTTTCATTGAGTTTCTGGAATTGTTTTGTTTTCTATTTCACTTATTTCTGCTCTTAATCATTTCCTTCCTCCTGCTTACTTTTTCTATTTTTTTTTTTTTTAAGTGGAAGTTTAGGTCCTTGATTTGAAACTCTTCGAATATAGGCATTTAGGCTATAAATTTCCCTCTATGCACTGCTGTACCTGCATCCACAAATTTTGACATGTGGTGTTTTTATTTTCATTCCGTTCAAAATACTTTCTAACTTCCCTTTTGGTTTCTTTTTGACCCATAGGCTACTTAGAAGTGTGTAACTTAGTTTCCAAACATTTGGAATTTTTCCGAGATATCTTGTTATTGGTTTCTGACTTAATTCCACTGTAGTCAGAACATAAAAACATAATTTTTATAACAAATTATTTGTCTTTTGACACTTGTTTTAATGCCCAGAATATTCTATCTTGGCAAAAAATGTTCCATGTTCCCTTGAAAAGAATGTGTACTATAGAACACATTCAAAGACCAGAAGAACACTACTTTTATTGGGTAGAGTGCCTTATAATTGTCAACTAGGTAAATGTGGATGGTAGTGCTCTTCTAATCTTTAAAATTATAACCTATTGTCTGTCTGTCAAGAGAGATGTTGAAATCTCTGATAATAATTGTGGATTCTTGGGGCACCTGGGTGACTCAAGTCGGTTGAGCATCCAACTTCATCTCAGGTCATGATCTCGCAGTTTGTGAGTTTGAGCCCCGTGTCAGACTCTGTGCTGACAGCTCAGAGCCTGGAGCCTGCTTCGGATTCTGTGTCTCCCTCTCTCTATCCCTCCCCTGCTCACGCTCTGTCTCTCTCACTCTCTCAAAAATAAATAAACATTAAAAATTAAAAAAAAATAATTGTGGATTCTCTAGAATCTAGCACCTAGATTAACTGACCACCTTCCCTTAATGAAATGAGGGGAATTTTTATGTGGTAGTATTCTTTGTTGTGAAGGTCAATTTATCTAATAATGGAGTCGCTCCAAAAGTTGTGTTTTTTTTTTTTTTAATTAATCTTAGCCTGAAATGTCTTTTCCCATCCTTTTATTTTTAACCTCTCTTTGTTTTGTATTTAAAGTATGTTTCTGGGGCACCTGGCTGGCTCTGTCAGAAGAGCGTGCAACTCTTGATCTTGGGGTCATGGGTTCGAGCCCCATGTTGGGTGTAGAGGTTACTTAAATAAACTTTACAAAAAGAGTACGTTTCTTATAAGCAGCCTACAACCTCTGCCTTATAATTGGGGTATTTAGACCATTTGCATTTAGTGTCATTATTGACATGATCGTCTTGCTATTTGTTTTCTATTGGTCTCATCTCTTCTCTGTTCCCCTCATCCTGCCTTCTTTGGATTGATTTTTTTTTTTAATCTTTATTTATTTTTGAGAGAGAGACAGTATGTGAGCAGGGAAGGAGCAGACAGAGAGGGAGACACAGAATCCGAAGCAGGCTCCAGGCTCCGAGCTGTCAGCACAGAGCCTGACGTGGGGCTCGAACTCACAAACTGTGAAATCATGACCTGAGCGGAAGTTGGACGCTTAACCAACTGAGCCACCCAGATGGCCCTGGATTGATTTTTTTATGATTCCCTTGTATCTGTGTCTTATTCATTATAATTCTTTGTTTTATTTTTTGTTCTATCTTTTGGTCACTGCCTTAGAGTTTCTAGAACACATCTTCAACTTTTTACTACATTGTACCACTTCATGTAAATAGGGTAAGAATCTTCCAGGTGTATACTTCTATTTTTCCTCTTCCTGCTTTAGTAAACTGTGGGCCATATTACCTCTACATATGTTATAATCCCAAAGTACATTGTTACTATTTTTTCTGTGGTCAATTATGTTTTGAAGAGATTTAAAAGTGATGGGTAAAGTATTTTATATGTATCCACATAATTATTATTTCTAGTGGTAAATTTTATTTATAGTTTATCAAATTTGAAAAACTTTTGGCCATTATTTCTTTAAATATGTGTTCTGTCTCATTTTCCTCTCCTTTGTAGATTCCAATTTACACATATGTTTGGCCTCTTGAATTTTCTTAATCTCACTGAAGTTCTGTTCTAGTTTTTCTTTTTATCTTTTTCTTCTCTAGGTTTTATTTTGGACACTTTCTACTAGTATGTCTTCCAATTCACCAACATTTTCTTCTGCAGTGTCTTATCTGTCATTAATTCCAGTCAGTGTATTTTTCATCTCAGACATTTTCTTTTTCATCCCTAATCTAGGCCTCACAACTGAGGCAATACTTTTTTCTTTTTAACAACCATTTATTTTTAAGTAATTTCCACACCCAACGTGGGGCTTGAACTCAGAACCCTGAGATCAAGAGTTGCATGCTCTACCAACTGAGCTAGCCAGGCACCCCGAGGCAATACTTCTCTGAGTGCTCTATGTGATGCCCAATATATAGTCAGTGTTGTCTCCTCTGATTGGAAACGCATACTACTCTGGCCGGAGATCAGTACTGGAGATTGTACTGTTAGCTCATTTCTATTGGTTTTTCTCCCAGCCTTGAGTAGTTTTCTCACATTCACGTGTTTAGCAGTATCCAGCTAAAAACTCGGGGCGATTCAAGAGCTTTTTCTTTTCAGTTTATCTTATTTATTTTGAGAGAGACAGGGAGTGCATGCACAGGAGGGGCACAAAGAGAGAATCCCAAGCAGGCTCCACACTGTCAGCGCAGAGCCCGATGTGGGGCTTGAACTCAGGAACCATGAGATCATGACCTAAGCTGAAATCAAGACTCAGACACTTAACTGAGTGAGCCACCCAGCTGCCCCAAGACCTTTTCTTTACATTCAGCTCTCTATTCTCCATGCAGTTCCCTCCCGCAAATTCTAGCCAACTTGACCTCTCTGAATTCTCAACTTCGCACCCTCAACTCAGAAAGAATGACGCAATCTGTCGTGGCCCTCTTACTGTACTGTGACTTGCGAACAGTCTCCTACCAATACACTGGATCAACTGAGGGGCTCATCTGGCTTTGTTTTTTTTTTTTTTCCCTTGTCTGAGGAATCAATCTCCTGTGCTGTCTGCCGGCCATTGTCTGAAGCCCTTGCTTTCACGTTTTGTCTGGGATTTGGGGGTTGTTCAAGTGAGACTGTAAATGGGAATGCAAACTGGTGCAGCCACTCTGGAAAACAGTATGGAGGTTCCTCAAAAAACTAAAAATAGAGCTACCTTATGACCCAGCAATTGCACTACTAGGTATTTATCCAAGGGATACATGTGTGCTGTTTCAAAGGGACACATGCACCCCAATGTTTATAGCAGCACTATCGACAATAGCCAAAGTATGGAAAGAGCCCAAATGCCCATCGATGGATGAATGGATAAAGAAGATGTGGTCTATATATACAATGCAGTATTACTCGGCGATCAAAAAGAATGAAATCTTGCCATTTGCAACTATGTGGATGGAACTAGAAGGTATTAATGCTAAGTGAAATTAGTCAGAGAAAGACAACTATCATATGACTTCACTCCTATGAGGACTTTAAGAGATAAAATAGATGAACATAAGGGAAGGGAAACAAAATAATATAAAAACAGGAAAGGAGACAAAGCATAAGAGACTCATAAATATGGATGACAAACAGAGGCTTACTGGAGGCGGTATGGGAGGGGGCATGAGCTAAATGGGTAAGGGTCATTAAGGAATCTACTCCTGAAACCATTGTCACACTATACGCTAATTTGTACGTTAATTAAAAAAATAAAATTTAAAACAAAAGTGAGACTATAAATCAGTCATGAGGGTGGAGCCCTCATGGATGGGATTAACACCCTTGTACAAAAGGCCCCAGATCACCCCCTTGCCCCTTCCACCATGTGAGGACACAGTAAAAATAGGGGTATCTATGAGTCAGGAAGCAGGCTGTCTCCAGGAATGAAATCGACTTGATCTTGAATTTCCCCAGCCTCCACACGGTGCAAAAGTAAATTTATTTTATGAATCACCAGAACCATCAGTCTATGGTAGTCTGCCATAGCAGTCCCAAAGGACTAAGACGGGGGTCATTTCTCAGAGGGCCTGAGATAAGCAAAGCAGGGCAAAACAGGATACTTTGCTCCATAATGCTAAATGCCAGGAAAGCATTAATTGTGGTGAGTTTTTTTTTTTTATGAGTACATTTTTATGAGTACATTTTAATTTTTTTTTATGGTCTATGTTTGAGAGAGAGACAGAGTACATGTGAGGGAGGGGCAGAGAGAGAAGGAGACAGAGTCCAAAGCAGGTTCCAGGCTCTGAGCTGTCAGCACAGAGCCCAATGCAGGGCTTGAACCCATGAACTGTAAGATCACGACCTGAGCCAAAGTCAGAGGCTTAACTGACTGAGCCACCCAGGTGCCCCTGACTGTGGTGAGATTTAAAGGGCAAGTGCTGAGTCTCAGAGGCAGAGGATGCCATGGCCAAGCCAGGAAATAGACTATAAACCAGGAACAGATGATGATAAGTACAGAGCCTTCAGCTCTATAAATGCACAGCACCAGGAATCTTATATACATACTTAATTTTTAAAAATCAGTAGTATTTCTACTTACAATGGCCCTGCCTCCATGGAGACGTTGACATGTGCTTTGATTTTCAAATCTTTCTGAATTTTCGGGTCGCAGGCTTGCCTGAAATTACCCAGGTAGATTCTACCTGGAATTATTTCAACAGGGTAGGGCTGAAATGCATCCAGTTCCTGAAAGGAAGGAGAAAGTACTATATAGAATATGTATGGTATATAATAATATAATAGTATTTTCTTTCCCTAGGGAAGAAATTTTTTTTTATTTTGTTTTTTTTGTTTTTTTGTTTTTGTTTTTTTGTCTCTCAAAATGTGGCTTAGCAAACAAACTTAAAAAGATAATCCAGAGGGGCATCTGGGTGGCTCAGTCAGTTAGGTGTCCAACTCTAGATTTCAGCTTGGGTCATGATCTCATGGTTTGTGGGTTTGAGCCCCACACTGGGCTCTGTGCTGGCAGCGTGGAGCCTGCTTGGGATTCTCTCTCCCCCTCCCTCCCCCCCCCCCTCTCTCTGCCCCTCCCCAGCTTGCTCACTATCTCTCTCTCTCAAAGTAAATAAACTTAAAAAAGGGGCACCTAGGTGGCTCAGTTGGTTAAGTGGCCGACTTTGGCTCAGGTCATGATCTCGCTGTCCGTGAGTTCGAGCCCTGCGTTGGGCTCTGTGCTGACAGCTCAGAGCCTGGAGCCTGTTTCGGATTCTGTGTCTCCCTCTCTCTGACCCTCCCCCATTCATGCTCTGTCTCTGTCTCAAAAATAAATAAACGTTTAAAAAAATTAAATAAACTTAAAAAAAAAAAAGATAATCCAGAACAGTGAATGAGATGGACATGTGGGCATTCAGAAAGACTGACAAGAACTTGAATAAGAAGTTAGAAGGCTGGTAGTAAGAGACGGGCAGAGCCAATGAATCATTGTACAGCACACTGCATCTGAACACCAACATCCCACTTACCCCCACGGCACCTGTGTGCACTTTTCTGGGTGCATGAAAATTGGTGTCTAATCCCCCTTGATGCAGAACTGTGTAAATCCAGGGTGTGCCCAGTAGGATAGGGAGAGGGGACAGCCCTATATTATGATATATCATAATTATATAATTACTGAAAGGATAGCCTTTTAATTATATAACTGTATATTATAATTATATCCTATTATTTTTGGAGGCCACCAAACTTTTAATACCTTCTTTAAAAAAAGAATGAAACTACCCACATAGAGCCTATTTGTCATCAGGAAATAAATTCTGAGGAGTTCTGATGTAGACAGGTAGGGAGAACAGGACACCACTTAAATGGAGACTCACTGCATTCCAGGTCCAAAGTTATGATATGAAAAATTGGGGTTTCTTTGAAAAACAAAGATCCTACATTTCCCAAAGCACGTTCTAGGAAACAGTGGTCCCTTCGCAATGCACTATGAAAAAAGCTTCAGAGAATCAAGTACATATGGGAAGCTGTACCTGACATCCCCATCTCAGAAATTGACAATGTACAGGGGTGCCTAGGTGGCTTAGTCGGTTAAGCATCCAACTTTGGCCAGGTCATGATCTCATGGTTTACGAGTTCGAGCCTCTTGTCGGGCTCTGTGCTGACAGCTCGAAGCCTGGAGCCTGCTTCAAATTCTGTCTCCCTCTCTCTCTGCCCCTCCCCCTACCTCTCTCTTTCTCTCTCTCTCCCCCTCTCCCTCTCTCTCTCAAAAAATGAATAAATGCTAAAAAAAAAAAAAAAGAAAGAAAAAAAAAAGAAAAAAAGAGAGAGAGAGGGGTGCCTGGGTGGCTCAGTTGGTTAAGTGTCCAACTTTGACTCAGGTCATGATCTCGCGGTTTGTGAGTGCAAGCCCCGTGTCAGGTCTGTGCTGACAGCTCAGAGCCTGGAGCCTGCTTCATAGTCTGTGTCTCCTCCTCTCTCTGCCCCTCCCATGCTCATGCTCTGTCTCTCAATAATAAATAAATGTTAAAGATAAAAATTAAAAAAAAAGAAATCGACAGCGTACATTACCAAGTAAAGGTTCAAGAAAGTCCTGTGATTAAAAAAAAAAAAATCCGCTCATTACAGTCACTATAGAAAACAGTATGGAGTTTTTTTAAAAACTTAAAAATAGAACTACCATATGATCCAGCCATCCCACTTCTTGGTATATACCCAAAAGAAATGAAATCACTATTTTGAGAAAGGAGTATCTCCCATGTTCCTTGCAACATTACCCATAGTAGCCAAGACACAGAAACAACCTACGTGTCCATCGACAGATGAATGGGTAAAGAAACGTGGTATGTATACAGAACGGAGTATTACTCAGTTACGAGAAAGAAGGACATCTTGCCATTTGTGACAACATGGGTGGACCCTGAGGGCATTATGCTAAGTGAAACACAGGAATACCTCCTTTTATTATGCTTCACTTTATTTTACTTCAAAGATACTGCCTTTTTCTCTTTCTTTTTCTTTTTTTTTTTTTTTTACAAACATTTGTGGCAACGCTGCATCGGGCAAGTCTATCAGTGGCATTTTTCCAACAGCCATCTGATCACTTCTATCACATTTTGGTAACTCTCACAAAATTTCTAACCTTTTCATTATTATTCTATGTATTATGGTGATCTCTGATCAGTGATTATGACTCACTGAAAGCTCAGATGATGGCTAGCATTGCTAAGTAATAAAGTACTTCAAAAAAATTTTTTTGATGTTTATTTTTGAGAGAAAGAAAGAGCACACAAGTGGGGGAGGGGCAGAGAGCTAGGGGTACAGAGGATCCAAGGCAGGCTCTGTGCTGAGAGCAGACAGCCTGATTCAGGGCTTGAACCCATGAACCATGAATGACCTAAGCCAAAGTCAGATGGTCAACCAACTGAGCCACCCAGGCTCCCCAGTAATAAAGTATTTTTAATTAAGGTACATTCATTGGTTGTTTTTTTTTTTTAGATGTAATGCTATAGTGCACTTAATAGACTACAGTATCGTCTAAACAGAACTTTTATATACACCAAAAAAAAGTCATCTGATTGGCTTTATTGCACTATTTGCTTAATTGTAGTGGTCTGGAACCAAACCCACAGTATTTCCAAGATATGCATGTAAGTCAGATAGAGAAAGATCAATACTGCCTGATCTCACTTATATGAGGAATCTAAAATGGCCAAATTCATAGAAACAGAGAGTGGAATGGTGGTTGCAGGGGGCTGGGGGGTAGGGAAATGGGAGATGTTGGTCAAAAGGATACAAACTTCCAGATATAAGAGGCACAAATTCTGCAGATCTAATGTACAACATGGGAACTTTACTTAACAATACTGTAATACAGGGGCACCTGGGTGGCTCAGTTGGTTAAGTGTCCCACTTTGGCTCAGATCATGATCTCATGGTTTGTGGGTTCAAGTCCCACACCGGGCTCTGTGCTAACTTCTTAGAGCCTGGAGCCTGCTTAGGATTCTGTGTCTCCCTCCCTCTCTCTCTCTCTCTCTCTGTCTCTCCCCTACTTGTGCTCTGTCTCTCTCTCAAAAATAAATAAACATTAAAAAATAATTAAAAAAAACCAATACTATATCGTACTTAAAAGTTGCTGGGAGAGTAGATCTTAAGTGTTCTCACCACCACACCAAAAAATGGTAATTACTTTTGAGGTAATGATTAACCCCACTTGGTGACCACTTCACAATATACACGTGTGTCGAATTAACACCCTGTACCCTTTAAACTTGACACAGGCTCTGTGTCCATTATATCGCAATAAAACTGACTAAAAAAAAATTACAAAATCTGTTTCAAGGAAAGAGGACGAGAGTGTTAGAAAGTGGTTAGAAAAAAAATTGTCATCAAATGCTAATTTATAAACTAGTTGGAAAACAGCCAATAAAGCATGCCAGTCTAAGACTACTCTCAAAATGTGCCTCCAGGAAACTGTTGAAAATCTTCCCAGTGGTTCCCTGGGCTGAGTTTTTGTAGCTCAGATGCTTGTAATAATACAGTAGCTACATATTTATTGTTGGTATGGGTTGAAAATCTACTTGTGATATTTAGTAAAATAAAACCCAGGCATAATGTCAAGAAAACAAACAAAACCCACTAACATTGTATACACTATTGTTTCCAATATGATCTGTTTAGAGGTCCCTTTTTTCCATGAGTGTTTCACGGGAAATGCTGATCTATGTAATTTCAAAGGTCAAACCTAGCTCTAAAATGCCTCTGGCCCCAAGATGGACTCAGAAATAACATCTGGGGCGCCTGGGTGGCTCAGTCAGTTAAGGGTCTTGATTTCGGCTCAGGTCTTAATCTCATGGTTCATTGAGATCGAGCCCCATGTCGGGCTCTGACCTGATAGCATGGAGCCTGCTTGAGATTCTCTCTCCCTCTCTCTCTGGCCCTCCCCCATTTGCGGGCATGCTCACTCTCTCTCTCAAAATAAATAAACAAACGTTTTTTAAAAAGAGAAAGAAATAACATTAAGTGATGAGGGACCATAAGGCAAGCCACCGATCAAGCACCAAGCACGAGCTAGCACAACCTCCCCACCCTCCAGGTGGGATATGTGTGACATTCCTGAGACACTCCGGCTGCCCAAGGACAAAGGAAAGGACAGGAAACAAATGGTTAAACTGATAGCATCTCCATCAGTTTACAAATATCTCATGAATCGCCTAATCCCCAAGAACTCCCTACTATCTTAATGATAATGCTTTCCTAGAGGGAAAAACAACCTTAGCTGGACAATAGCTAGGGCTCCAGTAATCTGTAAATCCTCTTTGGCATATGGAAATCCCTTTAAGAAACTTCCTCTGGACTTCACCTCCCCCACCTCCACAGGATACGGGCAGCCACTCTGCACAGCCCCAGTGCAGCTCTTCCTGCCCACGGGTTCTGTCCCTGTGCTTTCATAAAATCACCTTTTTGCACCAAAGACGCCTTCAAGAATTCTTTCTTGGCTGTCAGCTCCAAACCCCACCATCACCCAAAAAGTTCATCATTAAGTCCCGCAGGCTACTTGGCTGTTCACTTCAGAGACTTCAGAACCTTCTGGCCTCAGCACATGGGCCCTCCCAGTAAGCCCACTGCAAACCCACATTCTTCCCAAGCTGTCAGCCTCAAAAAACCTTTCTCCAAGAGCAGACACCAAGCCGAGCCAATTCTCAAGCATGTGAAAGGGACGAGTGACCCTTCCACCTGCAGGCAGGCCTGCTACTGACCCAAGGCTTCCCCAGAGCCCAGGCTGACACCACCCAGGATGCTCAGCTTGCTGGAGCCAAAGGAAACCCTCCTAGTTTCATCCGGAAAATCTCACTGAACACCTGACACAGATCTGTCTCCTATTCCCACTGCTTTCAAACCAGCTTCCTTCCCTGTGGCCGTGTGACAGGGAGAAAACACGCTGTGCTGTAAAGGGCAAGGGCATGTTAATTCTAGATGACATGGTTTTGATACCTATGTCGACAAGGATGTCCAAATGAAGCCCACTGCCCTTGCCCCACACTGCCGCCTCCTCCCGTGTCCCCCCACCAGTCACCCACACCGGGAACCAGGGCACTATTCCAGGCTCCTCCCTCCCCCACCATGTCCTGCCCCCGCCCCCTCCCTCCCCAAGTCTAATCAGTGCCACTGCCTAAGTGCTTCTTAAAGCTGCCCTCTCCTCACCATTCCCAGACCCACCTGCCCCCCACGGGTCTGCTTTCTGCACCGCAATCACCATCTTTCTCAAGTGCGATCTGACGGCACCAGCCACCCTGGGCTCACCACCATCTCTCTCTAGTGTGGTCTTCACATTTTAGTCCCAGAAGCTTTTGCTCTGAGCGAAACTTTATTTAAGGGAGGCCACATGTAAAATAGAGGAAGTTGCCAGTGGCTGCGTCTGAAGCGGGGTTCAGTGCCCCCATCACCCCTCCTGGGAGTTCCTTGGGGAGCAGCAGGGACACCCCTGCTTTATAGCACATCAAAGCACATAGCAGGAGGTGAGTGGGGCTTTCATCCTTGCCCAGGAATTACTAATGAAGGTCCCAAACAGAGACAAATACTAGGTGCCTACATTCTATAGAGGGCCACAGATCCCGGGGCAGAACTCACCCCTGCAGGCACTGCTAGCTACCACCACCAGCCACCCCTTTTCCCAATCTATGCTAAGACTGGGGCCAAGGGCAAGTCACAGGTGTGTACACATGTCAACGCTGACCCAAATGTACATTTAAACATGTGCAGTTCATCCTATGTCCGTTGTACTTTACTAAAGCTTTTTTTTACAAAAAGGGCAGGGGGTGAGTTATCAGCAGTGTGATGTTTGCAGAGAAATGCTTATTTCACACACTAAAAGGCCAATAACGGGGGGCTCCTCTCGGAGCAAGGAGTGTCTGGCAGGATGGGGAGGCTGGCTATACACCTGGTGAGCTGGAAATCAAACCATGGTTACGTCAGACGAAGGAGGGCAGGTAGACATGAATAGCCTGGATATGGGAACACGTACAACCTCAGACAGGAGTCTCTGCCTTTGTGCCCAGGCTGGCTGGGGCAGCTGAGTCAAGATAAGGAGCAGCTGCAGCAAGGTTGGCCTGGGTCTCTTTCCTTACCATCACTCCCTTGTGGCTCCTTCAGGGATTCAGGTGAAGGAGTGTGGACATGGTCAGGGGTCACGGACTGCCAGAGGAAAACAAGGAATTGGGGTGCTTCTGGCAGGAGGTCTCAGCGGGGTTTCTCTGAAAGATCCTTAGTAATAAATGGGCCCCCTGAACCAGGTCCCAGGAAAACCAGCAGCTAAGGCCACCAGCAACAGACAGAACAAGGCTGGGCCAGAGTAAGGAGGCATTTCCCCACCACTGAGGGCAGCCAGTCCGACAAGACGGGTCCCACTCTGGACCCCCAGCACCACAGTCACAGGCCCAGGAGCCGGGAAGAGAACAGAGGTCCCTATAGCTAACTCACCCCCCTTGTGACTCCCACCCCCACAAACCGAAGACTGTCTTCCAGCTCTGTGGGATGGAAGCACTGAGATTTGATCCAGATCTGAGAATGGAATGGTACACGAGCCTAGCTTGCACTGGACTGAATCTTTTTACTCTCCTTCAAAAAAATTATTTCACGAGCACCTGGGTGGCTCAGTCAGTTGAGCAGCTGACTTCAGCTCAGGTCATGATCTCACAGCTCAAAGGCTTGTGAGTTCGAGACCCACGTCGGCTCTGTGCTGACAGCTCAGAGCCTGGAGCCTGCTTCTGATTCTGTGTGTCCCTCTCTGTCTCTGCCCTCCTCAACGGCTGCTCACGTTCTGTCTCTCTCTGTCTCAAAAAATAAAATAAAACATTAAAAAAAAAATTTTTTTTAATTATTTCAGGGGTCCTTAGGTGGCTCAGTCGGTTGAGTGTCCGACTCTTGATTTCGGCTCAAGTCATGATCTCATGGTTCGTGGGTTCCAGCCCTGCGTCAGGCTCTGTGCTAACAGCTCAGAGCCGGGAGCCTGCTTCGGATTCTGTGTCTCCCTGTCTCTCTGCCCCTCCCCCACGGTCTCTCTTTCTCTCAAAAATAAACATTAAACTTTTAAAAATTATTTCAAAAATATACAAGAGCAGAGACGCACATCATAAACCCCTGAGAAGATCACTCATTTGCAAACGTGACCAACTAGTGGCCAATTTTGTTTTCTCTATTCCCTCACCAACTTCCCAACCCACCCTGTATTATTCTGAAGGAAGTTCCAGACGTTATATTGTTTTACCCATAAATATTTCACCATGTATCTCTAAAAAAATCCAGGTTATATGCACACTTCCCCAATCATTTTAGGATTATATTGGAAATGGCCAGAATTTATGAATCAGCCTAAGACACTAAGGGCAAAAAGCTAAAGGCAATTATCGGAAAGAAGGAAACCGCCCCC
Source organism: Acinonyx jubatus (assembly GCF_027475565.1). Taxonomy (NCBI): domain Eukaryota; kingdom Metazoa; phylum Chordata; class Mammalia; order Carnivora; family Felidae; genus Acinonyx; species Acinonyx jubatus. The sequence continues at coordinate 27,104,191 of NC_069398.1, forward strand.
CCCCCGGGAATGTTTACATTCCACTGTCTTCAGACCCTCCAATAAGCTTGACACTGCCTTCCAGGGACCAGCCCCCCCCCCCCCCCCCACCCAGCCCCGGCCTGCAGGTCAAGGCCACTCCTGCATCCACTTCTCCTGCTCACCAGCTCCTCCTCCTTCCGGTTTGGCTCTAGGAGGTGCCTCTGGAGGCTCCAGATACCTAGGGTGCCCCTGGTCTCCCCTGCTAGCCAAGAACTCCTCATAGGTAGGGATGCTAGCTCACCCTTTCTTGGGTCCTCTGGACCAGTCAGGGCTTGTGGGTCCAGACAGCTGCCAATGGAGAGGCAGCCTCAAATCATGGTGCCCCTGCTGGTCTTTGGTGATGGCCCACCACCTGGAGCCCCCTCCCCTCAGGGATCCCTCCACTCTGGACGGGCCCTACCTCTTAAACACCACGCTAACTCTGGCTTGAATCTGGCGATGATAAATTCGTCACAGTGGCCTGGACCTCCTGCTGCCCCAAGTTCATTTCCCAAGCACAGGCTCCTACATCCCTTCTACCTTTCCCTGTCACTGGCCTCCTCTTTCCTCTACCCCAGCTCCCTACCCCTCCGTCCCTTGGGAAAACCGGGCTCCCACCTGAGCCTGCCTGTGCTGGATACCCTGCCTTACCTGTGGCATCCAGATGATCTTCTGCGTCCGGAAGAAGTGGTATATGGCCGAGAAGCCCTGATAGCCTCCTCTCAGGATGCAGACAGGGTGGCGGGTGAGGTTGGCCAGGGCTCTGCCACACTCGACGGCAGCTCCAGGCACCAGCCCTAAGAGCGGAGACCAAAGAGGTGAATGTCCCCTGTGTGCGCACCATTCACCCTGAGCTCCAGTAGATGGTCACCTGTCTGGAAAAGCAGCGGTCTAGGAAACTGAACAAATATAAATGGAGAGGAGTGTTAATAACTAAAATTTAAGGGGCCCGCCTGGGTGGCTCAGTCGGTTGGGTGTCCAACTTCGGCTCAGGCCATGATCTTGCGGTTAGTGCGTTTGAGCCCTGTGTCGGGCTCTGTGCTGACAGCCTGGAGCCTGCTTCGGATTCTGTCTCTCTCTTTCTCTCTGTCCCTGCTCACTCACTCTCTCACAAAAACAAACATTAAAAAATAAAATTTAAAAAGCCACTTGCTACTAATTAAGTTCATGCTTCTTTTCTGTAAACTCTTAAATTGTATAGATCCCCACGTTATTGCAAGGAAAGATGATTTAACAGAGAAATCTCTCTAATATATACACACAACACATATCGTATACCAGACAATTCACCTAGTTAAAGTGTATAAGGTAATGGTTTTTAGGGTATTCACAGAGTTGTGCAACCATCACCCCCCAAAAGGCACTCCTGCACCAGTTAGGTTTCGCTCCTTATTTCCCTTCAAACACCCTCAAACACCCAGCACGAGGCAACCACTGATCTAATTTCTCTCTACAGATTTGCCCATTCTGGACGTTTTGTGTAAAGGGAATCATGCAAATGGTGCTTTGGGTCTGGCTTCTTTCACCCAGCATAAGATCTTCAAATTTCATCCGCGTTGTAGCGTGGGCCAGTACTCTGTTCTTTTTTAGGGCTGAATACTATTTCATCATGTGACTCTACCGCCTTTTGGTTTATCCATTCATCTGCCAATGCACATAGGGCCATGTCCACATCTTGGCTATTGCGGATGGTGCTGCTGTGAACACTTGCACGCAAGATTCTGTGGGCACGTTTTCACATACGTACCGAGGAGCAGAACTGAACCATACAGTAACTCTACATTGAACTTTAAAAAAAATTTTTTTAATGTTTATTTTTGAGAGAGAGAGGCAGAGCATGAACTGGAGAGGGCAGAGAGAGAGGGAGACACAGAATCCAAAGCAGGCTCCAGGCTCTGTCTGCACAGAGCCCGATGCGGGGCTCAATGAATCATGAATCTCAAACTCATGAATCATGAGATCGTGACCTGAGCCAAAGTCAGACGCTTAACTGAGCCACCCAGACGCCCCTACAATGAACTTTTGGAAGGAAATACCAAACTGTTTCACAGCACCTGCACCACCTTACACTCAGACCAGCGAAGCAGGAGTGCTCCAATTTTTCCACACCCTCACTGATGCTCGTTAGCATCCATCTTTTGGATCGTGGCCATTCTAGTGGGTGTGAAGTGATAGCTCACTGTGGTTTTGACAATGTGTTCATCTTAAATGCCCTCGCTGATCCACAGAATCACGAGACCATATGCATGCATATAGATAGGTATAGGTATAGGTATAGGTATAGGTATGGCAGGAAGTTTACATAATTAAGGCTAAGCCAAGATATCCCAAGGCCAGGATCTGAGCCTTAAAGAGAAATACCATGCAGTAGACTCTGGAGAGCCAGCTAAAGGAGAAAGGGAAGGGCACAGACTCGGGCTTCTATATCGAACCTTTGTCCAAAGAGAGAAAGCCAATTCCAGCAGGGGCTGCTGAGCCCAACAATGGCCTCCAGACCTGTCGGGAGAGACTGTATCTAAAGAACCTGTAGCTGGCAAGACAGGGGCCAAACCCTATCCTAGAAGGCTGGGCTTGGAAACCAGAATGCTGGGTGTCTCAACACCATCTCCCTCTTGAGCGAGAGGCTGAATAATGGCTAAAGGGTCAGAGGGCCTAGGAGAGGGGAGTCCCCAGACACACTGCTGTTGCCTTTAAACCAGACAGCTGCTCCCCCGCCAATGTCACATGACTGGCTGGAGGCCTATCCATTGGGGTGCCATGGGGTCAATGGAAGAAGGCCAGTTTCCAGGAGAATAATTAGAGATTCCAGGGGAGAGCCATGAGAATAGCCAGGGGCCCAGGCTACCCAGCCATGGATACCATGGGGTTAATATTTTTAAAACCTTAAATTCATTTTTAATCCCATTAACCTTCAGTTCTCCACTGACACGAGGCTTCATACATGTTGAACTGGGCACCCACTGCTTCAAAAGGCCGGGACGACTTCCAGGCCAAGGGGCTTTCCATTCAGCAGGGAGCTTTAAGTTCAATTATTTTTGGTCCTCAGCACGAGGACAATTGGCTTGAAAGTCAGGCTGTGTTGAGAGAGGAAGAAAAAAAAAAATTCCCAAAGCTTCCCCCCATGGTTGTTGTGAATGCCCCAGCCCAGGGAACTCTACCCACACATATCAAGAGCCCAATTTGGGCAAGGGTGGGGAGTGTCTGTAATCCACATGTTACAAGGAAGGAAGGATGGTTTAACATAAGGGAAATGTCTCTCCTACAAGAAGGGGGCTGCCCTTGGCCTGGTAAAAGGAGTTTAGAGAAAGAGCCCCAGGGCAACATGGGTGGCTCCATCGGTTCAACACCCAAGTCTTGATTTTGACTCAGGTCATGATCTCATGGTTCGTGAGATCGAGCTCCATGTCGGGTTTCATGCTGAGTGTGGAGCCTGCTTGGGATTCTTTCTGTCTCTCTCTCTCTCTCTCTCTCTCTCTCTCTCTCTGCCTCTCTCCCCACTCACTTTCTCTCAAAATAGTAAAACACATATTAAGAAAGAAAGAAAGAAAGAAAGAAAGAAAGAAAGAAAGAAAGAAAGAAAGAACGAACCCACCGCAGAGGCCAAGACAAGGAAAGGTACTCTCCAGGTTCCTGAGAAGAGATCCAGCTGAGAAAGTGAAAACACCTCATCTGCAAGAGCTGGGGGGTCCTAAAAACCACCTGTGCCCCATTTCTGCCACAGCAGGACAGGAGGGTGGTTAACCTAACGCTGGATAGGAGAAAAGTAGCAACAGCCCAGGGACGAGCAGCACTCATGGAAAGCCTGAGAAGGAGGGCACAGAGCTGGGGGGCAGGGAACTGCTCAGGACTCACACTAGATGGGGACATGTCAGCCACAGACACAGCAAGGACAAAGGCCCGTGGCCACAGGCCACACAGGTGAGCTACACATCACCAGGAGGTCAGGAGAGATGGACCCCTGCTTCTAGGATGTGTGATGGAGGCTCCACCCACAAACAGATTTCCTTGGAGGGGGTGGGGAGGTGTGTGCTTAACAGTAGGAAGGGGAAAGGGATGGTGAGAGAAACCTCGAAATGGTCTTTTACCCCAAAGACTGCGTTCACCTGAAAGATGCCATTTTAAAGGAGAAAAGAGCCTTGACTGGGCAAGGTGTAGATATACGTGTGCGTGCGGTTTGAGGTCTTGCTGTGTTGTTTTGTGGTTGTGGTTTCCTAAGGAGTGAGAATGGGGGTCCCGTGGCAAGGTGAGGTCAGCTATAGAACGTAGAGGGGGTTATCTTTATTGACAACCATTTCCTATGGCTTTAGGGTCCAGCCCGCAATCTTAGGATTGCAGACTGGAACCCAACAAGATAAGCTTGGGGGAACAGGGCACAATTTCCTGACTAAGGACCTCCAGAAGACTGGTTTTATTAAAGGTGGAAGCCTGGCGCCACCTAGTGACCACTGTGGTGTGAATGCCCCGGGGCCATGGAAACACCCACACCTATTCACAGCTGAGCCAGAAGAAACAGAGCCTCTGTGCCCCATCCCTCACTCTCTGCCCTTCCCTGCTCACGCGTGCTCTCTCTCTCTCTCAAAATAAATAAACATTAAAAAAAAATAAAGGTTGAGGGGCACCTGGGTGGCTCAGTCTGTTGAGCATCTGACTCTTGATTTCGGTCAGGCCATGATCTCACGGTTTGTGAGTTCAAGCCCCACATAGGGCTCTGCACTGGCAGCACAGAGCCTGCTTGGGATTCTCTCTCCCTCTGCCCCTCCCCTGCTTGCTCTCTATCTCTCTCTCAAAATAAATAAAAAATGAACTTTAAAATAAATTTAAAAAAAATAAATAAGGTTGAGTCTGATTCTCCATCCCTTCAGAGTAAGCTGCACTTAGTGACTTCCTTCTAATGAACAGAATGTGGCAGAAGTGACCTTGGAAGTCTCAGGAGTCAGTTATAAAAGGCATGTGCCTTTCCTTTGCTCTCTCTCCTTCTTGGACGGCCCACTCTGGGGGAAACCAGCTGCCATGTCGCAAGGCCACGCAAGCGGTCCTATGGAGAGGTCTAGGTGGTGCAGAACGAAGGCCTCCTGGCCCTACCTGTGTGAGACACCTCAGATGCACATCGTCCTGGCCCAGCAACACCTTCAGATGACAGCGACCCTGGCCAGCATCTCGACTGCGATCTCGGGAGAGACCTGTGCTGGAACCTGGTACTGGTTAATTAATTAACCTTTGCTGCATTAAGCTACCAAACTGAGGGCTAACTCGTTATGTGGAAATAAATAACTCAACATGTGTGGGACCCTGAGTGAGTTACTGCACGTACCTTTCTGGGCCTCAATTTCCCCTTCTATAAAATGGGGGATGTTACCTATTAGGAAACCATTCTCTGTAGCTTCTCACGTTTCTACGTGTCCTTTGAGCAAAGGTACTGGCTTTTCAAAAACATCCGTATATCAAACAGCTTTGGAAGACAGATGGCTTCTCCCTCCAGAGTCAGGGGCGGGCAGGCTTTCTGCCCATTATCAAAGATTCAGGCCCCTGAGCTCAGAGTTCTCCTGGAACACAAGCCACCGTGTAGGTGGCTATTACCCGGCCCTCCTTCCTGGCACCCTGTGAGAGTCGGGGCTTGGGCACCAGCGTAGAGAATGGGGACATTCTGGAAGTGTTCAGTGCTCTGAGTCATGAAGTCCGTCGACTCGGACTCCGGAGCCTCAGGTCTTCTGCCAGCATCTGTGACACTGTGGCAGCCTCGCCTATCGTCTTGTGAGGAAGGGAAAACCTGAGCCAGACCCACCCCCGTTCTTGACATGCCCATTTCTCACAGGGATGTTCTACGGACTGCAGGCGTCGACCCGGGGAGAGCCTTTGGTATGGTTCCCAGCACGCGGCAGAAGTTATTCCCTAACTGTCAAGACCTACCCGGCCCGTCGTCACAGTTGTCACCTTCCTCCTCTTTTAAGACGATCTCCAGGGTGCTGGTGTTTTGGTCATACACCACACAGTATCTCACGCACTCCAGATCCACAGACTCTGGGAGAAGATACTCGCTCGCCTTCTACAGAAACCACAAGACAGGTGTGTGGGCAGGTGGGTTCAGTTGAGCAAATGCCCCCTGCACACCAGCACCAGAGGTCAGACCGTGCCCGTTCCCCTGACTACACCCACAGGCACGGAAGCACCGAGAAGGGACCGGAGAGTTTGCAGAGCTCCAAGCGCCTTCCGCACCCACGTGCCCTGCTGTGAATAGCTGACCACAGCTGAGCGGACCACAGACAGCGCCTGACCGAAGAAGTGCTGGTCCACTGACAAGCCCGCAGCCCGCTAGGCGGCCTGGCACGCTTGCCATCGAAGCGACCCTGGCCAGGCTGATGACACCCTCTCTGGGGGACGGTCATTGGCAGTGGCGGCCAAATCCAAAATCTGCCATAGAAAGGGCAGTAAGCAGAGAGCTTGGATAAGCAGGTCACGAGCAAGTGGCTATAACGGGGCCAACTGTACGCTCAAGTGTAAGCTCTCTGAGAGTGGGAACTTATGCCTTTTTGTGGTTGCAGATGTACCCTGACTCTAGAAGAGTGCCCGGCCTGTGGCTATAAATCCAGTCAGAGAGAGGAAAGGGCAAACAGGAACCAGGACGTCATGAGTAGTCGGGGCCGCTGAGTCGCCAGGGTGGTGGACAACGGACGCAGGAACAATGCCCAGGATGCCAAAGGGTGTTCCAGAGCTCGAGGAGGCCTGGCTGGGCACCGGCTGAGAAGTTAGTCTTCACTCGTTCGTAGTGCTCCCCCAAGGCCCCCACTGCTTAAGGGATCCCGAGCCTGCCTCTGTCCCTTGGGACCTGGTCTGACTGACAAAGATGGCCAGACAGAGCACCTGCCGGTGGAACAGGGAGAGTGTACGTCGACTCTACCTGAAGGCAGTCAGGCAAGGCCCGTGGAGGGACAGACCAGGAAGTTGTCTGGGACTGAGAGGGGAGGAATCACATTTGTCTGGAGGCACCAGGAGAGCGAGCGAGTGCTCAGGGGACCAGCAGGGTTTGGACAGCTAATGAGGGGAGGGGGTTTCCGGAGATGGAGAAGACACGAGCAAAGGGGAAGGAGAGGAGAGCCCACGGAGGCCAGAGCAGGCGGGAGAGCAGGAGAGATGTGGCTGGACATTCACGTGCCCTTTCACTTAAGTATTCACTGAGGATGCACTCTGCACGTACCCCGTGTGAGGTTCTGGAATACAGAGGTTCAAAAAGGCAAAGGGAAAGAGCCGTGTCAGCCTGGGAGACTCAGAAAGGCCGTGGAGGGCAGGGAGGTTTGGCGATGGGACCGCAAGGGCGAGGGGAAATTTGCCAGATGGACAAGGGTGGGGGGGATGTTCCAGGCAGAAGGAACAGCTTCCAGGTGTTCATTTTAGTCAACAAACAAGTGTTGAGTTCATCCCAGATGCCAGGGACCAGACTGAGCATCGGGGACACAGTGATTAGCAAAGCTGGCACATACATCCCTGTGCTCCCAGCAAAAGTTCTGGAAGCAGTGTGCTCAGGGGGCCATGAGAACTGGATTTCCTAGATTAAGAGACTGTTGGTTATGGGCGCCTGGTGGCTCAGTCGGTTAAGTGTCCCTCTTCGGCTCAGGTCATGATCTCACGGCTTGTCAGTTCGAACCCCGCGTCAGACTCTGTGGTGACCACTCAGAGCCTGGAGCCTGCTTCAGATTCTGTGTCTCCCTCTCTCTCTGCTCCTCCCTCACTCACACTCTGTCTCTGTCTCTCTCTCAAAAATAAATAAGCATTAAAAAAAAAAGTTTCTGGGGTGCCTGGGTGGCTCAGTTGGTTAAGCATCTGACTTCAGCTCAGGTCACAATCTCGTGGTTTGTGAGTTCGAGCCCCACGTCGGACTCTGTGCTGACAGCTCGGAGCCTGGAGCCTGCTTCCGATTCTGTGTGTGTATCTCTCTGCCCCTCCCCAACTCATGCTCTGTCTCTCTCCAGCTCTTAAAAATGAATAAATGTTAAAAATATTTTTTTAATGAAAAAAACTTTTTTTTAAATTTTTAAATAATAAAAATTTAAAAAAAGACACTGTTGGTTGTCAACACCACTAATTTGATCACCATTGCCGTCAGGAGTGAACATCCAAGGAAGGATTTACTGGCATCTAACACATCCGGCAGGGGTGGGGAGCAACTGATCCCCAGGAAAACCTGAACCAGGGCTCTGAAGCCCAGACCTCCCCCTCAGGTGCTCCTCTCCACTCCCCCTGCACACAGACCTCACCTTCTCCGTCAACGTGCTCCTGAGGCCTGTGACACAGCCACCAGTGATGCCCAGACGCCCACCCTCCAAAACTCAACTGCTCAATAGAGGAGGAGCCTGCTTCTCCGATCACAACTCCGTTTTGCTCTTTTCATCCTAGGCCCATGGCCAATCACTGAGGCCCGGATCTGAATACTAGTTTAGGGCCTATCACCAGACACCCGTGATTTGGGCAGGAAGAGTTCCCCTCAAAAAAGGGTGGGGGTGCTGCAACAGAAAAGGAACAGATATCCACCACATCCACTTTTCGGGGGAAAAGATACTGCCACATTAAAGTGGAAATCCACTGTAGGACACATTCCAATTTCGGCAGTGTTAAAATATGGGGGACTTATGTGCGTCTGAGAACCAAGGAAACGTGGGAGGGCAAGGTCATTGGGGGACCGGGTGAGAGTAGAAGCCTGTGTGCCCAGCGAGGGGGCTGGAGGGGGAGGCCATGAGCACCGAGTTGGGGGCCGTGTGTCCTGCTGGGGCTGCTGGTTAGAAAGTTGGGGAGGGGAGCCGGGAGGCGTCAGCCTGGCTGAGGCCCAGAGGAGGTCTCTTTCAGACCCAGGGAGCTGCCAGAATCAAAAGAATACGCAAATCTGAGAGTGGAGCCATACATCATCCCGAAGGAGCTCTGGACAGGCTGCAGAAGGCAGAGAATATTCTGAAATGGGGACTAAGAGCTAGAGTATGGAGCCAGAGAAGTGACAACCCCAGGAGGAAAAAAAAAAGCAGATACTGATGGGTAGGGGTGGGGAGAGGAGGGTGTTAGGTCGCAAGCTTACCCTGCAGTCAAATGCTCTACTGCTGAGCTACACTCCCAAGCAGTGAGCTTAACCCGGAAAAATGCCCGAGGCAGGGCCCACTCTGGCGAGGTACATGGCACAGGGCCAGAGACGGAGTATACACCCGCAGGGCGGCAGTGGGAAGGGGAGGGGATAGTTTCTCCAGACAAAATTTTACAGGTAAAACTGACAGCTCAGGTAATCGCGGATGGGTAGTCGAAACTGGAAGCCTGGGTGAGATCTCTGAACGAGAAGGTACACGGACAGATCTGAAGGAGACCCAGGACAAACCAGTGGTTGTCTTCACACAGCAGCTGGCGAAAATGAAGCTGAACCAGGCAGACAGAGGAGACACCAGGGAAAGAAGGAACGAACTTGGAAGTCAAGGGTGGAGGATGTGGTTGGGATGACGGAGGACAGAGACAGATCCTGAGTGAAGGCCCGCCCCACATTCTGACTCTGCCGGTATACCTTCTCCACTCGACGGGCTGTAATCACGTGGCTCTCGTCATACTCCCATTTGGAACGCACATCTGGAAAGGAAAAGTATTTTTTTTTAATGTTTGTTTTTGAGAGAGAGCACACACGTGCAGGGGAAGGAGAGTGGCAGAGGGAGAGGGGGACAGAGGATCTGAAGCAGGCTCTACACTGTCGGCAGGGAGCCCGATGCCGGGCTCACACCCACAAAACGTGAGATCATGACCTGAGCTGAAGTCAGACACTTAACCAACTGAGCCACCCAGGTGCCCGGAAAGGAAAAAGTCTTTTTTTTTTTAACATTTATTTATTTTTGAGAGAGACAGTGTGCATGCACAAGCAGGGGAGGAGCAGAGAGAGAGAGAGAGAGAGAGAGAATCTTAAGCAGTCTCTACACTGTCAGTGCACAACGTGATGCCAGACACGAACTCACGAACCATGAGATCAGGACCTGAGCCAAAATCAAGGGTCAGATGTTCAACCAACTAAGCCACCCAGGCACCCCATGAAAAGTATTCTCTTTAAATGTTTATTTATATTTGAGAGAGACAGACAGAGCTTGAGCCGGGGAGGGGCAGAGGGACAAAGACAGAATCCAAAGCAGGCTCTACGCCGTGGACCTGTGTGTCAGCACAGAGCCCAACGCGGGGCTCGAACACGAGCAGTGAGATCATGATCTGAGCCGAAGTTGGACGCTTAACCGACCAAGCCACCAAGGGGCCCCAGGAAAAGTGTTTTTTAATAACTGTATTTACATATGACCAAACTACTTAGAGTACTTGCACCATGTGCAACGTGTATTTGACAGTGAGGTGACAGGAACTGTAGTTCCTCCATTCCAGGCTGCCTGCATGCCTCTCCTGCCCCATCAGACTCACACTCACACAGCCCCTTAAGCAATGAGGCTTGGTATCTTTGATTTAGGGGAAGTTTTCTCTGAGGTCCAAAAAAGTGGGAAGGGGGAAAATCAAAGCCAGAGTGAGCTCATCCCAAACGCTCCATGGAATTTGAGACCCAAATTCAGACTCTAAAACCTACGAACTGAGGTTCTAAATGTCCCTGCAGAAGGTATGACACTGATGCCCTCAAAGTTGGGAGGAATGTGGAACAGGAACGGAGTCTTATGTATAAATTCTAAGAAGGACTGTTATCCAAAACATCATTTTTTAAGATATTATTTTTTTAAGTTTATGTATTTTGAGAGAGAGAACACACATGAGCAGGAGAGGGGGAGAGAGACAGAGAGAGACAGAGACAGAAAGAGAATCTAAGCAGGCTCCGCACTGTCAGTGCAGAGCCTGACACAGGGCTCAAACTCATGACGTAAGATCATGACCTGAGCCAAAATCAAGAGTCAGCTGCCTAACCGACTGAGCCACCCAGGTGCCCCTAAAATATCCTTTAAGTAATCTCTACATCCAACATGGGGCTCAAACTCACAAACCCAAGATCATGAGTTGTTTGCTCTATTGACTGAGAGCCAGGACCCCCCAAAACGATTCTTAAATTCAACAACAAACAACCCAATTTAAAAATGGGCAAAAGATATGAACAGACACAGCACACCAAAGGAGATGTGCAGGTGGCAAATAAACATAGAAAAAGATGCTCCACATCATGTCAAAGGAATGCAAATTGAAACAGTGAGATACCCCTACATGCCTATTTGTCTATTTGAGTGTCAAAAACCTGGGGCGCCTGGGTGGTTCAGCCGATTAAGCGTCCGACTTTGGCTCAGGTCATGATCTCACGGCTTGTGAGTTCAAGCCCCGTGTTGGGCTCTGTGCTGACAGCTCAGAGCCTGGAGCCTGCTTCAGATTCTGTGTCTCCCTCTCTCTCTGCCCCTCCCCCACTTGTGCTCTGTTTCTCTGTCTCTCTCTCTCTGTCTCTCTCTGTCTCTCTCTCTCAAAAATAAACATTAAAAAAAAAATCCAAAACACAGACAGCACCAAATGCTTGTGGAAACCAGAACGGTCCTTCACTTTGGAAGACAGTTTGCAGTTTCTAACAAAACTAAACATACTCTCACCAGCTAATGGTGCTCCTTGGTATTTACCCAAAGTAGTTAAAAGTTTATAACCACAAATGTTTATAGCAGCTTTTTCGTAACTGCCAGAAGTTGAAAGCAAAGATTTCCTTAAATAGGTGAATGGATATAGGGGTATATCCAGACAATGGAACACTATTGAGCATGCGTGCCTGCACGTACACACACACAGACACACACAGCTATCAAATCTGGAAGAGACATGGAAGAAAGTTAAATGCATGTAGAGGTGAAAGAAGCCAGTCCGAAAAGGCTATATATTGTATGGTTCCAAGTATAGGACATCCCTGAAAACACACAACTGTGTAGACCATAAAAAGATTAGTGGTTGCCAGGGGTCAGTGGGGAGGGAGGGATGAATACACAGAGCACTCAGGATTTCTAGGGCAGTGAAATGCAGGATCCTGTAATGATGCACATATGTCATCCATTTGCCAAAACCCAGAGAATGTACGACACTAAATGTAAACTCTGGGCTTTAGGTGATAACAGAATATCAATGTAGGTTCATCAGTAATAACACACACACCACTCTGGTGGGGGATGAGGACAGTTGGAGAGGCTGTGTTTAGGTGGGGAACGGGGAATTTAGGAAATCTCTACTTTTTAAAATGTTTACTTGAGGCGCGCCTGGGTGGCTCAGTCGATTGGGAGTCTGACTTCGGCTCAGGTCTTGATCTAATGGCTCATGAGTTCAAGCCCCGCATTGGGCTCTGTGCTGACAGCTCAGAACATGGAGCCTGCTTCAGATTCTGTGTCTGCCTCTCTCTCTGCCCCTCCCCTGCTCATGCTCTCTCTCTCTCTCTCTCTCAAAAATAAAGATTAAATATATATATACATATATATATATTTAAAAAAAGATTTGCAAGACCTTAAAAATAAAATGTTCGAGAGAGCACATGCACATGAGAGGCAAAGAGAGAGGGAGAGAAAGAATCTGAAGCAGGTTCCGCCCTGCCAGCGCACAGCCCTACTGGGTGCGATCCCACAAACTGTGAGATCAGCACATGAGCTGCAGTCAGGAGTTGGACGCTTAACTGACTGAGCCCCCCAGGCGCCCCAAGAAATCTCTACTTTCTGCCCAATTTTGCTATGAACTTAAAACTACTCTAAAAGTATTTCTTTAAAAAGACAGAAGAGGGGGAGGTTTCTGGGTGAGTCAGTCGGTTGAGCATCTGACTCTTGATTTTGTCTCCAGTCACGATCCCAGGGTTGTGGGTTTGAGCCCCGTGTTGGGCTCTGAGCTGAGCCAAGCCTGGACCTGCTTGGGATTCTCTGGTTCTCCCTCTGCCCCTCTCCCCACCTTGTGCACACCCGCTCTAAAATTAAAAAAAAAAAAAAAAAAAAAAAGGACATAAGAAAGCACAAACCAAAAAATACAGGTAAACCTAATTATATTAAAATTAAGAACTTCTATCTTTTTTCATCAAAATACAACATTAAGAAGGTGAAAGGGCAAGCCACAGAGTGAGGAAAAAGATCTGTGATACAAATAACAAAAGACTTGTAGCCAGAGTTTATACAGAGCTTGTGAGTCCATGAGTGAAGACATAAAACAAAACATCTCAGACATGTGACCATATCTTTATTTTAAATAAAGGCCACATCCCTAGGCTGACCCCAGCCTCCCTTAAAGCACCTTCCTGAGAAAACTCAAAGTTACCAAAAGAACTTTCTGTTTGCCCAGCCAACACCTGAAGGTAGGGCCCCTGTCTCCCAGCCTCTGGGGAAGGGTAGGAATCTAACTTTGATAAGCTCCAGTCAGCAAACCCAGATGGATTTCACAGGGATCACACCCCTTCCGCTTCTTGTAATTTTTCACTTTCCCCAGTCCCCTGAGCCCCACATTCCCTCTCCCTCTCCACCCGCCTCCCTCACTCCCTTAAATCACCCAGTGACCTCTGTGCAATCCAAAGCAGAGTTCAGTTCACACTGGACTCCTTCCTATTGCAACAGTATATTATTGATTAAAATCTGTCCTTGCCTCTTTAACTAGGGTCTGGCTTTGTTTACCTGTGGTGCTGTGCAAGCAACAAAAATGAATCAAGTACATGTAGCTAATGTAACATTACCAGGGAATTTTGTGTTTTGTTTTTTTTTTAGAGAGAATGCACGGGAGCGGGAAAGAGGAGCAGAGGGAAAGAGAAAATCTTAAGCAGGCTCCACATCCAGTGCAGAACCCACCGCGGGGCTTGATCCCAAGACTGTGAGATCACGACCTGAGCCCAAATCAAGAGTTGGACGCTCAAAAGACTGAGCCACACAGGCGTCCCAGGAATGAATCTTAACAATATAAACTTGAGCAAAAGAAGTCAGATACACGGTCTGTATGGTTTAAAAACAAGCAAAACTAAGCAGAGTAAACTGTAAGCTCATTTCACTCATTAATATAGATGTGAAAATCAGAAATCACAATAAGCCAAATCTAACAGCGTGCACATGCTATGTGATGATGGAGTAGGAACTATGTAATACTAGAAAATCACATTATTAAAGGGGCCCCTGGGTGGTTCAGTCAGTTAAGCGTCTGACTTTAGCTCGGGTCATGATCTCGCGGTTCGTGGGTCCCAGCCCCGCGTTGGGCTCTGTGCTGACAGCTCAGAGCCTAGAGCCTGCTTCAGATTCTGTGTCTCCCTCTCTCTCTCTGCCCCTTGGCTGCTCACACTCTGTCTCTCTCTCTCTCTCTCTCAAAAATAAATAAATATTTTTTTAATATTTTAATTGAAAAAATATTGTAATATTGTGACCAATCACTGTGGAAAAATAAATGCTATTTTCCCATACCCCTGAGCCTTATCCCACAGTCTGGTTTCAATGTTTCCAGTTTGCAAACTGTCTTTTCTGTGTGTATACAATAAATGTTTACTCGTTATTACTTCAGTGATTCACTGATTTTGCTTTGGCTGTTTGGAACTTTGGCAACAAAAGTTTCAACTCATGTCATGAAAAAAGTCTGTAGTAAAACTTCTTTAACCTGTTGGGGAAAATTACTAAATAGCTACAGCAAATATCATAGCAAATTGGTAAAGGCAGAAAAAAGACAAAACGCTCAGTCACGGTCCCTTGTAACACCAAACGGGAGAGCCAAGGGCACAGCAATGCAGTGAGATAAGGGGGGATAAAAAGTAAAATGTATAAGAATTTAAAAGGAAAAAATCAAACTGCCATTATACATAGATAAATATGGTGGTCTACATAGAAAATCCAACACAGGGGCGCCTACATAGAAAATCCAACACAGGGGAGCCTGGGTGGCTCAGTCGGCTAAGCCTCTGACTCTTGGTTTCGGCTCAGGTCACGGTCTTGGGATTTAAGTTCAAGACCCATGTCAGGCTCTGCACTGACAGCGTGGAGCCTGCTTAGGATTCTCTCTCTCTCTCCCTCTCTCTGCGCCCCTCCTCTTTCTCTCTCTCTCAAAATAAACTTAAAAAGAAAGAAAATCTAACAGAACCGCAAATAATTAGGATTAACAGGATAGCACATCAAGATCGCTAGATACAACATAGACGCACACATGCATATATATAAAACAATGGGCTGTAAAAGCCGGGGTGGGGGGTGGTGGTGGATAACATTTCAAAAGAGAAAAGACTTGTGGAAATACCTAATGATCCAAGGGTCTACCAGAACTCACAAATCAGTAACAGAGACTAAAGAAATGGATGTGCAGGGGCGCCTGGGGGGCTCAGTCGGTTAAGCGTCTGCCTTCGGCTCAGGTCATGATCTCCCGCGACGGGCTCTGTGCTGACAGCTCAGAGCCTAGAGCCTGAGCCTTCATATTCTATGTCTCCCTCTCTCTGCCCCTTCCCCACTCACACTGTCTGTCTGTCTGTCTCTCTCATAAAACAGCCAATGTAGGAAGTGTGCCCTTGGGAAGAATGCAGCAGTGCACTTGAAGCAAAGCGTCGGTGCCCAGGAGGCAATTAAGATCCCCGCACTTGGAGATCCAAGAGGCTTTCTGCCTGTGTTTGCATCTATAATCGTGGTCACCAGGAGCAGTGAGGAAGGGAGACCGTCTGCTCTCTGCAGAGGCCAAACATCAAGGTTCTCGTCCTGCAAACCCAAACAAGAGATGCGTGCTGGGAACACAAGTGGCTATTGGGAAACAGGTCTTCTCTTCTTTCCAGGTTTTTCTTCCCCTTAAACATATGACATTTCTAGAGGGCATGGAGAAGTCCAAATGCCATCACTGTGAAAAGTTAGATAAATTTTTCTCTACTAGAAACATGATTTGATTATTCCTTTGGAGGGATCTTTTCAGGAAACAAAAAAAATCATGCCCATGGTTAAAAAAGATCAAAAAGGGCAAAAGGAAGGGCGCCTTGGTGGCTCAGAGGGTTAAGTGTCAGACTCTTGATTTTGGCTCAGGTCATGATCTCGGGGTCATGGGATCAAACCCCACGTCAGGCTCCTCACTGAGCGTGGAGCCTGCTTGGGATTCTCTTTCTCTCCCTCTCTCTACCCCTCCCCCATTCATGCACACGCGCTCACTCTCTCTCTCAAAACTAAACACTTTTTTAAAAAAGACAAGGGAAGGGGCGCCTGGGTGGCTCAGTCAGTTAAGCATCCGACTTTGGCTCAGATCATGATCTCATGGTTCATGGGTTCGAGCCCCACGTCAGGCTCTGTGCTGATAGCTCGGAGCCTGGAGCCTGCTTCGGATTCTGTGTCTCCCTCTCTCTGTGTTCCTCCCCCACTTGCACTCTGTCTCTCTCTCTCTCTCTCTCAAAAATAAATAAAGATTTAAAAAAAATTTTTTTTTTTTAAAAGGACAAGGGGCGCCTAGGTGGCTCAGTCGGCTGAGCATCTGACTTCAGCTCAGGTCATGATCTCATGGTTCATGAGTTCAAGTCCTACGTTGGGCTCACTGCTGTCAGCACGGAGCCAGAATCGGATCCTCTGTCTCCCTCTCTCTCTGCCCCTCCCCCACTTGCGCTCGCTCTCAAAAATAAACATTTAAAAAAATTATGTCAATTAAAGTATCTTAATAATATGAACATCCAGTTCAGTTGCGAGTTCTTCCATTTGACATATGTAATATTTATGTGGAACTGCTGGAATCTTTTATTTTCTCAGTTTTTCCCTGACTGGATAGGACTGAAGCTAGAATTTTCCCTTTCGATAAAAGGAACACAAAAAAATGAACATGTTATGATGTACAACATGAGGACTGTAGCTAACACTACTGTAGGATATGTGGGAAACTTTTTTTTTCTTCTAAGAATTTTTTTAAAGTAATCTCTACACCCAACATGGGGCTCAAATTCACGACCCCAAAATCAAGAGTCATGTGATCTCCCATCTGAACTGGCCAGGCACCCCTGTGGGAAAGTTCTTAAGAGTGAATCCTAAGAGTTCCCATCGTAAGGAGAAATGCTCTATTCTTTTTATTGTATTTATAAGAGATGATGGATGTTAACTAAATCTATCACGATTTCACAATACATGCAAATCAAACCATCATGCTGTATGCCTTAAACTCCTACAGTGATATATGTTGATTATTTCTCAAGAAAAGTGGGGGAAAAAAGATTTGAAAAACTGAACATGTTATTTGTAAACTGATGTTTAGTAACTAGTCATAAACTTGAAATACTAGAATATATTAGAAGCCTAATTCTAGGTAGTCTTATGAATGGATCTCTTTTGACTAATGTAAATATAAATTCAAAAGACAGTTTCAAGATTATTTTTTAATTTTTTTTAAATGTTTATTCATTTCTTAGAGAGAGAGACAGAGCACGAGCCGGGGAGGGACAGAGATAGAGGGAGACACAGAATCTGAAGCAGGCTCCAGGCTCTGAGCTGTCAGCACAGAGCCCGATGCGGGGCTGGAACCCATGAACCAGGAGATCATAACCTGAGCCGAAGTTGGAAGCCAACCGACTGAGCCACCCAAGCACCGCTCAAGATGTTTTAACATGTAATTTTTTTCAATTTTAGAGAGAGAAAGAGAAACAGAGAGCAAGCGCACTAGTGGGGGAGAGGGGCAGAGGAAGAAAGAATGTTAAGCAGGCTCCACACTTAGTGCCATGGGGGTTATCATGACCCAAGCTGAAATCAAGAATCCGATGCTCGACTGAGCCATCCAAGCACCCAAATAAAAAAACTTAAAAAAAAAAAAAAATGTAGCTTCTTGTGAATCACACCTGAAAAAAAAAAAAAAAGAGGTGCTCCTGGGTAGCTCAGTCAGTTAGGTGTCCAACTCTTGATTTTGGCTCTGGTCATGATCTCACAGTTCATGGGTTCAAGCCCTGTGGTCAGACTCTGCGCTGATAATCCAAAGCCTGCTTGGGTTTCTCTCTCAACCTTGCTCTCTGACCCTCCCCCACTCACATGCTGACTCTCTCAAAAAGTAAGTAATTTGGGGGCACCTGGGTGGCTCAGTCAGTTGAGCGTCCGACTTCGGCTCAGGTCATGATCTCTCGGTCCGTGAGTTCGAGCCCCGCGTCGGGCTCTGTGCTGACAGCTCAGACCCTGGAGCCTGTTTTGGATTCTGTGTCTCCCTCTCTCTGACCCTCCCTTGTTCATGCTCTGTCTCTCCCTGTCTCAAAAATAAATAAAACATAAAAAAAACTTAAAATAAAATAAAATAAAATAAAATAAAATAAAATAAAATTAAATAAAATAAAATAAAATAAATAATCTTAAACAAAGGAAAAAGTAGCTCTGAAAAAAAAATATTTGTGGGGTACCTGGGTGGCTCAGTCAGTTGAGCATCTGGCTCTTGATATCAACTCAGATTATGATCTCAGGTTCTTGGGATTGAACCCTGCATTGGGCTCTGCACTGAACATGGAGCCTGTTTAAGATTCTCTCTCTCCCCCTCTGTCCCTCTCCTCTGCTCACACATTCTCTCGGGAAAAAAAAGACATTTAAAGTAGTTATTCATTTATTCATTTATGTGTTCTCTACACCCTATGTGGGGCTTGAACTCATGACCCCGAGATCAAGAGTTGCATGCTGTTCCAACTGAACCAGTTAGGCACCCCAAAGCTACAGTTTTTGATAAGGCTTTGAAACCATGCTCCATAGGGTTAATGGGGTTGAAACTAACAGGAAATTAAAAAAAAAATTTTTTTTTTTAATGTTTATCAATTTTTGAGAGAGAGAGGCAGACTGCAAGCAGAGGGAAGGGCAGAGAGAAAGGAAGTAGGCTTCAGGCTCCAAGCTGTCAGTGCAGAGCCCGATGCGGGGCTTGGACCCACAAACTGTGAGATCCTGACCTGAGCCAAAGTTGGTCGCTTAACCAATTGAGCCACCCAGGCACCCCGAAACTAACAGGAAATTTAAAGCTTGTTTTTCAGAGACCTGTTTCTCCCTAATCAGCTATGGCTTTTTTTTCCAGACCTCACTAACAAATCCACTACTGTCTCTGCAGAAGCCTAGACTCAAGGTCACTGATAGGGTTCCAGCCGATGAACATACAAAGCCCTGCATTCCTGACTGGAAATAAGAGCCCAAAACCCCATCCCGCTCTCAGAGCATGCACAGAGCCCCTTCTCTCTGCCCTAAGACGACCTCCTGAATTTTGTCTCATTTTAATGCTGTGTCCACTATAAAGTGAACATGAGATATATATTAACATACATTTGTGTGATATGAATGCTCCACCTTTCCTCATAAACAGTCTTAAGTCTCCCCATCCTTTTCATCAATATGTATGAAATCCCAACCCCTAGGATTATCAAACACTTGTTCTCTTCCCCTTCAGGAAGGCAGATTTGAGGCTCGCCCTCCTGTCATTTGGCTGTTCTCAAACCCTTTCCTCGCTGTAGGATTGGCTTTGCTGTGCCATGGCGGGCAGACAAACTGGGTTTGGTTATAGCTTCTTAACAAGAGGACTGGGAGACGCCTGGGGGGCTCAGTTGGTTAAGCAGATCTTGATCTCAGCTCAGGTCATGATCTCATGGTTTCGTGAGTTCGAGCCCCACATCGGGCTCTGTGCTGACAGCATGGAACCTGCCTGGGATTCTCTCTCTCCTCTCTCTCTGCCCCTCCCCTACTCGTGCTGTGCACCCCCCCCCATAAACAAACATTTAAAAAATTAAAAGTGAACAAACCAAGAGGATTGGATGTGTTGCTCTAATCTTCCAAGAAGGGCCATTTTATTTTTTTTTTAATTTCTACAATCATGTGGTCTTTAGCTTTGGGGACTATTGTGCATATATGTGCAGATACAAATTTAAATCAGCACAGACCTCATCACATGTGCCCCAGATGACATTGACTTAAAAAAAAATAATCCATGAAGCCAACAGTTGGCTCTTTGAAAAATAAAAATCAACAAACCTTTAGCTAGATGGACTAAGAAGAAGAAAAAGAGAGAGAAGATCCAAATTACTAAAGTCAGAAATCAAGGTAGGGACATTACTACCAAGTCTACGGAAATAAAGAAGACTGTAAAAGAGTACTATCAACAATTATATGCCAAAAAATTAAATAACCTAAATGAAATTGACAGATGCCTAGAAACACAAACCTACCAAGACCAAATCACAAAGAAGGAAAAAAATCTGAGTAGACCTATAACCAGTAAGGAGATTGAATCAATGATCAAAAATCTCCTGGGTGGCTCAGTTGGTTGAGCATCTCTCTCTTTTTTTTTTGTTTTTAAGTTTATTTATTTTGATGGGGGTAGGGGGGAGGGTCTTTCTGAGAGAGACAAAAAATCAGAGGGGGAGGAATCGGGGGGAGAGAGACAGAAAACCAGAGGGGGAGGGATGGGGGTGGGGGGAGACAGAGGATCAAAGTGGTCTCTGTGCTGACAACAAAGAGCCCAATGTGGGGCTCAAACTCACAAACTATGAGATCATGACCTGAGCCAAAGTTGGACGCTTGACCAACCCAGGAACTCAAGCATCTGACTCTTGATTTCCGCTCAGGTCATGATGCCAGGGTCATGGGATCAAGTCTGGCATCAGGTTCCATGCTCAGTTTAGGTTCCATTTCCCCCTCTCCTTATTCCCTGCTTGTGCTCTCTAAAAAAATTTAAAACTCTCCTGACAAAAAAAAAAAAAAAAAAGGAGAAGAAGCGTTGCATAGACCACTCAACCACTCTAATTATCAGGCTGGATCTATACAGGATATATATTCATAGAAAAGAGTTTAAACTACATTCAATATTATTATAATTCACATGTATATTCTTGTACTGGTAGAGTTGACCCAAAGCATAATTATAAGCCAGGTATAGTGCATGCACTGAGGTTTTTCCCTGGTCTGTACTCTCCCCAAGTCCACTACTCTGAAGGGTCTTTCCCATATCTGACCAAAAGCAGATCCCAGAAAAGATCTCATCCATTGCTTCTTACCAATCTAACACTTCAGAATTCAGTGTATTGTCTTGAAAGATGATGATAAACCTTTTGAAATCCCTGACCTAGAGATCTATTCATCCCCAAAGAGAAGAATTTCATGTGTTTATTAAAATATTGATTTAGAGTTCCTGGGTGGTGTAGACAGTTGAGCGTCCAACTCTTGGTTTCAGCTCAGGTCATGGTCTCATGGTTTGTGAGTTCGAGCCTCACATTGGGCTCTGTGCTGATGGCATGGAGCCTGCTTGAGATTCTGTCTCTCCTTCTCTCTGTCCCTCTTCCACTTGTGCTTGCATGCTCTCTCTCTCTCTCAAAAATAAATAAACTAAAAAAAAAAGATTTAAAATACAATTTATTTAATAAAGAAAAATCAGCCCTGGACCTGATGCATTCACTGGTGAATATGTAAAGAAGAACTAATCCCAATACTTCTCACTTTTCAAAAAAAATTGAAGAGGAAAGAACACTTCCTAAGTCATTCTATGAAGCCAACGTTACCCTGATACCAAAGCAAAAGAAACTACAAGAAAAACAGAGAAACAAAAAACCTACAGGCCAGTATGAACACTGATGCAAAAATTCTCCAAAAAAATATTAGCCGCATATTAAAAGGATTACATACCATAAACAAGTGGGATTTATTTGTGAAATGTAAGGACAATTCAACACACCAAAATGTCAATGTAATATACCACATCAACAGAATGAAAGAAAGAAACCACATGATCATTCCAACCGATGAGAAAAAGCATTTGACAAAATGTGGTACACTCTCATAAGAAAGACGTGCAACAAACCAGGAATAAAAAGAAACTACCTCAACATACTAAAACCACATGTTAAAAAAAAAAAAACAAAAAAATGGAGCAAACGTCATATTCAATGGTGAAAGACTAAAGACATTTCTTCTACGTCAGGAAAAACACAAGGATGTGGACTTTCACCACTTTTATTCAACAAAGTACTAGAAGCCCTAGCCAGAGCAATTAGGCAAGAAAAGGAAATAGAGGGCATCTAAATTGTAAAGGAAGAAGCAAAATCAGCTCAGTTTGCAGATGACATCATCTCATATGTGTAAAAACAAAACAAAAAAAACAAAAACAAAAAAAAGCAAAACAAAACAAAAAAAAACCCTAAAGGGCACCTGGCTGGCTCAGTTGGAGGAGCAAGTGACTCTTGATCTGGGGTTCATCAATTTGAGACCCATGGTGACTGCAGAAATTACTAAAAAAAAAATAAACTTCTAAAAATTCCATACATTAAAATATATTCTTTGTACTGTAAAGTTCAATGAGATTTGAAAAACCCTGAAGATCTGACCAAAAAAAACAAAACAAACAAACAAAAAAAACCTGTTAGAACTAACAAATGAATTCATCACAGCTACAGGATATAAAGTTAACACACAAAAATCAGTTGTGTTTCTATACACTCACAATAAACAACCTGACAAAGAAATTAATAATTCCATTTTCAATTATGTCAAAAGGAATAAAATACTTAAGAATTAATTTAACCAAAGAAGCAAAAGACTTGTACGTGGAAAACTACAAAATGTTGCTGAAAGAAATTAAAGGACAAATTAGTGGAAAAACTCTCCATGTTCATGAACTGGGAAACAATGTTGTTAAGATGTCAATACTATACAAAACAAAATTTCAAAACAATCTATAGATTCAATGCACTATCTATCAAACTCCCAATGATTTTTTTTATAGAAAGAGAAAAACCCAGGGTGCCTGGGTGGCTCAGTTAGTTAAGTGGCCGACTGATTTTGGCTCAGGTCATGGTCTCAGGATTCATGAGATCAAGCCCCACATCGGGCTCTGCACTATATCTTCCCCACCCCCTCCCACCCCCCCAAAATAAATAAACATGGAAGGAAGGAAGGAAGGAAGGAAGGAAGGAAGGAAGGAAGGAAGGAAGGAAGGAAGGAAGGAAGACACATCCTCTAAAATTCGTACAGAATCTCAAGACACTAAGAATGGGACAGTCTTTTCAAACAATGGTGCTGGGAAAATTGGATATCCTCATGCAAAAGAATGAAGTTGGACCTTTATCTAACACTACATACACAAATTAACTCAAAATGGATCAAAGACCTAAATGTAAGACCAGAAGTATAAACTTGAAGAAGAAAACATAGGGCAAATCTTCATGACATTGGATTCGGCAATGATTTCCTGGATAGGACACCAAAGGCATGGGCAACAAATGAAAAAGAATTAGGCAAACTGAAATTCATGACAGTTAAATTTGATAAGGTATTAATATCCAGAATATGTAGATAACTGATAAAACTCAAAGGTAAAAAAAAAAAATGATTCAAAAACGGGCAAAGGACTCGATCCCATATTTCTCCAAAGAAGATACACAAATGGCCAATAAGTACATGGAAAAGATGCTCAACATCACTAATCATTAGGGAAATGCAAATCAGAATTATATGGAGATTCTATCTCCTTCCTCTTAGAATGATTACTACCCCCCCCCAAAAAAAACAGAAAATAACAAGTGTTGACAATGACATGGAAGAATTAGAAATTTGTGAACCTTTGTGTTCATGTAAAATGATGCAGCTGCTGTGGAAAACAATGGGGCAATTTCTCAAAAAATTAAAAATAGAATCACCACATGATGCAACAATTCCATTTCTGGTTTATATACCCAAAATAAATAAAAGCAGGGGCTCAGAAATATTTGTACACCCATGATCATCATCATTCACGATAGCTAAAACATGCAGGCAACCCAAATGTCTGTTGACAAATAAATGGATAAGCAAAATGTGGTATATACATACAACGGAATATTATTCAGCCTTAGGAAAATTCTGCAATATGCTACAACATGAAGAACCCGGATGATGTGATGATGCTCAGTGAAATAAGCCGGTTGCAAAACACAAATACTGTATGGCTCCACTTACATGACCTGCAATGGTCAAAAATCATAGAGGCAGATGGGGCGCCTGGGTGGCTCAGTCGGTTAAGCATCCGACTTCGGCTCAGGTCATGATCTCACAGTTTGTGGGTTCAAGCCCCGCATCGGGCTCTGTGCTGACAGCTCAGAGCCTGGAGCCTGGCTTCGGATTCTGTGTCTCCCTCTCTCTCTGTTCTTCCCCTACTCATGCTCTGTCTCTCTCTCTCCTTCAAAAATAAATTTTAAAAAACATTCAAAAATTTTTTTAAAAATCACAGAGGCAGAAAGGAGAATGGGGATTTCCAGGGGATTAGGGATGGGAGGGATGGGGAGTTAGTGTTCAATGGGTGTAAGTTTTAGAGTTTACAGGACGAGGAGTTATGGAGATGGATGGTGGTGTGCATAATACCGTGCAACATTATGAACGTATTTGATACACTGAACTGTACAATTAAAAGTGGTCAAAACAGCACATTTTATGTTATGTGTATTTTATTGTGATTTTTTTAATTGGGGGAGAAAAAAAAATCACAAGTTCACACGAATCAGAATGCAAAAATTTTCCAGGCTGACAAAAGGTGTCGGTAGGTATGGGTCTTACACTGACGATGGGAATGCAAAATGATCATCTTTTTGGAGGCAATTTGACAATACTGTAGTGAAAGCAGAATCCGCAACTTGTCAATTCCATTTCTAGTTAGGTACCCTGAAGAAATTCTTGCCCATGAATAAGAGTCGCACAAGGCACTGTTCATCAATAGAAACACAACGCAAGCAACACATCGCGACTGATTAGCAATGGGCGCTACCCTGACAGTTAAAACAGATCTTCACATTTAGACATGGGGCGGGGAGGTGGGGCAGATCTCAAAAATTCTAAGAAAAAGCAAGCTGCAGAATGATTGTACATTACGGTGCAATTTGTATAAATGATCAAGCCACACGTTATTTCAGGATGCCTGCATATATAGTAAAAATGTAAAAATACAGAACCGATCATCTTTGGGGAGGAGAAGCGATGGGATCAGGATGGGGGACGATAGAGGGGTACATCTATGTGTAACGTTATGTACGCTGAATCTGAGTGGTGGGTACATGGGCATTTATCAGCATCACTATGTATTTGCTGGATGTTTGAAATGTTTCACTTGACAAGAACACAGGTCTTCCAAGAACTTCTAGACCTAACCTGGAATGATTTCCAAGTCATATGACAATTAGTAGCATCATTTTAAGCTATGTCGAAGGAATCTAAAGGTTTTCTAAAGTCATTTATTCCCTCATCCCCATAGATTTGCTGATTCACCAAAAATCGTATTTTTTAAAGCACTTACCCAATAGGCAGAGATAGTTGGGTTCAGTCAGTCGCGACAGTTTTGTGA